>NW_006159523.1:5126052-5128957 GCF_000334495.1 Tupaia belangeri chinensis
AAAGAGGGAAGGTTCTTTTATTTTAAGATAGCACCTTTGATTCAAGGGGCCAAGGTAGCTAACACTCACTGTAGAATCCCTTTGATATTTCTGGTTAGGGAAACTATTATAAATTACCATTATTGCCTTTGCACGGAAAGAACAGTAAAAGTGCAGAAGGATAAAGTAGTCTCCGTGAGGTGACAACAGTCATGGTAGACACTTAGGGTTTTAGCTTAGCATTCTGCCTTGGGAACGGTAACGTTGTTGAATATATTCCGTATCAAAACGTTGAATGGTTTCTTCCATTTTTAGAACATCTCTGTGGATGGATGTTAAATGAAAGGGCAGAACAGACAGTAAATTCCCACCATTGGAGAATCCTGGCTCTGCAATTATTTCCCGCAGTTCTTTACGTCAGCTGAGGTGTCCCATCAATTACACAGCTGTCCTCTGCTTCTTCAAAGTCCGAGTCAGCTGCACTCAGCCCCTGCCTTTCCAGAACTGCAGGGCTGGGGAGAACACCAGGATGGATGGTTATTCAGGTTCGGGCGGTGACCACTAAGAGCACTCTACTAAGCTGCCAGACGTACAAAAGCTATTTGAATTTGCTTAGATGTTTTAACTTCTCTGAATATTTGAGGAGAACCCATGCTCACCGGCCACCAGATAAAACAACTCCAGTGACGCCCTCCAGCCCGAATAATACCCTGTGTTTCCTCAGAGAAGGACAGATGTCAGGAGAAAAGCACTGTCAACGGTAAGCTTTCTTACACTCATGGCAGGAGGATCTGGTTTTTAATTTAATTGCACCAGAAAATAGTAAGAATGTTTCCCACTTCTACAAGGTGACATTACAGAGGCATAACTCTATAGAAGAGGGCCTCTGCCTAGCGCATTCACACCATTCTTATCCGGAAAGAGAAAATGCAGATTCCTATGTCAGCTTTAGTTTTCCTTCAGTTTCCCTGGGCCTTTTTTCCCCTTCGTGAGCAGGCTAGCTCCGTGGTCTATTTGTTTCCTACCTCTTTTCTACACAGACATTAAGGACGCCAAGCTGGGGATCAGCAGATGGTGTAATGGTTACGTTGCTGGACTTTCACGTGGTGGACCATGGTTCCAATCCCCGACCTAGAGGTTTAAAACTCTCACGCTCTTTAGAAAAAAGAATGTCAAGCTACAGTAACTTGGACTTTTAGAGATTTGATTACCAAATTAACCATAGAGGGACAAGGCCACTCACTGAACTTAGTCTATGGACCGCCACCAACTTAAAAACATTCAAGGGGGAAGAGAGGGGTTTCCCTTTTCCTTCTTTTAGAAAAACGAGAACACAGAACATTTTCCAGAAAAGCCCCCGACTTGTCCCCTGAACCTTGCTCCACATTCACACTTCCAGCCTTTCCCCAAAACTGCTTAGGCACGAAAGCCATCCACCGACAAAACACCTGGGAAGAATACAAAAGAAAATATGTAAAGAAGCTTTAACAGAACCCTTACTTAAACAGTTGGATAATAGAGTGTGTGTGTGTGTGTGTGTGTGTGTGTCAGTGTGTGAGGGGGCGGTATTACGAAAATTGTTATGAAAAAAGTGAAATAAATACAAATACAGCAGAAAAAAGTCCAGCCCCCAAAAGCACTGGACAGTCGTAAAAACGGATGTCATAAAGGGACAAATTACTGATGCGATCAACGGCACCCGTGCAGGAGGGAGCGGAGAAAAACCCAGGGAAGGTCAGTGGAGACGCGCAGAGGGCGGTGTGCCCCTGGGAGGCTCCTCCTGAGGGTAGTGGGCGGTCATAATCAACTTGCCCTATGAAAAGTCACCTTTTCTTTGACGTCCAAGGTGGACAGGGAACGGCAGGTGACTTCCTAGAATGTACCGATCCTCGGCGGGGGCAGAGGGCCTCCTGCCCACCCAGGTGCGGTTCCAGGTGTGACCGCGCGTCCCGGTAAGCGGCGCCGGGCCGCAGAGGGCGAGGTCCGACTGCTCAGAGGCCGCGCCCACGCCTGGCCCCCGAGGCTCCGGGGCGCGGGGCTTCCCGAGGCCGGGAGTCGCGGCGCGCCAGGTTCTCCTCCTGCACCGGGCGGCTCACCGGCTCCGCGGCCGCGACGCCCGGGCCCGCCGCGCCCTCCTGCGAGGTCTGGCTGACGTAGACCACGATGATGTCGCCCTTGAAGTTCATCACTTGCCCGCTGGAAATGAACGTGGAGTTGCTGTTCCCTGTGACGTTTCCTGCGGGAGCGAGACGAGACAGCGGAGAGGTTGAGTCAGCGGCGCTGGGGCTCCTGGGCCGAGAGATCCCGGAGACCGGAGTGCAAAGACCACGCCTGGAAAGCACCCTCCTGAACCCTGAAGGCCTCTGTCCCTAGGGGTTCTGACTTCGGGACTCTGGGGGTGCCTTTAATGATGGGCCTTAGGGGAAACAAGGCACAGCCCATGCCCGGCAGCCTGTGCCTCATGTTAGTCTCCCCTTTTAAAGCTGGGCTCCAAGCGGCCAGCAGAGGGCGTAGTGGTTACGTCGCTGGACTCCCACGTGGGCGATTCCGGTTTGAGTCTCGGAACCCGGAGGAGGAGAGGGGATTGAGGCATGGCCATCCCCCCTGGGGGCCGTGATTTCTTACTCTCTCGGGCAAGCGCATGTGCCCTACAGCAAAAAAAAAAAAAAACCCCCTCTAAAAAAAAAAAAAAAAAAAAAAAGATGCTCCAGAAATTCCCCAGGTGAAAATAAGTACCAGAGACCAAGCAGATCGAGAAAGTCCCCAACACTCGGCATCACAGACAGAATCTTGTAGTCTGGCCAGGGACCCCAACTTCAAAATAGCTTCTTGGTATTCACTGCCCCCTTTTTTCTTCTCTATTGTGAAGCAGCTTACTAATAATTTATACAAATAAAATGAAGTTTCTGTCACTACTTCGCAAGAA
>NW_006159523.1:5129225-5145403 GCF_000334495.1 Tupaia belangeri chinensis
GCAGAGGGAGCCAGCACGGCGTCCGCCCCTCTAAGATAGCCCACGTGGTCAGAGCACAGCCAACTCTGAGCGCGGGTCTCCTCCCGATCTAGGAGGCCTAGGCCTTTCTGCTCCCACTGGCGACCGCCCTCAGTTCTCCAGTTTATCCTTACCAGACAAACTCCGTAGGGCATTTAATTAAATATCTATTGTGTAAAGTGGTGATAGGTGTGAAAACAGCGGTGGGGGGGGTGTGTTTCTGTGAAAATGGAAGGAAATGCTCTGCAAACACCCAAATAGAAGTCACACACACACACACACACACACACACACACACGGACATACAAACAAAAGGAAAAAAAGAACAAACTGCTGAACTGGTATGGTGGTGTGGCCAGGAAACTATATGGAAGGAAGGAAGAAAGGAAAAAGAAAAAACAAGAAAGATAAAGATGAACAACCCAGAAAGGGGCTAGCCCAGTAGCCTAGTGGTTAAGGGAGCCAGCTCCCACATGGCCACGCACGGTTCAAATCCCAAACCTGGGGCTTGGGAAAAAACCACCAGGTGTATATGTGTGCATGCCCCCAAATCTGAACAGGATGGGAAAATGGAGAAGAAGGGATTGTGGCATGACCACGCCCCATTGGGGGTGCTTTCTCCCTTCCATCTCTAGTTAGTTATGAGGAAAACACAAGAAATCAACAAGTTGTACAAACGTGAATTGTTCTACTCTGATTAAAAATACACCACGTTTATTTCATCAGAAAGTTATAGTTGCCAAGTATGATTTTTCTCGGTCTAGTTTCTCTGCTTTTTATTGTTATAGCCTCAACTGCTGGTTCTGTTTTTCTTCAGTCTCCAGTAATGTAAAAGAACACAGAAGGCATCTCTAGTCACTGCGCGATTAATTTACGGTTTTCAACCAAATCTCATCTCTTCTTTGTCCTCTTTGTATTTAAATTTATCTGTGTGGTCATGGCATATATGATTTTTCTTACATTAAAAATTTTATTTTCCGGGACCAGCAGTTAGCATAATGGCTATGTTGCTGGCCTCCCACGTAGTCGACCATGGTTCGAGTCCCAGACATGGTGGCTTAAAACTCACACTGGGTGCGTGTGCGTGCGTGCCCAAGATCCCGAGAGGAGAATGGAAGAGAAGGGATTGCGGCATGGCCATCCCCCCTGGGGGGTGATTTCTCACTGTCTCTTCTCTTGGGAAAACACACGCCCCAAAAAAAAAAAAAAAAAAAAAAAAAAAACCTCTCCCCAAAAAAAGAAAAAAAAATATTTTCCAACAAGTCATCAACATGAATCTACTGTTTACTTCTTTTCTTATCAGAACCTCAGCTACTCTGAGCCCTAGTTAAATCCTGCTTTCTAGGGCCAGTGGCTAGTGGTAGTTAGGGCACTTTAGTCCTACATGGCAGATTGTGGTTCAAGTCCCAGATCTGGCAGCTTGAAAATCATGCTTGGTATGTGTACGTGTGTGCTCAAAATCCCAGGAGAATGGAGAAGGGACTGCATCATGGCCATCCCTCCCAGGGGGAGATTTCTCACTTTCTCTCAGTCTCTCTCTGGCTCTGTCTCTATTCAGCAAATACTCACTTCCCATAACAAAAACCTTAAAAGAAAAAATGAACAAACAAAAAAATCCTATGTTCTCTGGCATCATCTTGCACATCAAAATTCTACATAAACTCTTTCATCTTAAGAGTTTCATTCTAGGGAACCAGCAGTTAGCGTAATGGCTATGTTGCTGGACTCCCACGTAGTCAACCGCGGTTCGTGTCCCGGGCCCGGTGGCTTAAAACTCACGCCGGGCGCGTGTGCGTGCATGCCCAAGATTCCGAGAGGAGAATGGAGAAGGGATTGCGGCGTGACCATCCCCCCTGGGGGGTGATTTCTCGCTTTCTGTCTCTATGTCTCTCTCTGTCTGTCTGGCGAGCGCATGCGCCCTATAGCAAAAACCTCTCCAAAAAAAACAAAAAAACAAAAGAGTTTCATTCTAAGCCATTGCCCCATGGCAATCACTATCTTTGATAATGATACCCTAACACTTCTATAGGATCTGTACTTATTCTTATTTTCTCTTTTTTTTTTTCAAAATAGGACTCAAACTCTTTGCCTCAGTGATATAAATATTCTAGAATCATTTGATTCATAGAGTGGACCATTATTTTGGGGCCCTGGCTAATGGTGCACTAGTAAAACAGGATGCTCTAGGAGGCAGACCCACAGAGGAGGGCTCTGAGTTTGTATCTAGAGACCCCCTGAGGACACTGGGCACGTATGCACCCATGATCCTGGACTGGTTGAGGGTGGGGTGGATTGTGGTGTCAAAACACCAATGAGGGTTCTTTCTCTATCTCTTCAATTCATGGAAAAAATAAACTTAAAACTAAAAGAATATTATTCTTGGAAGGGCTATGTGAGTTGGGAAGGGAATACACAAAGCTTTTAAATTCCTGATGATTAAGATATATATATATATTTTAAAATTACCTAGAAAGAGTATGCGATTCTTGAACAAGTTTATTTTTCAAGTGTTTATTGAAAGTATAATTAATGACAGAAACAACCTTTGACCAAGTCCATCTATGCTAACTTTTAGGAGGGGCAGTAAACTGGTAACAGACTTGTTTAAAACAATTACTACGGGCTGGCAAAGTGGTGTGGTTGAGACGCCGGAATCCCACATGTTTGACCTAAGTTCAAATCCCAGACCTGGCATCCTGCTTTCTCACTTTCTCTTTCTGTCTCTGGTCAAATAATTCTTTTAAAAACAAAACAAAACAGTCTACTGCTTTGTAAGAAGTGAGAACTTGAGCCAGCAGGTGGTATGGTGGTTAGGGGCGCTGGATTCCCACATGGCCAACCGCGGTTTGCTTGCTTTCTCATTTGCTCTCTTTCCTCTTTTGCTCTGTCCCTCTCTGGTCAAATTAAAATAAATAAATAAAGTTAAATAAAAAATTATTCTAAAAAATAAATACAATAAATAATCCTTTAAAAAAAAGAAGTGGGGACTCACAAGTGGCAGCAGTGCAGTCCTCAGGCTGTGTGACCCGTGCGGCTGCTCAGGTCATTATCAGAAGGGCCCCAGGCTTGGCTGAACACTACAGTCCATTTTCTTGAAATCCCCTTTAGTTTGTGCACAGAGGATCTTGCATTTTCCTTTTTGCTAGGCTGTGCGAAATATGCTGCCGGTCCTGAGAGATGGGCAACTCTTAGGAGTACAAGCAGTCCTCAGCTTACAGCGAGGTGGTGAAGGATTTTACGATTTTTCTATTTTCTATTGCTGAGAGTGATATGGTCATTCTTCAATAAAGTACATGAATTATTCAATATTGTAAGATAGACTTTGCATTAGGTGGTTTTGCCTAACTGTAGGCTAACATCTGTGTTCTAAGCATATTTATGTATTTATTCATTCAAGATTTTTGCCATAGGACATGTATGCTCACCAGAGAGAGAGAGACAGTGAAAGGGAAAGTGAGAAGTCACCCTCAGCAGGTAGGGGCACTCCCATAATCCATTCTCTCCCATTCTCTTCCTGAGCTTTTGGGCATGCATGCACATGTGCCCGATGCAAGTTTCAAACCACTGGGTCCAGGACTCGAACCATGGTCAAAGATATGGGAGTCCGGTGCCTTAACCACCATGCCACTTGCTGGCCCCCTGAACATATTTAAAGTAGGTTAGACTACAATACCTAGGTCAATAAGTTAAGAATATTAAATGCATTTTTGACTTAATGACATTTTCAACTTATAATGGGTATATCAGGCTATACCCCATCATAAGTTGCCGAACATCTATCTGTATTTCTTTGTTTTTTTCCCCTTCCCTGATGACTTCACTTAGCATCACTGCTTTCAGGAGTAACATACTATCAGTTGAGCACGGCTCAATACTGCAGAAGTGTTTGCCAATCAAGAGTTCTCTACAATGAACTAAATATTTGGTAAAACGCTGAGATGTAGAGACTACCTATTGACATTCTTAAAATACAGATCCTGTGCCATTTTCCTGATGTTCACACTGCCCAACACCAACTTACTTAGGTAGAACTGAAGCCTCTTCCTCTGAGAACTGGTCTACCGACTGTCAATTATACCTTTAATGTCTTGTCTATAATTCCTAGTTTTGGTGTCTTAAAAGTAAAACGAGAATGAAAAGTCCCTTATTACACAGTGCAGAATCCTTCTAGAGTTTTGGGACCAGCAGTTAGCGTAATGGCTATGTCGTTGGACTCCCACGTAGTGAACTGCGGTTTGAGTCCCAGACCCGGTGGCTTAAACTCATGCTGGGCGTGTGTGCGTGCATGCCCAAGAACCCGAGAGGAACTGGAGGAGAAGGGATTGTGGCATGGCCATCCCCCCTGGGGGGAGATTTCTCGCTTTCTATCTCTCTGTCTCTGTCTTTCTGGCGAGCACACGTACCCTATAGCAAAAACCTCTTCAAAAAAAAAAAAAGAATTCTTCTAGAGTTTTACTACCCCAAACTTCTATAGCTGTCTCATTCACCTCACCTTCAAGCAAACATTTTTTAGCAACTCATTCTTTTTTTTAAGTATTTACTCTATTTTGTTTATCATTATTGTTATTTTTAACTTGACCATAGCAAGACAGAGAGAGAGAGAAAGAGAGAAAGCAAGCCACTAGGTCTGGGACTCGAACCCTGGTCAGCCATGTGAATGTCCAGCACTTTTAACCACCATGCCACCTGCTGGCCCCACAACTCATTCTTTGAGTCATCCTAAAGCAGTCAGTAGTTTTCATAGAACACGAACTTCATGCTTACCAAGCTTTTTGCCAGTCAGCGTAAGAGTTAAAGTATCACACAGATCACATTCCTACCACTGGTAGCACCCACCAGTTTAGTAAGCAGGGCTGGGTATTCTGGAGTCACCTACTAGCTGTAGGTGATCAGCTTAGGGCTTTAAAGTGGAGCTAGATTAAGAAAGCCAGTTGCAGTGTATTCTGTAGACCTGAGTGACCTGAGTCTGGGTAATTTATAAACACACAGGTTTAATCAGGTCAGTTTGGAGTCTGAGGTTCAGGGGCTGGACCTGGTGAAGGTCTTGTGGTAGATAACATGGTAGCGAGCAGAAGCTTGAGCGGAGCAGAGTGGTCTCAGCCTCCTTCCTGCTTCTTGTAAATCCACTAGGGCTCAGTCATGGAGACCCCACCCCGATATCTAATTTATCTCCCAGAGGCTCCACCCTTTACTATCATAATTGGATTAAATTTCCTCTTAATACTTTCACAGTACATGGGACCAGCAGTTAGCGTAATGGCTATGTCGCTGGACTCTCATGTAGTCGACTGCGGTTCGTGTCCCAGACCTGGTGACTTAAACTCACGCCGAGCGTGTGTGTGTGCATGCCCAAGATCCCGAGAGGAGAATGGAGGAGAAAGGATTGCGGCGTGGCCATCCCCCCTGGGGGGTGATTTCTCGCTTTCTGCCTCTGTCTCTTTCTGTCTGGTGAGCGCACGCGCCCTACAGTGAAAACTTCTCCAAAAAAAAAAAAAAATACTTTCACAGTACAACCAAATTCCAACACATGAACTAGAGGGGGCACACATATTCAAATCATAGCAAATGATATTAGCGACAGGAGTGGCGCCTCCATCCAGGGCCTGCCGAGTGCTCTCCCAGGCCGCATGGTCAATGCTTGCAGGCCGCTCGTGTTGAGCCTTCAGCCTGGTTTGCTTTTCCCTCCACTGACTGACATTGCTTCAGGACGAAAGCACAAAGCCCTCTTTGTCCATGGTTGTTCATACTCCAAACTCAAAGTAATCTGAAAGTAATCTAATACCATCAGTATTTCCACGGCATTTCCGTCTCTGGGGAGCAGCTGTGGCTAAGTGGTGACTATGAGATGGAGGTGTTCATGGCTGTCACTCAGGGTAGTGCAGGGGAGAAAACAGGTGTCTCGAAGTTCTCTGTTTTTGTCCTGGCTTGGCCCTAAGTAGAGGTGAGAATCTGGGATGGGCCCCCTAACCACTCTCCAGAGCTCCATTAGCTCAATTAAGAAAATGAGCATTAGGGACCAGCAAATGGTATAATGGCTACATCACTGGACTCCAATGTAGTCAACCGTGGTTCAAATTCTGGACCCGGTGGCTTAAACTCATGCTGGGCACGTGTGCGTGTGTGCCCAAGATCTCAAGAGGGGAATGGAGAAGGGATTGTGGCATGGCCAATCACCCTGGGGGTGATTTCTCGCTTTCTGTCTCTCTGTCTCTGTCTGTCTTTCTGGTGAGTGCATGTACCCTATAGCCAAAAAAACCTCTCCAAAAAAAAAGGAAAAAAGAAAATGAGCATCAGTGATTGAGCCGTGCCATTGTGGCAGGGTACAGCCATGCAGGGCAGGCTATGGTACGCATTAGTTCAAGAAATGAACAAATGAGGGACCAGCAGTTAGTGTAATGGTTATGTCGCTGGACTCCCACGTGGTCGACCGCGGTTCAAGTCCTGGACCCGGTGGCTTAAACTCACGCCGAGTGCGTGTGCGTGCGTGCCCAAGATCCCAAGAGGAGAATGGAGGAGAAGGGATTGCGGTGTGGCCATCCCCCCTGGGGGGTGATTTCTCGCTTTCTGTCTCTCTGCCTCTCTCTCTGTCTTTCTGGCGAGTGCACACACCCTATAGCAAAAACCTCTCCAAAAAAAGAAAAAAAAAAAAGAAATGAACAAATTAGTTCATGACTGTCTGGGAGGATAGTGGAAGGATCAAACAAAATGATGGATTTAAAATGCTTAGAAAATAGCCAAGAATTAGTTCCATGCAATGCCATGCCTTCTCCCAGAAAGTAGTTAGTGCTCCTGGAACTCCCAAGGACACAGAGATTCATAAAATACACTGAATAGTAATATGATCTTTCTTCCTCCTTCCTTCCTTCCTTCCTTCCTTTCTTTCTTTCTTTCTTTCTTTCTTTCTTTCTTTCTTTCTTTCTTTCTTTCTTTCTTTCGAGAGAGTTTTGCTATTGGGCATGTGCGCTCGCTGGAAAGACAGAGAGACAGAGACAGAAAGTGAGAAACCACCCCCAGAGAGGATGGCCACGCCACAATCCCTTCTACTCCACTCTTCCCCCAGGATTTTGGGTCAGCATGAGTTTTAAGCCTCCAGGTCCAGGACTCAAACCACAGTCAACTACATGGGAGTCCAGCAACATAACCATTATACCATCTGCTGGTCTCTGATCTTCCTATTTCTGTCTTGTTGGAGGATTTCAATATGTCTTGAAGATTGAATTGTACTTCCATCTGACAATCTAACCAGCTTTTGTTTTCTTTGCTGAAACCATCAATTGTTATGACTGCCCTTGGTTAGGACACTCATCTATGTAATTTTGTGCTAAACCCCACAGTTTCATTTATCATCATGCAAGTTAGCTGCTGAGTTGAATGTAGCACTAGAGTAGATCAAGGTTTGCAATGAACTGGTAATATCTTTAACTTGTAATATACTCAGTCCTAAACTGTCCTCACTAAAAACAATAATTCCTTAAACTATGCTTTCTACATTTTGGAACACAAGGGTTTACATGGTTATGTAAGCCGATCTCAGAGGGTGAGGCCCTGGGATGGCAACATCGATAGGTCATGGACTGGGCAAGCTGCAGAACTGGGTGATGCTGTAAGGCCTCCTTTTCAGCATGGTCACCAGGGTTTCTAGAGGCAATACATGCCCCGAAGGGTAACTCTTCCACTGAGGGCCCAGGAAGTCTGGGATAATCTGCTGTTAGAGGAAACCTCTTCCTTGGTGGTGGTTGTAAGGGAGTCTATAAAAGGGATGAGGCTTTCCCAGGATGGCTTGTATAATGAAAATACATGCCATAGACAGGAAGAAAATGTTGTAAAAGCCATATCTAATAGAGGACTTACCTAAAATACACAAAGATCTCTTAAACAATGATTAATTTAATTGTATTTATTATTATTATTATTTTAATTTGTATAGGGCATGTGTGTTTACCAGAGACAGAAAGAGAGAGAGAGAGAAAGCAAACCACGAGGTCCAGGACTTGAGAGTCATATGAGAGTTGGCCATATGAGAGTCTAGCACCTTAACCACCATACTACTTGCTGGCCCCCAAAGATCTTTTAAATTCAACAAACAACCCAATTAGAAAATGGGCCAAAGACCTTGATGTCCTACTAAACAAGGTACACAGATGGCAAACAGGCACATAGGAAGATGTTCCAAATCATGTGACATTAGGAAGTGAAAACAAACAGCAGTGAGATATTACTAAACACCTACTAGAATGGCTCCAATCCTGAACACTGACAACACCAAATGTTGGCAAGGATGTGGAGCAATGGGAACTCTCATTCACTGCTGGTGGGAATGCAAAATGGTGCAGCCACTATAGAAGAGAATTTTGCAGCTTTTTACTAAATATCCACATACTCTAAAACTAACATACTCTTACCATACAAGTTAGTAATCATACTCATTGGCATTTACCCAAAAGAGATTAAATCTTTTTTTAAGAATTATTTTATTTAATTTTATTCATTGTCATCATTTTTAAAATTTAATTTTTTTGAAGTTGATCAGAGAGAGAAGGAAAGTGAGAAAGCAAACTCAAACCTTGGTCAGCCATGTGGGAATCCAACTGCCTGGACCACCATGCCACCTGCTGGCCCCAAGAGATTAAATCTTATAGTCACACAAAAATCTGCACACATGTGTTTATAAACACCTTTACTCTCTTGCTGAAATGTAAACTAAATAAACTGTGGCACATCTAGACAACAGAATACCATTCAGTGCTAAAAAGAAATGATCTATGAAGACCTGAAAAGACATGGAGGAAACCTAAGTGCTTATTACTGAGTGAAAGAAGCCTATGTGGAAAGGCTGTAGACTGTATGCCTCCAACCATATGGCATTCTGGACAAGGTAAAACCCTAGAGACAGTACGTGGAGTGGCCGTGGTTGGGGACAGGGGGTGAATAGATGAAACATGTCCCAAACCAGGGGGACAGCCGAACAGGTTCCTTGAGTGAAGGAGTGAGAGCCGGGACAAGCACAGGGGATTTTTAGGGCAGTGAAACCACTCTATGATAGTGTGACAGAGAAGACATGTCATTGTCCACGTGTCAACATTCACAGAATCAAGAGTGGACTCTAATGTGTCACAGTAGGTACACCGGTTCTAACAGAGGTGCCACTCTAGTGAGGAGGCCATGAATGTCGGGGGTGAGACGGCAGAGGGAACGCAAGAAACCTCTGAACCTTCCCCTCAATTTTGCTATAAGCCTAAAACTGCTCTAGAAATACCCCCTATAAACATTAATAAAGGAGTGGGGGCTGAGGCTGTTCTAGGTACTGCTAGTCCACAGAATAGAGGCCACGCAAAGCCCTGCTACTCCCCTCTGCCTTTCTGGCAGTTTCTCCCTCAAGGTTTCCCCTGGTGTTTATTTTATTTTATTTGTAAAAAAGAAGGTTGGAGATCTGTGGAAGAAAGGGCTTTCCTCACAGAAGGATCAGTGATGATGAGGACACTAACTTCCAGAGACAACTGGCACAAGAGAGGGGTCACGTTATAAGCCATACCCACCACCTATTACACAGGTGTGAGCGTCGCCTCCTGTGGAATCTTCTAGCCTGGCCACTGCCCCTCACTGCCACAGCGGCCAATCAGGCAGGCCCGTGTGGCCTCATTCTACAGCACACTGCAGATTCTCCAAGGCACAGTAAGCGAATGGCACTCACTTAAGAAGAGGTGGTGTAGGAGGGGACTTCAGACATTTCTGGAAAAGGGAATTAAAGTACTTATTTTGGTGCAAGAAAAAAATTTGAAATGCATGTGTAGTTTTTAAATAATGTGCCATTTCCAGGAACTTCTTGAGGTCCCTCAGTAATGGTTGAAGGGGTTAACTTCACAATTAGTTATATGAATCATGGCTCCATGGCTTCCCAGCTCTGTGATCCCGGGTGAAGAATTTTCCCCAAAGGATTTTTGTGAGGCATGAAGACAGTCATATGCACAAAACTCTTAGCTAGCAGGTGGCAACTACTATCTATACGCCATCGATAAAATTATAACCTCCGGGATATCAAAAAGTTTTTAAAAGAGATTTTTGCTATAGGGCATGTGAGCTCACCTGAGAGACAGGGAGAGACAGACACAAACTGAGAAATCACCATCCAGGGCAGACGGACACACCACAATCCCTTCTCCATTCACCTCTTGGGATTCTGGGTGTGCCTGCACAGGCACACACACCCCCAGTGTGAGTTTCAAGCTGTGGGTCTGGGTCTCAAACTGTGGTCAGCCACATGAGAGTCCAGCACCTTAACCACTACACCATCTGCTGGCCCCATCAATCTTAAAGGTTTGGGCATATTATGATGGACAGAACTGCATTTGAAGGCCCCTCCAAGGTATGATTTGAAAGCTAGAATGACATAAAGATTCCTGTTAAATTAGGCATTTCGAAGAGTTTCTCACATTTAACATGATTAGTTGACTTAACACTAGTATATATGTGACTTGACTTGAAAACAGTTCAGGTACTTAGCTGACTCCACGCCTAACAGAGCGGGCTCCACGGAATCTGTATTTTGCAGGCAGAAAGAACAAGCTTAGTTCTAACAGAGTCCCTGACAGAATTTACATTTTTAAACAAGGTTAATGCATACTTTTCTTCTCAAAAGCTGATTATGTTATTTAAAATGCATAACAGATGAATATTAAATCTCAAGAACGCTGCCAAATAATACCACCAAATTTTCATGTAGATTTTCCTCCAAGGAACAGAACTAAAAATACACACAAATACACTCAAACTACCCAGGCGACACTGGGTTCTTCTGGAATTTTTTTACAACGTATTTTATATTTAACCCATATGCTTCTCATGTGATTTTCCTTTTTATGGAAATGCAAGCTCTCTTTCAGGCATTTGGAAGAAACAGGGTATGTGGTGATAAGGGAAGCAGTATTTAATCGTTCCATTCTGAATCACGCTTGAAAATTACTTAGAGTCTGGACCAGATCCTTCCCAAATGAGCCCTCCCAGACTAAAGGCAAACAGGACGGAATGAAGCGAAGTATCAGCGCAATCATTTGTCATGTTTTGAAACAATGTAGTGACTTCTAGCACCAACATTATTACCAAATTCTAAAGGACTAATTTTAACTTAAAGATTCAGGGCCCATGAACTAGTCAGGACCTGCCTTACAGCAGTAAAGTGACAGGCGAGAGAGTGGGCGCCATTTCATCCAGCAGGATGAAGAAAAGGAAACTGGACGCCGATGGCCGGCCATTGCTGGGGGAGGGTTAGGAAGGAGGAGTTTGAATAGCAAACCATTTTCTGTCCTTTCTGGATGGTCGAGAACAGTCATTTCAAGAGCGGGTGGGCTCAGGGATAGGGACTGAGATGGGTGGGGTGGGGATGGTGGGGAGTTGGCCAGTCTTCATTCCCCAATAGCCTTGGCTCCCAGGAGTCTGCCCTGGAGTGCCTGGCCCACCTCAGATGGACACTCCCTTTGCTCTGCAGTTCTGCCTCTGCTCAGGGTGGCTGGGTGCCCAGGACGGCTGGGTGTCCAGACACCGAGTGCTAATGCACCCATACCCTGCTTCTCCCCCGCTCCTGAGCACAGATCAAAGAAGTGGGAGGCTGAGAACAAGATGGGGAACAGATGGCGGCAGAGGGTCTCTTGTTCATCTATTTATTCCTGATCATCCACGTCCCTGACTAGTGAATGAATGAGCTCATGAACATGCATTCCCTTTACAGACTGTGACGAAGCCACTCTGGAGAGACCAAATCGGGTTGTGAACATTTGACTGACTGGTTGCAGCTGCCTAGAGTCCAGGCCACCTCCTGCCCCTAGAGCTGGGCTGTTGATAAAGGGTGTGAGTGTCCAGCAGACCCCCCGACTCATCCCCAACTCTAGACCGCAGGCTGCAGAAGACCTCGATATTGCGAAGTATTGATTCTTCTGGCATTATCCATTTCCTAACATTAATCTCCACTTGTTTTTCAGGTTTTCCCAGTCCCTGTGGCTCAGTGGAAAGTCAATAATGGTTCGATAGAAAAACAAAGACTAGGCAGCGATGCAGGCCCCGCGCATAAACAGCTCTCTAGCTCAGACGCGGCGGAGCCAGACAAGAGACTTCAGGAGCCAAAGACAAGTTCTCGGCAATGACAGACACATGAGTTACAAACAATCGTTATTTCTTTCTTACAAAATAACAATTCTCTGGCAGCACAGTGAGAATTCTCCAAACTCCAGGTGAGAGGGCTGGTAACCGATGTCACCATCCTGTCATCAGGATTAACCATAAGACACAAATGAAGGCATGGTTATTTAAGGCACAACCCAAATTATGTTTTCCCTCACCATTGGTCTTTGCTAACAATTCTCACTGTTCTTTGAGAGTTATAACCTTGCTAAAATAGTCTTGACAGCCCTGAGTATTTTTTTTTAAGTTTTTTTTTTTTTTTTTTTTTTTTTGCCACAGGGTGCATGCCCTTGCTGAAGAGGAGAGAGACAGAGATAATGAGTGGGAAAGTGAGAAATCACCACAGGGAGGGTTGACCACCCCCCAAAATCCCTTCTCCTCCATTCTCCTCTTGGAATTCTGGGCACACATGCACATACACCCCAAGTGATTTCAAGCTGTTAGGTCTGGGATTTGAACCGTGGTCGGCCATGTGAGAGTGCAGTGCCTTAACCACTATGTCACCTGCTAGCCTTGGGTATTATTGTTAAAAAAACAGTGTACACTGAGGAGCTGTTTGAGGAACCATCATTCTCTTTAAAAAGATGCAAAAGAGGTATTCTTCCCTACTGAGGAAGTCCCCGTTGTCATTCCTCCAGAAACCACTCAGTTGGGTTGTATGTTAAAACAACAAACAAATGCCCACCTATAAAAACCCCGGAACCCCACGAAGAAGGCCATCTCCTCCTGTCCCAAGGACACAGTGACTTCTCAGCGTCCATATGGGGTCAGGCTCCTCTCTCACTTCTCACCAAGCTCCACCCTCTGTTGCACATTTCATAGAACACAAATTATGTCAATTAAAAAAAAATGCGAGCATAAGAAAATACTATTTTGACCAGAAACCATAAGGCCTGTTCACGTAGAGGTAATTGTGGAAAGACTCACAGAGTCTCAAAAATCAATCTGGCTGCTTCTCCTCGGCCGAAAATTAACTTGGCCTGCTAGCTGGCCAGGGACTACGGATGTTTTGCATGGCTGAGCACCAGCGAGACAGAAAAAGCAGTGTCAAGCTTTTGCAAATTAACACCGCTTAGTTGATGACACACTTTATTCCTGTTCTATACGCCTGGATGTTCAGTGCTGGAGCAATGAAAGAAAATGAAAAACAGACAAGGCTACTGTTTTAACTCTTTCATAGAAGAACCAAGATTTGGCTTTTGGTTTTATGACAAATACATATGCGTGTGCAAGGGGTCTTCAACAAGTTCACGGAATGTGTGTATTATGAAAAAGCCTATTCACGGCTTTCCATTTTGTTTTCGCACTAAAATAAGCTAAGTACCTGAATTTCATTTTTCCATAAGATTTTTGAAGTCCCCTGTATATATCTTTAAATCTGACCAACACTGTTCTTCCAAAAACTGCTGCTGATTTTCGCACAGCGGCCAGGCCAGCGTCATCTTCCTGATGACCACGGGAAAAACCGGTCTGCCTACTGGTGCTGCCAAGGCCGGGTGGCGGCCATAGTCTGAGCTTCGGCCCGCTCGCTCCCCATAGCCCAAAGAACCAGCATTCTGCTGTCTCCATAATCCAGCGGTAGAAAACAAACTGCTAGAAAACAAATCAGATGATGCAAACGAGAGCTCACTTTCTAAACAATTCCTTACAATTTTAGAAAAAAACCCGTGAGGTCTTCAGAAGGAAAAACATACCAGCTCTCTGAAGATTACCCCAACACACCCCTCTTCCTTTCCATCAGACTGAGAATGGGTACTGTAGAATGTGTGCATCAGAACTTGGGTAGCTCCAGGAAGACCGCAATGTGTGGGGAAGAGATTCAAGCCCTGTCACTGTACCAGCAAGCCGGGGGCCATCATTCCCAGGAGGCAAAGCAGACTCTGTGTTTAAGTCACAAATCTAGCTACATCAGCGTGAGAAATGAATTCGAATCTGCTGGCAGTACCGCTGTCTATAAAGATGCAGGAAAGGACAAGCACCTCTGGAGAGGGGCTGCTGATGACTGAGGGGGTTTTTTGGTGTGGTTTTTTCTTATTATTATTATTATTTAGAGGAGTCTAGGAAGCCCTTAAAATAGTATATGCCTAGATAATAATTTTTCTAGAGAGAGCGTCTATAGCTTTCAGAAGATTCCTCCAGACAGCCCTGACCTCTCGAATGACAAAGAATTCTCAGAGCCAGAGAAGTCCTCACTGCCAGCTGCAAACGCCTTTGAAACTACATAACAAAACAGATGGTGTTTAACCCTTATGAAAAAAGTTATAATGTAATTGGTGGGTTGTTCCCCCTCACAGCAGCGCTGCAGTGATCAATCTCGATAATGAGGTTCAATTGTGGAATTACCCTCCAGGATCCATAAATACATTGTACACAGTAGTTACAAAGGGGCTTCTCACAGAAGGCATTAAAGGACAATTTTACTGCATCATTATCTGGTATAAAACCAACATGCTACTCACAATAAATATTAATTAAGGATTAACTAAACAATATTGTTTGCCCTCTTGAAATTTATAAGAGCTTTCTTGGGGGAGATTTAAAAGGCCTAAGTTGCTTTACATTGCTTTTGTAAGTTTGGTTTTATTTCTCCCCCAAGAGAGAGAAAAAGGGCAGGGGACACTCGCCACAGCATCTTCACGTTCTGATCCACCCGTTTCGGCCAGCCTGGCTCACAGATGCGTGTACCATGCGCAGTGTATTTAGGGAGGTCTCAACACAAGCCAAGGACCTTCCCATGTGGGACTCCCATGTGGGACCAGCTGTGCCACCACTCCACCGCTTCCTGGCCTCAAGATGCCTACATTGCATTAAAAACAAAACTC
Organism: Tupaia belangeri chinensis; assembly: GCF_000334495.1. Classification (NCBI taxonomy): domain Eukaryota; kingdom Metazoa; phylum Chordata; class Mammalia; order Scandentia; family Tupaiidae; genus Tupaia; species Tupaia belangeri. The sequence continues at coordinate 5,144,237 of NW_006159523.1, forward strand.
CCAAAACCAGAAGTCTCAGGGAACGCCTTGATTCAGCCAGTGCTGAGGTTGAGGTTGACTTTGTGTTTTGGGGGTCAATGCTGGAGTCTGACGTCTCGAAGCCTGAACACAAAAGGGCAGGGACACGCAGCACAGCAACAGTAGCCCTGGGGGTGGGAGGTGAGGTCACGGCAGTGGGCGCGATCCACAGCATGGACAGCAAAGAGCTTATTAGGAGAAAATGCTCCAGCTGAACTCTTCCTCTTCCCTAAGTGGCCGAGGGGAGCTGCCCCTAAACCCTGTGCCAAGGCCTTTCTGCTCAGAAGTCAGAGACTGGGGAAGGCACTTACCAGATGCAGGTGGCAGTTCACTGGTGGAGCTTCCAGACCCGGCGCTTCCCCGGGTGGAGTTTGGAAGCCTCACGTCAGCCCCATCCTCAGGCTGGTCTCCCGGCTCTGCTCCATTGGCAGCAGATTCTGGAGGAAGACCCATGCCATAGGCACACTGTGGCAAGGGTCCATGCATGGGGGAACCCTCGAGGGGCTCACGGTCCTCCCCAGCAGGCCTCCCGCAGCCGGCGCAGCCATTGGCCGGGTGAGAGCTGGCTGCCCAGGAGGGGCACTTGCCAAGCTCCACCTCTTTTTGCAAGTGCTTTTCAGAGGACACAGGAATCCAGTCCGTCCTGTGCAAGGGCTCAGCGACGTTGCAGCTTTCTGAATCCACTGTGCCCTCTGTTCCTGTGAAACACTGGCTTAAACTGTCATTCTCCCCCACCTCCAGGGGCTCGGGGAAAGGGGGTGTGGATTTGCTTCCAGGCCTAGTCAGGAACGGTAAGCAGTCTGGGTTCTGTGAGGGCCTGTCCACGTACTCGTCTTCCATGGGAATCTGCTTGAAGGGGTCCCCCTCAACCTCTGGCTCGCTGACCAAGGAGAGTATCCCGGCATCTTGGTCCTGTGTGTATGGACCACCTCCTGCACACACATCCCCACAGACACCACAGCCATCTGGATAGCACATATCTTCTGGAAATGTCTTCTCCTCCAGAGTCAGCAGCAAGACACCTTCACACACTTCATGCTCACCGGAGGCCGCAGTGATACAACTCTCGTCTGAGGACTCCTGCAGGTTTAAATTTAGACGGCAGAGACATTAACAACCAACGTTATTAGGGCCCATTCGTCTGCCTCC
>NW_006159523.1:5145543-5159318 GCF_000334495.1 Tupaia belangeri chinensis
AAATGGCATTTGTGCTAATTATTTCCATATAGCAAGTACAGATGGCACATTCACCATGGAGCTTTAACTGTGTTATTTAAAATTACAGAGAGCAGGAGAACCCAAAATAAATACAACCAGAAGCAAATGAATCCCACTGCATTTTAAATGAATAGCAATAGGCACATCTGAGCCAGGGGAAGAGCTAACCCAAGCAACTTTTCAATATAGTATCTTGTCTATGTATTTTCCATCTAAATACAAAAACCAAAAATACCTATAAACAAATACTGAACTACAGTTGGTATCTCTGTGTTTTGCTGAGGTATAGTTTAATAATTCTGAAACTACTTTCTGTATATTCCAGACTGAGCAAATGAGCACATACACTGAGACTAATAGGAGGTAGGTTTTATACTGTTGAAGAAGGGCCGATTCAAATAGGCAAAAAAGGGTCCAGCTTTGGTGGCATAGGTGTCAGCATAATGAACTGCAGTGCTGGAAGCCACACAGCCAACTGTGGGTTTGGGTTCCCAGGCTGGTCAGTCTGAACCATGCCAGGCATATGAGTGTGCCCAAGATCCTAATGAGCTGGAGGGCAGGGAGAAGGGGATTGTGACATGACAAAGATCCCTTCAAGGATGGTGCCTCGGTCTCTCGTGCATGTCCATGTGTTCTCATGAATAGACATGAAAAATTTTAAACAATATAGAAAAGGAAAAGATGAGAAGAATCCTTTGGTACTAAGACTAGAGTTGGAGAAAGCAGTATGAGAGCTTAGTTTTAAATGTCGGGGCCATCAGGTGGCATCATTGTGAAGGCACTGGACTCCCATGACCAACTGTGATTCAAATCCCAGACCTAGTGGCTTGAAATTCCGCACAGGGTGCATGTGTGTGCATGCCCAAAATACCAAGAAGGGATCGCGGTGTGGCCATCATCCCTGGAAGGTGATTTCTCACACTCTCTCTGTCTCCGTCACATACCCTATGGCAAAAAAAATTCTGAAAAAAAAAAACATGTCTTAAAGAAAATAGATCTAAAGGACATGATGGGATAATGAATGCTTTAAACATGGATTGGGTAACAGCATTTTACCAGTGTTGGAGCTCTTGATTGTGATAGCTATACTGTGGTTATACATGAGAATGTCCTTGTACTTAAGAAATATACACTGAAGTATATAAGGGTATAGAAACTCCCAGATGCCTCCACTTACTCTAAAACGGTTCAGGAAGAGGTATTCATGTTCATGTACACACGTACAGAGAGCAGTTACGAAGCAGTGTGATAAGATGCAAACAACTGGTGGATCTGGGTACAGGGTACGTGAACGTTCTTTGCACTCTTCTTACCGCTTTTCCTATCATTTTGAAATTACATCAAAACACAGTTACCAAAATAACTAGAGTCAAGGAGAGTTGCAGGTGGTTCCTTTAGGAATCTGTTCCGGTACTAAAAGAATGCATGTGTGATGACGAAGTGGAATGACATACAAAGAAAACAAGTGTTCAGAGTGAGCACTGATTGGGCTTTGGGTTATTCTGTGGGGTCAGTCCTAGAATTCAAGATCTGATCGCCTCATGGAAGGGCTAAATATTTGGCCAGTAAGAGCCACAGCAGCCTAAGAGTTGAAGGGACTTCAGAGAGGCACTAAAGACGTTGCACTTTACCTTATTCCCACTTAGGCGGCCGCAACCCTCATTGATCCAGTGCCACAAGTTAGCTAGGAAGACAGAGCAAGAATAAGGGCTTTATTGTATTAATTCCTATTTCTTTTTTTAAAAAGAAACGTTACATATATTTAAGGTATACAAGTGATGTTGTGGGGTAACATAGATAGTAAAATGGTGACTATCGTGAAGCAAATGAACAGACCCTTCATCTCACATAGTTATCCATATTTTCCTAATGGCCAGAGCAGAGCAGCTACTACCTCCTCAGAAGTCCTGAGTACCAGACAGGCTATTATCCATAGTCCTACAGTAGTTTAGATCTCAGACGGGGACAGCCTACCTATCTGCTGCTTTGTATCCTTGGACCCACATTTCCCCATTTCCTTCCCTCCACTGCTGGTAACCACTGTGTTATTCTCTATCTATGTATATTTGACTTTTATAAAAAGATTCCTCGGGGCTAGCAGGTTGCACAGTGGTTAAGGTGCTGGACTCCTACATGGCCAATTAAGGTTCCAGTCCTGGACCTGGTGGACTGAAAACCATGCTGGGCACATGTCCACGTGTGTCTGAAATCCTAACTGGAGAATGGAGGAGAAGGGATTTCTCACTTTCCCTCTCACCGACTCTCTCCAGTTGACGCATGTGCCTTAAGGCAGAAACCTTAAAAAAAAAAAAAAAAGATTCCTCATATAAATAGGATCATGAAATGTTTTCTTTCTGTGTTAGACTCAGTATTGTTGAATCTGTCAGTTCAATGCTACCTTTCAACTGTCCACCAAAAATGTTTCAGTGAGTATTCCTGCGAGTAAACTCATTTAAAAAGAAATCAACTGACTTAAAGACTATGAAGGTATCTTACTCTTACAAGAAAATAGAACTTCCTGTTCTATGTAAATAAAACATGACCCCCTAATATTGCATTGGATGCCTAGCTGCAGTTAGGACTACAGACATTCCCATTGGCTTCAGCAACTCTTCTTTGACTACAAAAGACTAGGTGAGGAACCAGCAGTCAGCGTAATGGCTATGTAGCTGAATTTCCATGTAGCTGACCGTGGTTCGAATCCCAGACCCAGTGGCTTAAACTCACGTTGGGAGCATGTGCATGCATGCCCAAGATCCTGAGAGGAGAATGGAGGAGAAGGGATTGCGCCGTGGCCATCCCCCCGGGAAGTGATTTCTTGCTTTCTATCTCTCTGTCTCTCTCTGTCTTTCTGGCGAGCACATGTGCCCTATAGCAAAAATCTCTCCAAAAAAAAAAAAAAGACTAGGTGAGGCATCATGGAGGACAAGGGAGGCATGTCTAAGAGGCTGGCTTTCTGAAACGAGCTCACAAGTATGTACAGTAAGAGTGAGGTGCAGTGGAGGGCTAAGTGTCAGACCTGCCGAGTTCCAGTGGTCCCCAAACCCCTCCCATTACACCTTGCTGATGCTCAGAAGAGCGATGTCCTGTGACATATCCAAACTACATCTCCACTGACTTATAAAACAGAAGTGATGCGCTCAGACAAGTAAGCTACAAAAAATTATGAATTTATATTATGCAAAGATAAAATTTAATCCCACCTCTAATGAGAATTTAAGATTGCTTCCCTGTGAAGATCGAAGTGAGGAGGTGTCGACTCTCCACGACCACAGTTCATTGCAACAACTAGTGACACCTAACACCTCCTGAGACTTAGCTGGGCCAGGCACTGTTGTGAGCAGTCTGTCCCAATAATCTCACATTGCTATGGATGCTCTCATGTGACCTGTCACAGCCAACTCAATCTCTATGAGACTCAACTGCTTCATCATAAAATTGGGAAAATAATAGCACCTATCTTGTAGTATTACTGTGGAGGTCAACTCAGTGCGTGTAAATCACATATGTAGAGCCAGCAGGGGGCATAGACGTTAAGGTGCTGGCCTCACACATAGCTGGCGGCAATTCGAGTCCCAGACCAGGTGGCTTGAAAATCACACTGGGTGTTTCTAAAATCGTGAGAGGAGAATGGAGGAGAAGGGATTGTGGCGTGGCCATCCCCCCTGGGGGGTAATTTCTCACTTCCTGTCTCATTATATCTCTGTCTCTCTCCAGTGAGCACATGCACCAAAACTAAAAAACAAATAAACAAACAAAATATAGCCATGCTACCACCTAGCACATAACATTCAATATATATCCACTGTTGCTATCACCCTCATCATCATTATTGCTTCTTTTCTGTAGTTTCGAAATGACATTAAAATTAAGTTACCCCAAATAGAAAGACAGTTACAGCTCTCTATTGTGGAAATCAGTACTAGTTATTTGCAGATGGTAGTGAAAGTATCTGTATACCAAAGTTATGACCATCTCTCCCCTAGACAACTGCAAATGCTTCCTAACTGGCACACCCATGTCCCCACTTCCTGGACACCGAATTGGTTCTCTACACTGAAACAAGAGAGCTGTCCTTGCTTCCCTTTGCTGAAGATAAGGAGCAAACTCATGAGCCCACAGAGCTGTGTCACCTCTCCAAGTGTCTTCCACTGCTGGTTCCCAACTTCCTGCTCCGGCTGCACCTGCCTCTTTCAATCCCAACAAGTTACGCTCCCTCGGTCATGTGGGTCCCTCAACATAGAGAGCCTGGGAGTCTCGTCGATTCCTCCTGGGCTAGGAAGTTCCAACTTGCCTTTCTGATCATGGCTCTCTCGCTTCCTTTCTGGAAAGCCCTGGATGTCCCAAGGCTGGGCAGAGCCTCTGTCATCTGCTACCTGGTGGCCAGCACTTTAGTTTTCAGTGCTCAGCCTCAAGCTGTGGATCTAAGGCTCACAAAGATGCTTCCTCCAGGAGCACACTGGCTGTGTCTGCCTCGCTCACTGCTGAGACCCTGGTGCCAGTTCAGTCCCTGGTGGCCCAGAAACATGTGCAATGATTGGACGAGACAAAGCCAACCCCCACAATCCTGCTTCAGTAACTGTAAGGTCCACCATTTTTCTCCATAAGATGTGGCATTTCCCCTGGCCATTTATCTGGGCTTTTTGTCTCTGATTTAAATGGGTACATCTAAAACGAATGAATTCTAGGATAAGCGCAACCGCCCCTGTATATATACCTGATGCGACATAATCTACACAATGTCAACACAGAGTTTACAAGTCATCAGCTGCCCCCATGCAAGAATCTTATTATTTACTTGTATATGAACAGGCATGATGTTGGGTTTTTGGCATGGGGTTGGCTTTCTGTTGTTGTTAATAAAGGACAACGAATCCAGAATAAACAGTATTTCACTGTAGTTCAAGTGCACCCACCTCCACCACTGATTTCAGCAGATCACCACCGGCAGTCAGCAACCTACCCGTCTTCCAATGCACTTACCCAGAAATCTATCTAGATTCTCTAAGACCACTTTTCAGAAAGCACCATAAATGCGATACCTGTCAGGGCTTTCCCTTCTTTCCTGTAGTAAACACCGAAGATGACGGCAGCAACTAATGCCACAGACACGAAGAGGAGCAGGATAATTAAACTGGGCAAGTAAACAGGGGTTTCTGGATTGAAACAAAACGAGAAACACAGCGTTAGAGATTCTTTTGCAAATCCGTTTTACAGAGTTTAGAAACAAAATTTTGTCCCCAGAATCAAAGGTATTGTTCAAGAATCACAGGTGGCAGAAGCCCCCCAGCCTTGTGTGTGCACTCATCAGAAAGCGCTCAGATTCTGAGAGCTGGATTCCACGGCCCAGTCCAGCCTTGCTTGGTCTGGCTTGGCCCTGCCAAGGCTGACCTAGGACCATGATGGAGTTTCTACATTAGAACACCTCCGATCACCCCAGTTCATCCTCGTTTCCCTCTAGTACCCTTCACATCTCTAGCTAGGTGGGCTCTGTAGGAAAAGGAAGGCCGATGTCATGTCTGTCCAGGTACCCGCAGTGTACCAGGGCTCTCTCGCTTCTTTTCTGGAAAGCCCTGGATGTCCCGAGGCTGGGCAGGGCCTCTGTCATCTGCTGCCTGGTGCCCAGCACCTTAGTTTTCAGCGAGGACAGAACCAGTGCCGCTGCAGTGCTTCTGCCTTGCGTCTGCTGCACAGTGTGGACACAACCTTCCTTCATCCTTCCTTGATCATGCCATTGCTGGAATCTTTACATTATAAACTCTTACAAAGAAATTTTAGGGGCCAGCCCTATACCTGGTGGTTAAAGTAGCTGGATCCCACATGGCCGACCATATCTTGGCCCCTAAAAACATAACAGATGCATATGTGTACATGTCCAAAATGCCAATGGGATGGAAACATGGAGAAGAAGGGACTGTGGAGTGACCATGCCTCAGTGAGGGGCGCTTTCTCCCTCTGCCCGTCCCCAGTCTCTGGTGAGTATACATATCTTCAAGCAATTAGAAAACTTGGGGAGGAGGACACCAGGCTGCATAGTGGTTAAGGCATTGGGCTCCCACATGGCTGACTGCAGTTCGAGTCTTGGACCCAGTGGCTTGAAAATCATGCCAGGCCCGTGTGCGTGTGTACCCAAAATCCCAGGAAGAGAATGGAGGAGAAGGGATTTTGGCATGGCCATTTCCCCTGGCGGGGGGTGGGGGCTGTTAGTTTCTCACTTTCCTAATCACTGTGCTTGTCTCTCTCTAGCGTGTGCACATGCCCTATGGCAAAAACCTTTTAAAAATTTTTTAAGCTTATTTATTTATTCTATGTGAGAAAGACTGAACAAGGGGCAAATGTGTCACACACTCTACAGGGTCTTAACACCGTGATCGACCCCAGCTTCAGCCACCCTGGTTAATGGGCACACAAGTGCCAGGCATGTTTGGGGAGTTCTCCTGACCCAGTCCGGTGACTTCCCACGGAGCTCCGCCTTGCAGAGTGTTGCATTTACTGCCGTGCCACCAGCTGGTCCCTTATGTCATAAACCCTTCTTTTCTTGACCTGATTTCCTCCTGCCTTTTCTCTCATCTTCTTTTTTTTTATTATTTAATAACTTTTCATTTCTTCAATTATTTTTAGTGTTCTCTTACTCAGTATTCTTTTTTTCTAAGTAGTCTTTTGAAAACTCTGCTGATTGTGTAATTCCATAGCCAGAATTCTTTTTTTTAATGGTGAAAAAGTGTGTATTTAGAATTAGCCTGCTGGACTCAGTTTAGATGATCCCAATTTTTTGGCAACATCCAAAGCATCAAAATCAGGAGCCGGCTGCACATAGGCCTTCTTCTCTCCGTCAGGCCTGAATAGAGTGTTGACCTTGGCCAGATCAACATCATAGAGTGTCTTCACAGCCTGTGTGATTGGCGCTTGTTGGCCTTGACATCCACGAAGAACACAAGTGTGCTGTTGTCCTCTGTCTTCGTCATGGCAGACTCGGTTGTTGGGGGGAACTTGATGATAGCATAGTGGTCAAGCTTGTTTCTCCTGGGGGCTCTTCCAAAGATATTTGGGCTACCTCTGCAGCCGAAGAGTCTTGGGCCTTCGGAAGGTGGGTGATGTACAGGTATTCTTATTTTTGTGGCTGTGGATGCCTTTCTGCACTGCCTTCTTGGCCTTCAAAGCCTTTGCTTTAGCTTTAGCTTTGGAAGGAGCTACCTTCTTCTCTTTCAGCACCATCTCGGCCCAGAAGGCTTTAATGTCCTATTTCTCAAAATGTCAAAATCTAAACCCTGATTTTCTTGTTTCTAACAATTATTTTAAAATTCAATTTTGTTTATTATTATTATCTTAAAATTTGTTATAGGACATACGCTCACCAGAGAGAGACAGAGAGAGAGAGAGAGAGACAAAGAAAGTGGACAGCAAGCCACCTGGTCCGGGACTTGAACCAAGCTTGTTCATGTGTGAGTCCATTGCTTTAATGGCCACACCACCTGTTGGCCCCTACCCTGATTTTCGTGGTCAAAGTCTATTGGCCTTGTTATTCTGAGGCCTACGTTCTCTTGGCTTATTAGAAAGATCTTCTTGGGGCTGGGTGGTAGGGCAGTGGTAACACAACTTGACAAAAATAGGAAAGGTCCTGGGTTTGCAACCTAAGCCCTCCCTGAGCATCCCAGTACCCTCCGTGATGTGGGCCTGCTGAGACTGGGGGTGCCGGGGGCAGGTCGCAGCGTGAAGACCCTGTTGGGTATGTGGTCCTTTCTCGTTCTCAAGGAATAAATAAACCGGACAAAAAGCAAGGTCTTCCTGCCACTTATCTGCCACTTACACTAGCTCTTCTGTCCTCCAGATCCTCACGCTGCCCCATCACCACCACATACCACCTGTCTTTAGCCATGTGTGTCAATGTTCGAAACTGTAGTGGGATTAATCCGATCTATAAACGTTCCGTAAATAATGACAGCTGGGCCGGCAAGTGCTGTGGCGGTTAAGGCAGGGCTCCCACATGGCTGACCGTGAGTCCCGGGCCTGGCGGTCTGCTTCCTCACTTTCCCTTTCTCTCTCTCTCTCTCGTTTCTCTCGGTCAAACTGAAAAGTAATAATAACACATACAATTAAATAAATAAATAATTCTTTTTAAAAAAATGATGAAAGCTATATTCTAACAAGCTGTCAGATCTGGTTGGTGACCACCATCCCACCATGTCTGGGTATATGGATGATATCACTAGTTATCCCTAATCTCCCCAGCCCAGTGTCAAAAATTATCAAGTAGACAACAGACGTGGAATGAAAATCCTAATAAAAATCAAATACGGAGCTGACTGCATAGGATGAAATGAAGAGAGAAAGATGAACCCCTTCAAATACAGCATTTGGGAGTGATCAAGATGAGCTAATGATACTGGGGCCCATCTACCAACCTTCAGGCACTTGTATGAATGAATGAATGAATTTTAAAATTATTTTATTCATTATCATTACTCTCTCTCTCTCTCTCTTTTTTTTTTTTACCAAAGAAAGAGAGAAAGAGGGAAAGTGAGAAAGCAAGCTGTCAGGTTCAGGCCCAAACCATGGTAAGCCATGTGGGAGCCCAGTGTCCCAACCACCATGCCATCTGCCAGCCCCTGCAGGCACTTGAACACATACCATTTGGTGGTTTTCTAGAAGGCAGAGAAGAACTGCAAATGACATCTGACTTCTCCGTCCCATGATGCTCCTCTGTCTTCCCGAGAACGGTACAACTGCAGAGGGAGAGTAGTTAAATGCTTTCGTTTTATATTCCTATTTAAGAAAACAAATGAACAGAAGACTTTTGCTAGCTCCTTCAGGAGATGAACCGGTCTTCTTGGGCGTTTGAATCCCTAGGGACTTCCACAGGGGAACGGACTACCTCAAAGGTGGTCAAATGAATGAACAGAAGGGCTTGTCGCCTGTGTCCTCTAAGAACTACTCTGAGAGCACAGTCAGCAAGAGCAGATCAGGGTCTTCTGCAAGAAGATTCCAGGCTGGCCCGACAGGCTGGCGGTGAAGGGAGCTGGATCCCACAGCTACCATTTGACTACCATTTGAATCCATCCCAATGGCTTGAAAAACACGCCAGGCACACATGTGTGTGCCCCAAACCCTATCAGGAAGGAGAAATAGAGAAGAGATTGGGGCACAACCATGCCCCTTTGGGGGTTGATTTCTTCCCCTCTCTCTCTCTCTCTCCCCCCCCCCTCTCTCCCCCTCTCTCTTTCTTGCCCTCTGCCTCTCCCTGGAGAGTGCATGTGCCATTTTGCAGTTGAAAAAAAAAATGGGGGCAAGGGGGTGGTGTGGAAGGCACTGGATTCCCACATGGCCAACTGCAGTTCAAGTCTCAGACCGGGCTGCTTTCTTTCTCACTTTCCCTCTCTCTCTGGTGAGTGTGCGTGCCCTATGGCAAATAAAATAATAATAATAATTAGTAAAATTAAATAATAATAAAAAAATGATTCTAGGCCCAGCAGGTGCAGTAATGGTTAAGGTGCTGGACTCCCACACGGCTAAATGTGGTTTGAGTTCCAGACTCAGTGGCTTGAAACTCATGCCAAGCGCATGTGCATGTGTGCCCAACAGCCCGAGAGAATGGAGGAGAAGGGATTACGCTATAGCCATCCCCCCCGGCGGGTGATTTCTCGCTTTCTGTCTCTTTGTCTCTCCAGTGAACACATGCACCTTATAGCAAAAATCTCTCAAAAAAAAAAAAGTAAATAAAAGATTCCATGACCAAGTGATAAAGTTGTGAGGATTTTGCTTTTAAAGTTGAAAAACAGAAAATGTTTTCAACATGAAAGTTGAGTGGATCAGAAAATACACATTTAATAAGAATACACTGGGAACTGAAAGAATCATTATGTCAACTATCAGAAAGCACCCAGGAATTCTCATATATACATATACGTATGAGATGATTTGTTACAAAATTACGTAACACTGCAAAAGATCAAAACTTCCTTAATGACTTTCAGTAAGGAACTTAATAAACTGAGGCACACCTCTACAAAGAAATACTGTGCATTGGTAAATAAAAAAAACATGAAGATCTAAGTACTCGAATACAGAAAGAGCTTCAAGATATATGAAAAGGGACCAGCAGTTAGCGTAATGGCTATGTCACTGGACTCCCATGTAGTCGACCATGGTTTGAGTCCCTGGACCCGATGGCTTAAACTCACGCCGGGTGTGTGTGCGTGCATGCCCAAGATCTTGGGAGGAGAAAGGATTGCGGCGTGGCCATCCCCCTTGGGGGTGATTTCTTGCTTTCTGTCTCTCTGTCTCTCTCTCTCTTTCTGGTGAGTACACGCGCCCTATAGCAAAAAAACTCTAAAAAAAAAAAAAAAGGATATATGAAAAAGGCCCAAGGAGTTCACAGTGTGCAAACCTTTATATCAACAGGAGGCTCCCAGGTACACGTACACAACACAACACAACACACATCAGTCTCTGGATGAATAAACCAGTGAGGTAGGGAACTGAGAAAAGTAGGAGTGGTTATTGGCTGATAATAAATGTCATAAATCATTTTCCAGTAAATAAAGCTGAAAAAAGGAAGCTGTCGTTGTACACCACAGGCCACTGCACCTAACGTAACACAACGCCCCTGCTGTGTGCTGGGTGGAAGAATTGCTTCAACTGATGCATTTTTCCCACATCAAACTGGCACTTCTTCCATTCTGAATGTGGCTTTAAGAGGAAGCCTAACCAAGTGGAATCCATCTGGTTTCAGCTCAGACGAGACAGTGGAGGCTGAGCTGTTTAAGATCAATCGACTCTTCGGGCTCTTTGGCTGCTGCCACTTACTTGGTCCAGGGTTTGCATTTGGCCGTGGAAGAAAAGGCATCTGAGAAGTACCCTGCGAGGCAAGGCGTGCACACCGTGTCCTTGTTGAGCTGCACTGTCAGAAAGGAGGGACAAGAAGCACAGGGCACTTAGAGATCGGCTGGGATGACATCAAAGGACTAGCGAGGAGGAGCTGCCCCTGCTTCAGTCCCCACACCCCTGCCCCTCCGCCTGCAGGGCACCTGTCTAATTGCTTCGGCTCCCACAAACCTGGGCCCACATCGCTGTTCTGACGTCAGCCATGAGTACAGAATGGTGTTCAGAAAGGGAACTGGCTCAGCATCGGGCCACTAACACCAGAGTCTGAGGTTCAGGTCCAGGCTCTGGTCTGGATCCTTCACTATTCTGAGCCATTGTCCTGGTCAAACCTAGCTCTGGTGCCAGACCTCTGGGATGCCAAATAAAGCGCAGAAATACAGACCAGGCGAAGCTCCTACCCTGAGAGCACCCATACAGCTCCTTGCCCTCCTTACCTATCAAAGGCAAGAGACTTGGGGCATTTGGGACGAGGCTGAGTTGTTCTGAATTCACATACACCGACGGCGAGGCGGGAGTGGCGTTTCCACTCATCCCCACCCTCCCTCTGTCCCTCTATGGTTAAAGAACGCATCACTGACAAAGGCGCAGAGAAGAGAGAACATCAGCCAGAAACCCTTGAGGCAGGAGCATCTTACCTCACATGGGGACAAAGTAGGAAGGCTCTAGAGTAAGAATTCAGAGGGAGCTGGCCATGGTAAGGAGGTTTACTTTAATAACTGAAAAACAAATCAGACTTTTCCCAAGAGAAAAGTGTAGCGTGCTTAGATTAGCCAGTACATCTGATAATAAGGACCGGCTATGCCAGGTAGACTCTGTGACAGACATTTTCCTCATATGAACAGGGAGAATAATATTTTAATTCTCCTAAACTTGTCCAAGTATTTTAAGTCAAAACAAGGAATCCCTAAGTGAAAGATGAACAGGTATACACGTATATTTGTATATGTTTGTTATGTTCTGAAAGAACGACTTTGTCCTAGGCTTCCCAGTAGTCAAGAAAGCAAATGACTCTTCAAAACATTTTTCCAAGTCAAAAGGATTTCTATTTTTGCAATTTTGACCCAAAAAAGGACACGATCGAGTTTTCAACCATTAGATCATTACAAATAACTTGTGCTGTCACCTCACTGTCACCATGGTCATATCATTCATTAGGCACTGAAGTAACTGAGGGCCACTTTCTACAACAGAAGTCTTTCCCTGGCCATTTAGTGACTGAAGTAAGTGTTCCAGCACTTTGACATATAACAAAAAGTGGAAATAGAGTGGGTGTGGAATCTTGTCGCATTTTAGCAGTTAGTGATACTCAACCTTGAATATATGAATTGGAAAAAAAATCCCACTGATTATGAAGTTCAAAAACTTTTATAATTATCCTATAGCAAAATATATTTATTTTCGACCAACTGTATAGTAGTTAATCTAGTGATAATGCAATCCAGAAGAAATTTGTTTTATTAGACAGGTCCGGCCATGTCGTCAGCCTCCTACTTTAGCCTTCCCTGCCATAGCACTGGCTTTTAGGGTGCCAGGAATCCAGCTGGGCTTCTCCTGTGGACTCGTCTTGCCTACTAACAGTGTCAACAAATGTGTACCACCCCAGCCAGGTCCCCCCACCCCCCCCCAAAGTATTTTTAACTGTTAGGGCCTTGATTTAGAGTACATTTTAAAAACTGAGTCGGGGGGCCAGCAGGTGACATGATGATTAAGACGCTGGACTCCCACATGGTAACCACGGTTTGAGTCTCAGACCTGGTGCTTGTTCTCTGTCTCTCTCCCCCTGTGTGTATCTGATAAGCACACGTGCTCTAGAGCAAATTTTAAAACAATAATAAGTAATTCTGTTTAAAAATTGAGTATGAAAAGCCCTCCAAGAATAAAAATATATTAGGATAAAATTCTGTAAAGAAGGTGGAATGGACGCAAAGCAAAGGAGAAGAAGAACTATATAAATTAATTTTCTGGGACCAGCAGTTGGCGTAATGGCTATGTCGCTTGACTCGCATGCCAAGTCCCGGACCCCTGTGGCTTACACCCACACCAGGCATGGCCATCCCCCGGGGGGTGGGGGGTGATTTCTAGCTTTCTGTCTCTCTGTCTCTGTCTTTCTGGCGAGCATACAAGCCCTATAACAAAAACCTCTCTGAAAAAGAAAAAACAAATTTCCAACAGTTAAAAATGATGGAGGCATTTTTAAATGGAAGCTAGTAGGTCCCCCACTGCTTTGGTGTTTGGATTACACTGAGTATTCCTTAGTGCTATTGCAGTTCTACTTCCCTCCAAACAAGTCCTGAGCAACTCATTATCTTTTAGACGTCATGTTTAGAAGGTACGTGGGGGGCGCGGTTTTCCAAAATTCTGAGGGGGAACACGATTGTTCCGCTGACTCCTAAGTGGCGATCCTAGAGCAGAGAGCCACGGTGATAGGTACGTGGGCTGCCTGCAAGCGCTGCTTTGTAGATCCTGCTGGGGGTCACGCTCAGGTCTTGCCTGGGCCTGCATCTTGGGGGGAAATCAGGGAGCTCCTCAGGTTCCTCCAGCGACACCTGGCGCCCAGGCACATTAAAGACGCAGTTACTGGAGCTGTGCCCCGGGTTCAAGGGCATGGCTCAGCAAGGGCGGACAGACGCAAGACGCACAGATCTAACCGTACAGGGGTGCTGGGCGCCAAAGCCCGGGGCGCACTCGGTGTTGCGGCGGCAGCATCCGCAGTCCTGGCTCCAGTGGTAGCCGGTGGTGCAGGCACAGCGCCGCGGGGCCGTGCGGTTGCCGGGCTCCACGGCCACCAGGGCCTTGCCTGCAGGAGAAAGAGGCCAGGTCAGCCACCAGACAGAGGCAGGACGCACAGGCACTCCCTGGCCCCCGCCGGGGGG
>NW_006159523.1:5159665-5201368 GCF_000334495.1 Tupaia belangeri chinensis
GTCGTGTAGCTGTCCCCCACCCCAGCCGACCCCAAGCCACCCATCCGCGACGCCTGCAGAACGAATCATTCAGGACACTCTGTTTAAGGAACTCCACGTTCTCCTCGCATTTCCTGTGGGCAAGGAATATCCCAGCAGGGCTGTTCCTCTCTCTAATAATGAAGAGTTGTGTGGGGTTTTTGAAAAGTCCATTTTCACGTGAGTAGGAAGATTAAAGACTGAGAATTGGGCAGCGTGCTGGCTAAGGCTGCTGGGTCCCACGTGGGTGCACGGATGGACTTCTGGGCCTAGAGGCTTGAAAAATGTGCCTAGCATATGCTGTGAGTATCCAGAATCCCAGAGGAGAATGGCAGAGACGGGACTGGGGTGAGACCATGCCCTCTGAGGGGTGCTTCTCGCTCCTCCACCCCCTCTCCAGCGAGCATACGTGCCCTATAGCTAAATACATACATACATATACATACATTGAGACATTTATGATCATTGATGGCTCTAGTGAAAGAAGTATCAGACATAGGGCACACCTTTTTGATTTTCATTAAATTCACATGTCATAAATATTCTTAACACTAAGGCAAGATTGCACCTAGGCTAGAATAGGGTTCCCGGAGATTCGAGATTCATCTTGGGATCCCCAAGGGTCCCAGGGTGCAAATGGGGTCAGTGCATAGTTAGCTAAGCAGAAAAGTTCCAGAGGCTAGTCTGATGGCACTGTAGGGGTCAGCCGTCTCTAAATGTTTAGTGACACGCTTGTTTATTTTTTTTACACACACAGCAGAGAGTTTGCCTTCTCCACACTGAAACTCCTGGCCTCTTCCAGTTTTTCTGGAATGCAGCACACGGAATTTATCTCCGGTAAACTTACACGCATGCACAAGCACGTGCACACGAACACGTACATGCACACATACATAGCCCACCCTCATTACCGTACCGGCAGATTCAGATTTGGGAGTTGCCTACTCACTACATTTTCTTTGTATCTCAAGTCAGTGCCCTTTGCACTTTGCAGCCACTTGTGGACTTGTACAGAACTGTGTGAGGTTGAGGCCGGCAGGTGGCGTCGTGGTTAAGACACATGACCTACCCCAATTCGAGTCCCAGACCTGGACTCGAACTGTTTGCTTTCTCGCTTTTGCTCTCCCTCTCTCACTCTGTCCCTCTCTGGTCAAGTTAAAATAAATAAATAAATAAAGTTAAAATAAAATAATTGTATTCATTGTCATTATTATTATTTTTAAATTTTATTGAAGTTTACCAGAGACAGAAAGAGAGAGAGAGAGAGAGAGAGAGAGAGAGAGAAGGAAAGTGAGAAAGCAGGCTGCTAGGTCAGGACTTGAACTATGGTCAGCCATGTGGGAGTTCAGCTGCCTTAACCACAACACCACCTGCTGGCCTCCAATAAAATAATTTTTTTAAAAAAAAGAACTCTGAAGTTGGGCTCTCTGAAGGCTCGGGTTCTCACTGAGGTCAAGCTAGGCCATGCTTTGCCTTCTCGCTTCGTCTCTCAGACTATAAACAAGTGCACTTCGTGCAATTTATCTAGTCTCACATTTTAGCTCATGTTTGTGCTTTTTGTTAATTTCCTTTTTTTTTTCTTTTTTTTGGGAGAGGTTTTTGCTATAGGGCATGTGCCAGAAAGACAGAGAGAGACAGAGAGACAGAAAGTGAGAAATCACCCCCCAGGGGGATGGCCACGCTGCAATCCCTTCTCCTCCATTCTCCTCTCGGGATCTTGGGCATGCATGCACACGCGCCCAGCGTGAGTTTAAACCACTATGTCCGGGACTCGAACTGCAGTTGACTACATGGGAGTCCGGCGCCATAGCCATTACACTAACTGCTGTTCCTTGTTGATTTCCTTTTTTAAAAAAAAATTTTTTTGCCATAGGGCACATGCACTTGCCAGAGAGACAGACAGAGATAGTGAGAGTGGAAGTGAGAGATCACTTTCCAGGTGGATGGCCACGCTGCAATCCCTTCTCCATTCTCCTCCCGAAATTTTGAGCATGCACCCACATGTGCCGCGTGTGATTTTCAAGCCACCAGTTCTGAGACTCAAACTGCAGTTGACCATGTGGGAGTCCTACACCTTAATCACAATGACAAATGCTGGTCTTGATTTCCCTGTTTAAAACAGCCTCTGAGTGGACCATGGAAGTGCTGCCTAGTGTTCCTGAGCACAAGAAGCCTGCAATGTGCCTTACGGAGAGAACCCGTGTTGGAGAAGCCTCGTTCAGCATGAGCCAGTGCTGCTGGCCGTGAGTGTGCTGTGAGCGAACAACTCATGCCTCAAATAAGGTGCCTTAAATGGAAGCACACAGAAAACAAGGTTGTACATTGAGCAGCAGATGAAAATGTAACCAGGGACTCACAGGAACCTGACCCCATATTTCCTTAAGAGTGATGGTTCAAGACTTGCTCATTCAGCATTTGTGGTGACTTTGGAGACATAACTGCTGTGAATAGTGAGACTCTGCTGCTCACATGCGCACACACGCACACTCACACACCCTATACAGAACCACAGTATTCTTTCCCATGGGCCTTGTGGCCTGGTAGGACTCCATCTCATCCAGGCTGACCAACGGCACGTGGGCCTTCAGTCCTGAAGGCATTCTAGGCATTCAAAGAGAGAAGGAAACAGACCAGAAACCTGTTCCCTCCTTCACTGTCTCCAGTTATGGCCAGCAGGAAGGGACATTTTGTATGTCTGTTCCTTTTTTAGGCCCATGCATACATAGTAACCTGGAGAGCTCCCATTCCCTTCTGTGCCCATGCTCCGAGGCCCAGGCCAGGTGGGCAGCACCAACGCCAGCAAACAGAAACGTGAACACAATGCACAGGGACGTAAGTGGACACGTGCCCCTCCACCAAAAATTCTACGCACTCCCAGTACCCTGAGAACGCAAATGGAAGTGAGCGTAAGCTTCTGTGGTATTCAATATTTTTGACGTATTTTAAGATATCTTAATGTACGAGGTTTTTGGCTTTAATCAGCTGTGGCAGTAGACAGATGAAGCTTTATTTCCAAGAGACAGAAATGAGTCAAGGTCATTACTAAGCAGTGGGAAATAAAACAGACTTGATCAGATGCTTCTGCCCAGGGGAGTTTCCATGACACCTTCTCTAGCCCAAACTTGCTAGCTGCCTCTAATGCATTAGAAAAAGTCTGGTGGGGGGAAGAGAAAAGAATCTGTCCAATGGGGGAAAAAAAACCCAAAAAACCAAAACAGCAACAACGACAACAAAAAAAACTAACTATAAACAAGGATCAATCCTCTGTAGTCTCCCAGCACCCAGGATAAAGTCTCTAAAACTGTTCCATTAAAAGCAATCGGGAATCCCTGGAGAAATGGCTGACTGCAGCTCAGGGCAGGAGATGGCCAAGGTAGGCCTGGAAGCAAGGGAGCTCTTCCAGGGGCCCCAGGTCAGGCCATATCGAAAGACTCGGGGCCACCTCAAAAAGCTGGGACACTGGGCACCAGTAGCACAGTAACTGCAATAGATGGAAGCACCTCAAACACTTCTAAATTCACAGTTTATCATGTGGCTGTAAGGCCGTGGAGGAGCTGGATAACCGAGTCATTACTTCGGAAAGTGGTGAAGTGCTGAGCATTTGGGCTCCCTTTCCTATGTGAACCGTACTTCAGGGGGACACCCAGGAGAGAAGGGGAGTTTCTCCCTATGAAAGCGTTCCAGCCAATGCATGTAGAAGAAATGGAGGGGCCAGATGGCAGTGCACTAGAAAAATGCAACGCTCTACAAGGCAATCCCACAGATAAAGGTTCCTGGTTCAAGTCTGGAGACCTCCCTGACTACCCTGGGTACATGTGTGCCCCTGATCCAGGGCTGCCTGAAAGCTGGGGATGGATTGTGGCACCAAAACCCTGTTGGTGGTGCTGTCTGTCTGTCTGTCTGTCTCTGTCACAGAAGAAATTTTAAAAACAAAAGAATGGCAGAATTGGAACATTACCTTTTACAGCTCCTAATCAAAACAAATCTAGGCCAGGCTTACCAACAGCTGCCAAGATCACCAAAGAGACACAGCAACTACACACGAGCCCAATACTACACTCTATGTATGGAGGCGTTTTGCCAAAAACAAAAAACAAGCCAGAATCCAGTCAGCTTTTTAAACCTAACAGCCATTATACAGGAAATATGAGGAAGTCTTGAAAAAGTTCATAGAAAATATATATTATGAAAAATGACATAATTTAAATTTTTTAACACCAAAATAAACTTGTACTTTAAAAAGAAAAATTGTTATAGGGCACGTATGCTCACTGGAAAGACAGAGAGATAGAGACACAGAGAGAGAGAGAGGGAAGGAAAGCATCCCCCCCTTCGGGAGGATGGCTATGCCACAGTTTCCTCTCCTCTGTTCTCCTCTTGGGATTTTGGGGATGCACACATATGCGAGCAGTGTGTTTTTCGAGCTGCTGCGTCTGAGACTCGAACCACACAGCCATGTGCATTCCAGCTGCCCTAACATTCCATGCCATTGGCTGGCCCCTAAGCTTGTTCTTTAATTCCATTTTCTACAAACTTTTTTGAAGTCTCCTTGTACGGGAGACAGAAGAATGTGCCAAATGACACGAAGGGCCTACCACTAGCAAAGTCCAGACTGTGGAAGCCCCAGCGACCCACATCATGGGCTCTCCAACAAATAAGCCGAATGGGAAAAAGATAAAAGGAGAGTAGGGAACCTCTAGGTTAAGAGACTCAAGAGACATAGTTTGATTCTTACAATAAACTGTAATTTACAAAACAGTTGAGTGCTCACAGTGCAGTGGGGAGTGTAGTGTAGCAGTAGCTGATCCCACATGCTTGACTACGGTTTGAATCCCGCCCCAGTGGCTTGAAAAACCACTGCATGCATGCACAAACTCCTGACAGGAGGGAGACATAGAGGAAAAGGGCTTGTGACATAAACAAACTCCATGGGGGGTTGGGGTTGCTTTCTCTCTCTCTCTCTGCCCCTCTTTTCCTCACTCCCCCTCTCTCTCTCTCACAAGTGACTAGTCCTTTGGCAATCAAAAAGAAAAAAGAATTATGGTTTAGGAAAAATGATTATGAGTCCGAAAACCTGGTTCTGCTTCTCATGTTTACCTTGGAGAAGTCACTGAATCTCTCTGAATCTCAGTTCCTCCATCTTCCAAACGGGACACGTATGACAACCTCACGGGGCTCGGGGAGGATGAACGAGACTTTACAGGGGCAGGGAGCGAGACAGGCACCTCCCGCAAGGTCTCTGTGCTGCGACTCTCCCCCGCCTCAGCCATCCCAGATCGCGAGCACACATGCCTGGTGTGTCCACAGGGAGGCCAGGGACGTGAACCCAAGACCTTCTCCTGCAACTCCAGTTGCGTTACTCTCGCACCTCTGCCTGGCTCCAGAATGAAAGTTCTAAATGAAGAATTTTAACTCTGGATGTGGCAGATCTAAAACACATCTTTTGGGGGAAGAGGGGGTGTCCATGGTGATAACTCCTTCCCGTGCCCCCAAAAGAAACGGCACTGGCTGTCTGTTAAAACATGTAAGTAGGGGACCAGCAGTTGGTGTAATGGCTATGTTGCTGGACTCCCATGTAGTTGACTGCAGTTCGAGTCCCAGACCCGGTGGCTTAAACTCATGGTTCTGGGCGCATGTGCGTTCATGCCCAAGATCCTGAGAGAAGAATGGAGGAGAAGAGATTGTGGTGTGGCCATCCCCCCTGGGTGGGGAGGGTGACTTCTTACTTTCGGTCTCTCTGTTTTTCTGGCAAGCACATGCATCCTATAGCAAAAACCTCTCAAAAACAACAACAACAACAAAAACATGTAAGTAGACGGGGAACCATGAATGCTGTGCTTCCGTGCTTCTCACTGCCCGTTGGCATGACCCGCTCACCTGTGTCGCAGACTTTATGTAGCAAGCATTTATCTTCTTCATTCCAGGTGTCCAAGTATTCATCCGGGCCACAGGGCAGACACGTGCTGTCGGAGGTAGTGGTGCACTTAGAAGACATGTACTTCCCTACATGAGAAGGGGGAAATGCACGACTCTATCAAAGAAGCACAGACAACAGCACAGGACAGCAACAACGAAATGTACCACGCCACCGGACGAGTCCCGTGACCATGATCCCAGAAAGTGGAAGCCCTCCCATGATGACACAGTACGCGAGGGGCGTCCTAACACAGCGAGGGGGATCCTGGGCTCAGAGGCCCTCCATTGGCTAAAACAACCTCTCCTGGGTTGGCTGAGCCTGTGATCCCAGGATCTCATGGTTCTGCTAAGCAAAAGACCAACCACCCTTTGTACCCCAAAACGCTGCTGATGAAGGAGTAGAACTGTGGTTTTAAACTGGGCCCTGCAGAAGTGAAGGAACCCACTTGGGGAATAAGGGGCCAAGGAAGAGAAGCTTCTTTACCCCTCCCCGTCCTCAAATCCCCTCGACCTTCAATGTGGAGAGTTAACTTAGGTCCTACACACACTATGGGCTCATGGTTAACTTGATTTAACCAAGAGTCACACACACAGACCACACATGACAATCAGTGGATCTTGGTTCTGCACATCCTAGAAACAGTATTAGCTGAACTATCCAAAGGGTCTTGTTCTAAGGTAACCCGCCCTCCCCTGCCATTTCTGGAACATTAAGAGAGTGAGGGCCCAGGGGCCGGGGACTTCACTCGGGCCGTGAAAACACTTTCTGGAGGTGGTAGCCAGTCCGTCTTCAGCTCCTCAGCAGGTATGCAGAAGGCATAACAATATTCAGGAAATTTTTAGCAGCAGCAATTCCAGCATAGTTATTACATGATAAAATCTCCAAGTTAAAATTTCTAGGAAAACACTTTTAAATAAGAGCTGTATTCCCCACTTTGTGAGCTTGAATATAAAGTGCTAAAGATGGTTTTGAAAACCTTGTCTCTTAAGAAATAGTGTTTTTGGGGAGCAGCAAGTTGTACGATGGATTCCTACATGGCCAACTGTGGCTTGAGTTCTGGACCTGGTGGTTTAAAAAAGTCTTGCTGAGTGTGTGTGCCCAAAACCCTGAGAGGAGAATGGAGGAGAAGGGATTGCAGAGTGGCCATCCCCCTGAGGGGTGATTTCTTACTTTCCCTGCCTCTCTGCCTCTGTCTCTTTGGTGAGAGTACCTGCCCTATGGCAAAAACCTGAAAGAAAAAAAAAAAAAAACCTTTTTGAAAAAGGTTTTTTCAGCACAAAGTAGGCGCCGGCTTCTAAGGTGACACTTGACTGTTAAATGATTTCATCTATTAAGACAGAGGTTTCGTCTTTACAGTGACAGACATTACTACCTATCAGTACCATGGAAAGTCTACCCGATTTCTTTGCTCATCTGGCAGGCTGGGAAAAAGACAAAGCAAGCCCCACCCACTTTCGAGGGCCATGACGGGGCTCAGACGGGGCCGCAGACGCGGGCCTACCTGGTTCACATTTGTTACAGCACCGTCCAAGATGCTTGTACTGCCTCTCACTGGCACAGGGAGGAGTGATCTGAAAAGCCACCTGAAAAGAGAATCAATGTCAGATAGGGGTTACATAAAAGTTCCTTTCAGATGAAACAAAAGTGAATCACCAAATTACATTTCCTAGAAACCTAAGAAAATACCATCAGCCATCCTGAAACTACTCTACGTACTGCCACCTCCCAAATGCCACTGTGCTATTCTATCCCGTTTCTCTTTTTTTTTTTTGGAGAGGTTTTCGCTATAGGGCACGTGCGCTCGCCAGACAGACAGAGAGAGACATAGAGACAGAAAGCGAGAAATCACCCCCCAGGGGGGATGGTCACGCCGCAATCCCTTCTCCTCCATTCTCCTCTCGGGATCTTGGGCACGCACGCACACGCGCCCGGCGTGAGTTTTAAGCCACCAGATCCGGGACACGAACCGCGGTCGACTACGTGGGAGTCCAGCGACATAGCCATTACGCTAACTGCTGGTTCCGTATCCCGTTTCTCTCTAAGAATGGATGAAGCCAGTATTTTAACACAGGACTTGAAACCTGTTTTAGCATGAAAACCTGTTTAAACATGTGAAACATGTCAGTAATGGTCATGCATGGATGGATTAAAGGAGATTTACAAACTGTACATAGAACATTGAAAACTGCCCTACACAAGCCGTCGATAAAACTGATCTGGGGTCAGCAGGTGGTGTGAAGGGTAAGGTGGTTGGATCCCACATTGCCGACTTCTTGGTTTGACTCTCAAAACGAGCAGCTTGAAAATCATGCTGGGCGTGTGTGCGTGCCCCAAATCCCCAAAGGAGAGTGGAAGAGGAGAGACTGCGGTGTGACCAACCCCCGAGGGGTGATTTCTCACGTTCTCTCCCTCTTTCTCTGGCTCTCTCTCTGTCGAGTACACATAACCTATAGCAAAAACTGAAGAAAAAAAAGAGAGAGAGAGAGAAAAAAAATTGGACCTGGTTTTTTGGAGTCACACGGTGGACAATACACTCAGTCAACCTGGGCAGTGAAAAGTAGGAAGACAAAATGAGCCCCCTTAATCATTTATACCAGGAAGGGGGGGCTGGCAGGTGGCATAGTGGTTAAGGCAGTGGATCCCCACAAGGTCGGCTGCAGTTCGAGTCCTAGACCTGGTGGCTTGCTTTCTCACTTTTTCTCTCTCTCTCTGTCTCCTCTGCTGAGCACATGTGCCCTATAGCAAATTAAAATAATAACAATAATAAATAAAATGAAATAAATGAGTAATTTTAATTTAAAAAAAATTTATACCAGGGGATTTCAAATTTGGTCTTCCAAGCTCTTAAATATTAAAGATTTTTAATACTTTTTTTTTTTTGAGAGATTTTTCACTGTAGGGCGCGTGCGCTCGCCAGACAGACAGAGAGAGACATAGAGACAGAAAGCGAGAAATCACCCCCCAGGGGGGATGGTCACGCCGCAATCCCTTCTCCTCCATTCTCCTCTCGGGATCTTGGGCACGCACGCACACGCGCCCAGCGTGAGTTTCAAGCCACCGGGTCTGGGACATGAACCGCGGTAGACTATGTGGGAGTCCAGCGACATAGCCATTACGCTAACTGCTGGTTCCCAAGATTTTTAATACTTTTACCTTTTTGTATTTTACCTTTTAAAACATTAAATATACAGAGAATAGTCTTTTTATTTTAAAGGTTTATTCACGTTATTGAGAGAGAGAGAGGTACCCTCAGCAGGGTCTTGTCCCGCGGTGATCCTCCTCCCCTGCTCCCCAGCGAGTCAGAATCTTGGGCACCTGTGTGCCTGGTGCACTTCAGGTCTACTTGGGATCTGAACCCATGGTTGGTCACGTGGCTCCAGCATTATGTATCAGACAGTTTGTTGTTTTGTTTTGTTTTGCTTTGCTTTTCTATAGGGCATGTGCATTCGCTGGAGAGAGACAGAGATCGAGGGAGAAAGAGGAGAGGGAAAGTGAGAAATCACCCCCTAGCCGCCCCTCCTCCTGTCTCCTGTCAGGACTGTGAGCACGCACACACCCGTATCTTCTCAGCTGTCAGGTCCGAGGCGCACACTACCCACATGGCCGTGTGGCATCCAACCACCTTAACCACCATACCACCCGACTGGCCCAGATCAAACAGTTTGCAAAAGTGGGGACAGAAAGGTGTCGTAGAGACTCAGTGCGCCACGTCCCCGATGTGTGCCGCCACAGGCATTCTGGACAGCTACTTAAGCTTTCTGAGCTGCTGTTTCCTTTCTGGCCCAAAATAGTGTGATTCTAATCTAATACAGATCTCGACTTAGATGCCGTTATATCTCAATAACCCACATATGCTGAAAATATACTAAGTTGAAAATGCCCTTAATACAGCTAACCAGTGGCCTGGTGGTGAAGACACTGGATCCTACATGGCCAAGTACACGGTTCAAATCTCGGACCCAGTGGCTTGAAAACACGCACAGCGCATGTCTGTCTAAAATAATGAGAGGAGAATTGAGAAAAATGGATTATGGCGTGACCATCCTCCCTGCAGAGTGATTTCTTACTTGCTCTCTCTCTCTCTCTTGCAAGTGAGCACATGTGGCCTCTACCAAATTTTAAAAAGAGAAAAAGAAAATCCATTTATCAATAATATACCTATGCTACTGAACATCGTAGCTTAGAGGAGGCTGCCCTCAACATGCTCAGAACACTTAGAGCAGCCAGCAGTTTCCAATCTCCCCCACACCAGACTGGCCTCGTGGGCGACAACTCTTCCATGGACAAGGAGAGGTGGTGGTCTTGGGGTGACCCGGATGTACCACATCCACAGTGCACCCCACTTCCACCACTAAAACATTGCCATACACAATGAAACAATCACAACAAGGTCTGAACTCCCGTGAGAAACCAATACCCTCACTGACCCGCCAGGAGCCCAGGGGCGATGGGGAGAGGCTGCAAACACAGACGAAGCTCCACTCACTCGTGGGCTGCCCACCCCACAGCGCTCCCTGGTGGACTGGCACCAGTTCACAGCCCAGCCTCCTGCGTTAGCCTATAGTTGGGCAACATCATCTAACACTAAGCCTGCTCTATTACAAAGTGTGGGATATCTCGGGTAATTTATTGAATTTAGTGAAGATCAGATCAAGACTCTAGCTTCAAAGCATGGTTTCTACAGAAAGTACACAGCTTTTGCACAATCGAACCGTAGTCAGTCGGGGACTGTCTGTACTAATTTCTGAATCTGCCCATCTAAATGAAACAAAACAAAACCAAACAGCCAAGTCCTTTATTGTGACCCAGAGATGCTTATCAGCCTGCCGCAGAAAAGCTCCTTTCCTCATCAGCTCTCTCAGTGCAAGCAAACACCACACCACAAGCACTCCTAGTGACAGGCAGTCACGTTATCAAGGGCCCCGGGAAACCCAATGGCTGGCTTCAGCCGAACAGACGTGAGTTTATGTGTGCCACAAGTCAAGTCCTGCTAGGCCCCTGGAGTAGACGCTAAAGGAAACTTCTAGGGTCAACATGCGGGCGGGTGCCACTATGGAGACAGATGGCCCCACCTCAGCAGAAGGCCAGGGACAGTTTCATGGGGATGCAGAAAGTGAGCTCCATCTTCGAGAATAATTGGAAATCAGTCAGATGAGGACTAGGAACTGGTAGGTGGGCGTAGGGAGGGGCAAGGAAGACTTTTTAGACAGTCAAACAGTTGGAACGGAGGGAGTGAGGTCTGAAATGCCATTTGGGGTGGGGGTGGCAGTAAGACACCTTCGGTATGGCTGGAACCCAGAGCTGTCCCAGGAGGGCTGGGGGGGTGAGAATGAAGGCAGTCAGCCTTGGTCAAGGCAGGCCTCATCTGCACATGGAGAACCTGGAAAGAGGTACAGAAACAGCATGGCCTGGAAGAAGCCACCCCTGGCCAAGGTGACTCAATAGAGAAGGAAGTTTGTTGTTGTTGTTGTTTTGTTTTTGTATTTTACAGTTTTATTTACACAACCAGTGAAGGGCATGTTCTAGAATACCAGCTTTAATCCTCTTCAAACATACTAACAACAGAAGCCAAACTGTAACGATACAGCAAAATGAGGCCTCTGCGTTAACGCAGGTAGCAAAGGTCCACATCCACCTGGCCGTGGCATCAAGGGAAATTCCCAGGACCAGTTGCTGCTGCCTAAGAGTGGTTGCTGCTGATGAAAGCCTGAGACCACCTGTACTCACGGAGGACAGTGGCATTGCTGCTTGTCATCATTGGGACCTTTTGCAACGAATGACTCAATAAGGAGCGGGCAGCCCGCAAATGCAGAGAACGTGATTCATGAAGTGTACCAGCAGGTCCCTCCGCATCACCGTGCTACTCAGTCATGCTGATCATCACAGATGCATTCTATCATTCTGCAAGTTTCAATATCTATCTCTTCATACTCATCTCAAACTTTCTCTTCATTTTTTTTTAAGGTTTTTGCCACAGAGCACGTGTGCTCACCAGAGAGAGACATTGAGAAGAAAAGTGAGAAATCACACACACACCCATAGGGGATGGCATGATGCAATCCCTTCGTCTCCACTCTCCTCATGGGATTTTGAGCACGTACACACATGCAATCAACATGATCTTCAAATTACGAGGTCCGGGACTTGAACCATGTCTGGGACTCAAACCACAGTCGACCATGTGGGAGTCCAGCACCTTAACCACCATGCCACCTGCTGGCCCCATCTCTTTACCGCTCTTTCAACAACCTTCACAGGTCATCCCAACCTGCCGCACAGTAAATAAGGGCTGCTCTTTTTTTAGTGGTGCAGACTTGCAGGTAAAGTCCCCGGTAGAGCCGGTCCCTGGAGGAGCGAAGCACGAGGCTGTGCATCGGAAGTACAGCGTGGGTCTGCCTGTAGGAAGCTCGTTCCTAGTGTCCTCTCTTCTGCGTGCGTTCATGCCCCTGTTCTGTGTGCAGACTTAGCTCTTCGGCAGGTGTCAGCTCCACAGTGTTGCTTGAGTCCAGGCCTGACTCAGACCCGGTCACTGTCCGCATCAGGCTCCGTTCCCTTTTGTGCCTTTTGTCCTGTCTCCCACGGTGCCACCACAAACCTGCTCTGATGACATTTATTTTGAGAGAATGGATGATGTCTGCACTTTCCCGGTATTGTCTGAAAGGAAGTTTTATAAAGAAAGCACCGAACTCGGGGATCGCGAGGTGCACTGAGAGGGGTGTGTGAACACTGACAATGTGGACCTTCTGAGCGCGCCCTGACCGGGCTGAGTGGGTACAGCAGGGGTGGGGCAGGAGACAGTACTCCGAGTTTCATGACAAGGTCCTGGCGCATTACTGGAGCCCTGTGTGCCAGGAAGGCTGTACCCGGCCTTGCTCCCTGCGCCTGGCTGACACTCCCATGGACAGCAGATGACATTCACTGGGTGCTTCCTGTGCAATCAGCAGTAACAGGGTCTTAGGACGTCACAATGAGCCCAGGGAAGTTAGGCAGGAGAGTGGCAGTCACCACACGTGTCCCTTCTGGTCTCATTGTCTGTCTGTCTGTCTAGAGCTCCATTGCCCTGCAGGCAGCTGCCCTCCCTGTGTCTAACACATGCCCGTGAAGAAGGCTGAGCAGGAGCCACGTGGGCGACCTGGATGTGGCCGCTGCAGGCTGTCTAACAAGTGGGATTTGTAAGAGCCCAAGGATACGTGAACACCTGCCGCCACGCTGAGCACAGGACACATGGGGTAACTATGTCATTAAGCTGTATTTCAGATGACAAAGGTTATCACTTGCTTCGAACTCATAAGAAAGCTGCAGCAGTGTCTTCAGGATAGGTAGATTGTGGGGTCGTTGGAAAAGTCGTAACACACTTTTACACAGAAAAACAGAAAAAATACGTCATGACTTTTCCAACGACCTGATAGGGCTCCGCGCACAGACAGGTACTTTGGAGGGGACTTGGGGAAAGGGGCTACCCTCGAAGCAGCTGCTTAGCGTGTGGTCGGACGCTGGCTATGTCTGGGCTCCAAGCATCGCCTGACATGAACAGGCAGGCAATGTGCTTGTGTTTGGGAGCGCGGGTGTGGTGCACTCAGCTCGCGTCCTCTCCCCCAGGAGCTTTACCCGTCCTCGAAAGAAGAGGAAGTCACTGTTTTCGGAGTGACCAGATGTCATAATCTAGATTACTCCCTAAAACTCATTTTTCTTTCCTAAGCTTCTTTCTTATGACTTTATACCTGGATATGCCTTCTTTTTTTCTTTTCTTTTTAGAGACATTTTTGCTATAAGGTGCATGCACTTGCCAAAGAGACAGAGAGACAGAAAAGTGAGAAATCACCCCCACGAGGGGAATGACCACACTCCAATCGTGTCTCCTCCACTCTCCTCTCAGGATTTTGCACATACACACACACACACCAACATGAGTTTCACACTGCTGGGTCTGAGATTCAAGCTCTGGCTGGTCATGGGGGAGTCTAGTGACAGAACCATCAAGCCATCTGCTGGTCCCTGGACATGGCTTCTTGTTTTAAAAAACTAGGATATAATTTATATACCACAAACTAAACCTTTTTTATGTTTTTTTTTTTTTTTGCCATAGGGTGTTTGCACTTGCTGGAGAGAGACAGGGAGAAGGAAAGAACCCCCCTCTCTAGGGGTATGGCCACCCCACAATCCCTTCTTCTCCATTCTCTTGGAATTTGGGGCATGAATGCATACACACCTGGCATGATTTTCATGCCACTGGGTCTGGAACTCAAACTACGGTCAGCCACGTGGGAGCCCAGTGCCTTAACCACTACACCACCTGCTGGCTCCAAAATGGAACTTTTTAACATACCCCATTCAGGTTCCTTGCAGATTCCGTTGGTGCAACCATCTCTGCTATCTACTTCCGGAACATTTCACCACCCCAGAACTAGCAGGTCTAGTTGACAGAGCTATAGGATTACAGTTCTTTCAAGGAGCAGCCAAAATTTTACTATTGGGGAAATTTTCTATAATGAGACAGAAAATTAATGATTTTTTTATCTCATTTAAATGATTGCTTAAGCAGAAACCGACCCTGTTCCCTAGTTATATGATATAGTTTGATGTAATTGTTCCAACCTTCAAAATGGCTACACACACACACACACACACACACACACACACACACACACACACACACCTTCAAAGGCAACATATATATATTTAAGAAAATGTAGTTTGTGGGTAAAGAAAATCTAGAAAACTCTTTCGGATGCCTGCACACTCAGGAGGTGGCGAAATGTGCCTTTCCTGTCTCCTCTCCTCTTCCTTCTTGCTGCGTGCATCCAACTTTCTTCCGCTGCAGAGACCCAGTTCCACCGCAGTCTCCCTTCTTAGAGGGCTGTGCGGTTCTCCAGCCCCGTACAGTACGTGGAGCCCTCATGCTGGCCTCATTAAAACCCAGGTCCCAGTCCCAGGGACAAGCTCCCTGGTTCTCTTGCAACTCAGTCTCCATGTTTGAAACTAACAGGAAATCTGGTTCTTCTGATTCCAGCCTGTATTGCTTTGCCATCTCCTGGGGACTCATAGACCTGTCTCTCCAAGCAGCAGGTCAAGTGGACTCCCTCCCTGCTCCCAGATCTGCCTAGGCCTGCCCTGCTTGGGCTCAATTTCCCGTGAGCCTGTGCTGATCTTCTTAGCTGGTCTCCCTCTGCCCAGAAGGGCCTGGATATTATGGAAAAAAAGCTATGCATGGATTTCAAAAATGTCTGCACGAAAATAAACTTCTGTAATTCCACTTCTCTGCAAACTCCCTGAAGTCCCGTTGTACACCCTCTGGTTGCCATTTTATGTGTGAATGAATGGATGTCCTTCAGCCAGAGAGTTGGGGCCCTGTCCCTCCCAATTCAACCCTTTATTTTGCCTGTGGACTCTAGTTCTGACCTCCACCATCTCACCACAAGCTTCCCTGACCCTGGAGTCCCCAGGCTGCTCCAGACCTTCCCAGCACCTGTCCTGTCCTGCCCTCTTGGGTCCTCTGGCCCTTCTCTTCCGGGCCAACAATTTGGTCCTGACTCCATCCTCCAAGCACCTGCTCCCCATGGCTGCAACGTGGTGGCTATCACTGTTGGTGGTAACCCTAGCATGGCAGGAATTTGACAAGAACCCGTTGCTGCTCAAATGTTCCTGAGAGACTATCCCAGGGAACGGAGGAAGCTAAGAATAGGACTGCAGGTTTTCAGTTAATGGGGTGACTTATTTATTTATTTTTAGAGAGAGGGAGAGAGAGGGAGGGATAGGCATTTTTCACAGGGTCTCGCTGAGTTGCAATGCTCCTGCCCCAGCCGCTCCGTTAGTGGGATCACAGGCACAGGTGACCACACCCTGCCTGCTCAGATCAGGCCAAGAACAGAACCCAGGCCTCCAAAACAGCGTCTAGCCTCCCTGGTGTGCACCGGGCCAATGGGGTGGTTGGTCCAGTGGTTGGCCCAGTGAGACTGGTTGTGAGTCACCCAGTCTCCTTCCCCCTCCCCAAATGCAGCAGTGGACAGCCTTTCATAATTGAGTAGACGTCTGTAAACCATTTATTATCTACATTTTTTTCTAGCTAACCTTAAAAAAAATGGTTACAGGGTGTGTGCACTTAGGGAGGGCGGGGTGAGAAAGCAATCCCAGGAGGGATGGTCACTCAGATCTCTTCTCCATTTTCCTCTCGGGATTTAGAGTACGCATGCACCTGCACCTGGCCTGGTTTCCAAGCTGTTGGGTCTGAGAGTGGAACTGCACCGTCAGCCACGTGGATCCAGCAGCTTGAACCACCATACCACTAGCTGGCCCACTAGCTTATCGTTAAGACTGTTTTGTTTCCTTCTAAAACACTAGAGTCAAGGCTTTTGAACACAGTTGTCTTTATGAAGCAATAAAGCAGAACCATTTTTTAAACATTTATTTCTTGAATAGGAAATATAGTCACATGATACAAAATTCAAAATGCACAACGGCCCATTTGCAAAAATGTCGCCCTTCCAACCTTTGCCCAGTCACCCTTTCCCACAGGCCACCAATGTTCCCAGTCATTTTCCTGGAGCAACCTTCCAGACGTGTAAGAACTGATTCATGATCCATTGGGGTCTACTGTATGTAACAGTTGCCCTGGAACCCAGCTGGGATCAGGTCTGTTTGCTGCTTTGTGTTTTGGGGAACACACTCCGACTCATGCTACTTAGAAGTCATAAAAAACCAGCCATGGTCCCAGCCTTGATGGCGCAGGCAGTAGCATACCGAACTGCAGTGGTGGAAGCCACATGGCCAGCCAGACTCCGATCCCAAGTCGACCTGAGAACATGCTAGTTGATGCTGAAACAAGGTCTGATGACCGAGGAGGCTAGGGGAAAGGGACTGTGATGTGACAAGATCCTGTTGAGGGTTGCCTTCTCCCCTTGCACACATGCACACCTGTGTGTGCTCATGTTCTCTCTCACAAATAAAATAAAGAGGGACCCGCAGATGGTGTAATGGTTATGTTGCTGGACTCCCACGTAGTTGACTATGGTTTGCGTCCCAGACCCGGGGGCTTAAAACTCACGATGGGTGCATGTGTGCGTGCCCAAAATCCTGAGAGAAGTATGGAGGAGAAGGGATTGCAGTGTGGCCATCCCCCCAGGGGGTGATTTCTCACTTTCTCTCTGTTTCTCTGGTGAGGATACGCACACTATAGCAAAAATCTCTCTCTCTAAAAAGATAAAAACCAAATAAAATAAAGAAACTTAAAAAAAAAATCTGTGTATTGACAGGGTCCTATAATATTTCTTAATAAGTGATAAAAATTCTGACTGGCCCACAGAATTTACATCAAAAACCTTTATCTTCTAATAGCCGTCCCTTGAATTAATAGGAAATATTAGGTCTTTTTATAGCAAATATCCTCTAAACAACACCCCAACCCCCCAGATTCCTTGGTAAATCAAAAAGAATGGAGTTAAAATAGCAAAGTATGCAGTTAATTCATTTGTGTCTTTTTGTGCCCTGTGAGTATTTGTTTCTGGGCACACAGACTGGTGTTTATCTTAGCTGAAAAAATTCTTCCAGAAGAAGCATGTCCACAGTCTGCAAGGCTGGGGTTGGAGGGTGGGGATACAATACAAATGAAGATTCTCTTTAAAAAGCTGCATGGATTTATCTCCCTACGTAAAGCCATGTTGGGTCTAAGTCTGAAAAAACATACATATGCTGGAGACGTTTTGCCAGCGGAGCTGCACAGGCCAGTGGCTCTGTACCTGGAATCTCGTAGGGAAGGTTGACTTAAGTATTTGTTTTTCATGTTGTTAATCAACCCAACTGGTGGCCAGCTGGTGGTATAGTAGTTAAGGTACCTGACTCCCACATGGTCGACTGCAGTTCAAGTCCCACACCTGGTGACTTGAAACTCACGCCAGGAACCTGTGCATGTGTGGAAATCCTGAGTGGAGAATGGAAGAGAAGGGATTGAGGCATGGCCATCCCGTGGGGGTGGGGTGATTTCTCACTTTCTGTCTCCCTTGCTGGCGCACATGCCCTAGAGCAAAAGTCTCTTTAAAAATTTGATGTTATCAGGACCAGCAGTTGGCGTAATGGCTTTGTTGCTGGACTCCCACAGCTGAAAGCAGCTCCCACAAATCCCGTAGTCAACTGTGGTTCAAGTCCCGGACCCAGTGGCTTAAACTCATGCTGGGCGCGTGTGCGTGCATGCCCAAGATCCCAAGAGGAGAATGGAGGAGAAGGGACTGTGGCGTGGCCATCCCCCTGGGAGGTGATTTCTCACTTTCTCTCTGTCTCTCTCTTTCTGGTGAGCACACGCACCCTATAGCAAAAACCTCTCAAAAAAAATTTTTAAAATTGATGGTATCATGTATACTGAAATTACTTTCCTGCTTTGCTGAAAATTCATGCAGACACGTAACAAAACAGAAACAAATCAAAAAGAAAAAAGTAACCGAGAAGAACAAATGAGGGATTTTCCATAAATATTATTTTATAAAATATCATACGTGACTATAATTGAGAATTTGACTATAATTTCAGTTAAGATAGTATCTAATTTCTGAATGTCACAGTATGACTGAGAGATGTGGTTTTCATTAAGTGAGAGACTATTAAATATGAAAATAATACTTCACTTAATAGCCCTGCTGCCCTTGAATAAAATATCCTTACGGAGAGTCACTACTGAACAGATCCTACTCAGAATACAAATAAATGGTGACTCATGTTCCTCAAATACTAAAAGAGCTTGTTTACTGTGACAGTCTTGTGCTAAGAAATTCTTTGTCTCTGTAGCATTTTGTCCTTACAGGTAGATAACAAGCAAACAAACGGCAGCATTAATAAATCAGTCACCTACAAAAAAGTGCCCTCACGCCTGTCCATATTTTTTAATTTGCCAGAGGGCATGTGTGCTCCTGGGAGAGAGCCAGAGAGCCAGAGAGCAAGGAGGAAAGTGAGAAAGCAGCTCCCACAGAGAATGGTTGCCCCACAGTCCCTCCTCCTCCACCCCTCCTCCTCCACTCCTCCCTCCTTTTGGGATTCTGAGCACGCACACGCACCATGCGTGTTTCCCAAGCTGCCGGATACGGGACTCATACCCTGCTGTCAGCCGTGTAGGGTCCAGCTGCCTTACCCACCATGTCAGGCGTGGGCCTTACCCATTTCTTTCAAAATCTTTTTACTCAGCCAGCTGAGGAAATAGACCAGAGAGGTCTACATTTCTCCTCACCCCTCACAAATATTTCAACTACTGAGTCAAAACAGAGACCCTTTAAATTGAGATGTTCCGAGAGAGCTTTTCAGGTCTGTCTGTTTTTCTTTGGAAGAAAGAAAATATTTTATCTAATTTTCTGTTCTTAAGCATGGCAAAGTCATACATCTGTCAATGGAAAGAAAGCATCCTGCTGTCATGCCTCTTAGCTCAACATCCCTAAGTGGAAGTAGAAACAACAGAGGAGGGGCCCAGCTGGTGTCATGGTGGTTAAGGTGCTGGATTCCCACATGGCTGACCACGGTTCAAGTCCCAGACCCAGTAGCTGGAGAAAACCATGACAAATAGATAATTACATAAATAAATAAATGTTAAAAAAATAAGAAGTAACAGAGCAATCATTTGTAGCCCAGCAGTCAGATAGGGAAGGTTTTTACAGAAACAAAGAAAAATTAAATGCCAACGAAAATACGGTCTGGCATAACCAAATCCATAAATGGTTGTGGGGCAGAGGAAGGGCTGGGAAACACCTGGGTTGAAGGAGGGGCATGGTACTTCTAGTGCTGTAATGAGGGTGGGAAGAGGCCTGGCCTGCTGGCCCAGGATCAGGGCAAGATGACTTTGTAACCGGGACTGCACTCTCAGATTAGGCTTCCAATATGAACTGGACAGAAGGAGGCCTGATGCTTCATTAATAAGAAGCCGACATTTCTACAATGTGAGAACAACAACAACAATGTAAAAAGCTCCCCCTCACCCACTTTGGATGAGATTCTTTATTCATGACAGAGCAAATGCACATGAGAGTGAAAGAAGGGAGAGAATAAAGTATAGAGAGGAACACCCTCCTCGGAGCCTGGTCACACCACGATCCCCTTCCTCTAGTCCTCCAGCCTGTGGGATCCTGGGCATCTGGGCACCACACACATGCTGGTGTGTTTTGGGTCCACTGGGCTGGGGATTTGAACCGCAGTAGCCATGCGGGATCTGGCTTTCCCTGAGCAGCATGGAGCTAGCCTGACACAGGTGTTTTTGACGGGGTTTCGTCATGGCCTAACCTTACAGTTAGTTAGGACCATGGGGGCAGCACCATGCCTGGCCTCTCCAGGCTGGCCCAGGAACTGAAGCCAGGCATCCCATTCAGCCCCAGCCACCGCGCAGTGCTGTCCCCCTGTGCATGCTGTCATGACTGGGCCTGAACAGGCCAGTGCTCAGCCTCTGCCTTGTCACCAGGGTTAGCAACAGCCTGGCCCTCCGTGCGGAGCGTCAGATGTGGTACTGCCTGTACGTGACCTGGCAGGCAAGCAGCGGTACCCCATAATCACAAAGGTTCTGCCTCTTCACTTCGAAGTGGAAAGTCTCTCTAAGAGTGACTGGGCGAGTTAGATGCTGCCACCGTACAGCACCCCCAGGGCTGTGTGCACACCGCTGCGTCACAGAGGGGGTATGGATGTCCATGCCTGACATTATTAGGAAAGCTAAATTCCCAACCTCCAAGGGAATAAGAGGGACAGAGGGTGGGAAAGAGACTGAGGACCCAAAGAACATTCCCACGCACTGGCAGCGGTCCTGGGCACACCACCTCGCTTACTTTCTTTTATTTTTAGGTTGTTGCCGTAGGGCATGTGTGCTCACTGGAGAGCAACACGGACGGGGGTGGCCATGTCATAATCCCTTGTCCGTTCCCATCTCAGGGTTTGGGGCTTGTATGCACACACACCCAGCATGATCCTCAAGCCATCGTGTCCAGGGCTCGAACAGTGGTCAGCCATGTGGGAGTCCAGCTCAGAGCCACCACATCACCCACAGGCCCCATCTGGTTTACTTTTAACTGCTGTGCCAAACAAACTGCACGGCAGGTCTAAGCTGGATAGCTGGGGGGAAGTGCACGCTTTAAAAAGTGTGTGCTTGCAAATAATGTTTTCTCATGGAATTGGAAACTCGAGGCATCACTTTGAAATTGTGACAGTGGTCTGAGTCATTTCAGTGGCTTTCGGTCTGGGGCGCAGTGCAGTCAGGGACGTGAGCCGTGCTTAGGTGAGGCAGAGACGGTCTACTCAGTACACCTGCTGATAAAGCCGCTGCCAGATTACATCTGCCAAGGAGCTCTGTTACACAGGACACGCTCGAGTTATGACCAAATGCCCTTCTAGATATTCTCATTTTAAATAAACCTGATAGAATTGCAAGTTTATAGATTACAGAGGAAATAGCAAAGTCATTTTTCTTTTGTACAAACCAAAGGTTTGTGTTTTATGCTTCAGAATAGCACTGCGCAGACACCACAGGATAGAACATCGCAAACCAGAGAGACAGAGAATGAAGGGACAAAGCTTCAGGATCTCCCACGGACCCCAGCTGGGGGACCAGTGAACTATGGAGCACATTGAGAACTTGGAGACACTTGGAGATCTTTGAACCAGCAGATAGCTCTCCCACGTAATTGGCTTAAAACTCACGCTGGGTGCATGTGTGTGCATGCCTAAAATCGTAAGAGGAGAAGGGATGGTGGTGTGGCCATCCCGCCGGGGGGTAATTTCTCACATTCTGTCTTCTGGCGAGCACACATGCCCTATAGCAAAAATCTCTCTTAAGAAACAAAAGAACGAAAACTTGGAGACTTCAACTGGTACCAGCCAGCTATGTGGCCTAAGTCAAAACAGAAAAGTGGATACAGAGAATCAGAGGGTTTAACAGAAAACTTCCTGCGTGCTTAAAATATATTAATAATTCATTAAAATAAAATACTTTGGGGGCCAGCAGTTAGCGTAACGGCTATGTTGCTGGACTCCCACGAAGTCAACCGCAGTTCGAGTCCCGGACCGGGTGGCTTAAACTCACGCCGGGCGCGTGTGTGTGCGTGCCCAAGATCCGGAGAGGAGAATAGAAAAGAAGGGATTGCGGCGTGGCCATCCCCCCTGGGGGATGATTTCTCGCTTTCTGTCTGTCTCTCTCTGTCTGTCTGGCGAGCGCACGAGCCCTGTAGCAAAAACCTCTCCCCCCTCCCCCCCCAAAAAAAAACTTTGAACAAAGTCCTTTTTCTCTCTCTCTCTCTCTCTCTTTTAGAGACAGGGTCTCCTATGTTGTCCAGGTCAGCCTCGATCTCACTATCCTCCTGCTTCAGCCTCCCAAGTAGCTGGGGTTACAGGTGTGCACCACTGGCTACGTAGCTCTTAGAAAAAACCTATTCTACCAAAGTGAAGCTCGAGTATTTTATAATTAGTACAATATAAAGGATGTGTCTAGCTTGTTTGAGAAGCTCGTGAAGAAAATTATGAGTGTGATAAACAAGAGCATAACTGACTCGTGACTAAAGGGTAGGGGCATTCTAAAACGCATTTTAGGATATGTGTCCAGAGACAGAGTATTCAAAACCCCACCCTGAAGGCATTCATCACAGCTGGTCAACTCCGACTGGTCTCACTGAAAATTACAAATAAGAATCAACATCCTGGGAGCAGCAGCTGGCGTAATGGCTACATCGCTGGACTCTCCCGTGGTCAATTGCAGTTCGCATCCCAGATCGGTGGCTTAAACTCACACCAGGCATGTGTGCGTGCGTGCCCAAGATCCTGAAAGGAGGGAGAAATGGAGGAGAAGGGACTGCATATGATCATCCTTCATAGGGGATGTGAGAAGGAAAGTGAAAAAAAAATTTGGGGCGTGCCAGGGACTCAAAAGAACCTTTCAAAAAAAAAAAAAAAGAATCCACATCCTCCCCACACAAAGAGCACTCCCCTCAAAAAAGGAGTTGAGAGTCATTTACTTACTATACGAATAATCAAGTAAGGCCAGTCATTTCTTTGCCTGAGTCATCTGCCTCAACCTCAAAAAACAATTGTTTACGTAACAGAGACCAGAAGATAGGTTTTGGTCTGGCCCAGGCCTTCACAATAGAAAGCATCATGTCTCCGAGCAGGCTTGCTATCATCACACCATCAAACTGCCTGTTCTGAGTGGGCTCACAAAGGACTAAGGGCAGACGTGTCCTGCCCGCTCAAAGCTCTGAGCACTGGCAGCACCACAGACGCGGAGAGGAAAGGAAACTGGAGGAGACAGCCCCATGCAACAGCGGAGAACGTCGCAACGCGCACGTACTGGCACAAAGGTCTGTGTTTGAGCCCCCGTTTTCGTTCTTTTTGGTCTGAACCTAGGAAGCATGTAGTAATTCTATGTTCAGCTTTGTGAGGAATCTCTGAACTGCTTTCCACAAGGACAACACCATCGTGCACTTCCCCAGCAGCTCATCAGGGTTCCAGTTCCTCTCCAGCCTCAACGACAGTGTCTTTTTTTGTTTTTATTATTTTTTTTTCTTATTTGCCAGAGAAGGGCCTGAGCCCACCAGAGAGAGACAGAGAACCAGAGAAAAGGAGAAGGCAAAAGCACTCTCCAGTGGGACGTGGCCATACCACCACCCCCCTTCCTTCATGTCTCCATCCTGTGGGGGTCTGGGGCACGTACATGCGCCTGCTGTGCTTTTTAAGCCATTGGGGCCAAG
Organism: Tupaia belangeri chinensis; assembly: GCF_000334495.1. Lineage (NCBI taxonomy): Eukaryota > Metazoa > Chordata > Mammalia > Scandentia > Tupaiidae > Tupaia > Tupaia belangeri. Next base: position 5,183,288 of record NW_006159523.1, read on the forward strand.
ATTCAAACTGTGATCGTCCATATGGGATCTGGCATCCTTACCCACTAGGCTGCAGGACCAGCCCCATCATTTCATTCATGTGTTTATTTTAAACGAATAGCCATCCTAATGGGCATGAAGCAGAATCCACCTCCTCATGGTCTGGGTGTGCAGTTCCCCAGTGCCTCACGGTGTTGAGCATCTTCTCATGTGTTTATTAGCCACTATCTAGCTCCTCTGGAGACATGTCTGTTCAAGTCCTTTGCCCATGCTTTATAAGGTAATCTGATTTTGCCCAGACCTGTCACACTTGTGACAGCAGTGACACACGACATCGCCCGTGAGTGGCTTCATGGCCTGTAGAACTCTTCGGTTTATCTTCACAATCTTGAAAGAAATCCTTGGTTTTCTTATTAGGAAAAATGTTCCCACTCTAAATAGCATCACTGAATAGTTCTTTAGAAAATAATCTAGGCTTGAAGCCAGCAGGTGGCATGGTGGATAAGGTGTTGGATTCCCACATGGCCAACTATAGTTTGAGTCCCTGACCCAGAGGCTTGAAAATCACGCTGGGCATGTGTGCGCATGCACCCAAGGAGAAGGGATTGTGGCATGGCCATCTCCTCTGGGGGTTATTTACTCACTTTCCCTCTCTTTGTCTCTCTCCAGTGAATGCACATGCCCTATGGCAAAAACAAAAGGATTAAAAAGAAAGGAAAAGAATTTAGGGTTTAGGCATTTAAGTAAGACATATACGGTGAACTCACAATCTAAAAGTGGGACAAATTAAATATACATTCATTTATTCCTCAAATATTAACTGAATATATACTATGTACCTGAGACAATTTTATATATTGTGGATATACTGGATGACTACTCAGCAGAGAAAGTGTTTGGTTTTGGTCTGGGGGAAGAACGGCAATAAACAAAAATAAAATAAAATCAGGTTAAAAGAATTATTAAGAAGAAGATAAGACAATTTAAAGCTGATAAGATTATTATGGGAATCTTCCTTGACAACATTAAAGCCTGCTTCCCATAATAATCTCATGCAGTAATCCTGTTTAGGAGTGGGAACATTTTTCTTAAATAAGAAAATTATTTTGGGGGCCAGCTAGTGGCATGGTGGTTAGGATGTCTGGGTCCTAAGTGGCTAACTGTATGTTTCAAGTTCCACACCCAGCAGCTTAAAAAATACACCAGGTGTGGGACCAGCAGTTAGCATAATGGCTATGTCACTGGTAGTAATTCTATGTTCAGCTTTGTGAGGAATCTCTGAACTGCTTTCCACAAGGACAACACCATCGTGCACTTCCCCAGCAGCTCATCAGGGTTCCAGTTCCTCTCCAGCCTCAACGACAGTGTCTTTTTTTGTTTTTATTATTTTTTTTTCTTATTTGCCAGAGAAGGGCCTGAGCCCACCAGAGAGAGACAGAGAACCAGAGAAAAGGAGAAGGCAAAAGCACTCTCCAGTGGGACGTGGCCATACCACCACCCCCCTTCCTTCATGTCTCCATCCTGTGGGGGTCTGGGGCACGTACATGCGCCTGCTGTGCTTTTTAAGCCATTGGGGCCAAGATTCAAACTGTGATCGTCCATATGGGATCTGGCATCCTTACCCACTAGGCTGCAGGACCAGCCCCATCATTTCATTCATGTGTTTATTTTAAACGAATAGCCATCCTAATGGGCATGAAGCAGAATCCACCTCCTCATGGTCTGGGTGTGCAGTTCCCCAGTGCCTCACGGTGTTGAGCATCTTCTCATGTGTTTATTAGCCACTATCTAGCTCCTCTGGAGACATGTCTGTTCAAGTCCTTTGCCCATGCTTTATAAGGTAATCTGATTTTGCCCAGACCTGTCACACTTGTGACAGCAGTGACACACGACATCGCCCGTGAGTGGCTTCATGGCCTGTAGAACTCTTCGGTTTATCTTCACAATCTTGAAAGAAATCCTTGGTTTTCTTATTAGGAAAAATGTTCCCACTCTAAATAGCATCACTGAATAGTTCTTTAGAAAATAATCTAGGCTTGAAGCCAGCAGGTGGCATGGTGGATAAGGTGTTGGATTCCCACATGGCCAACTATAGTTTGAGTCCCTGACCCAGAGGCTTGAAAATCACGCTGGGCATGTGTGCGCATGCACCCAAGGAGAAGGGATTGTGGCATGGCCATCTCCTCTGGGGGTTATTTACTCACTTTCCCTCTCTTTGTCTCTCTCCAGTGAATGCACATGCCCTATGGCAAAAACAAAAGGATTAAAAAGAAAGGAAAAGAATTTAGGGTTTAGGCATTTAAGTAAGACATATACGGTGAACTCACAATCTAAAAGTGGGACAAATTAAATATACATTCATTTATTCCTCAAATATTAACTGAATATATACTATGTACCTGAGACAATTTTATATATTGTGGATATACTGGATGACTACTCAGCAGAGAAAGTGTTTGGTTTTGGTCTGGGGGAAGAACGGCAATAAACAAAAATAAAATAAAATCAGGTTAAAAGGGGATTATTTCTCACTTTCCTCTCTCTGTCTTTCTCCAGAGAACACAAATAAATAAATAAGTGTAAAGTGTTTTTCTTCCTATGCTATATATTCTTGACATTTTTGCTGCTTAATAATAAGAAATAGGGGCTAGCTGATGGTGTAGCAGTTATGTCACTAGATTCGCACATGGCTGACTGTAGTTCAAGTCCTAGCCCTGGTGGCTTAAAACTCATGCCGGGTGCATATGTGTGTGTGTGCCCAAGATCCTGAGAGGAGAACGGAGGAGGAGGGATTGCAGTGGGACCATCCCCCCTGGGGGATGATTTCTCGCTTTCTGTCTCTCTGTCTGTCTCTGTCTGTCTGGCGACCGCACGTGCCCTATAGCAAAAACCTCCCCTCCCCCCCCAAAAAAGGTTAAAAAAAAACTTGGTGTGTGCATGTGTGTGTGTGTCCAAAATCCTGAGAGGAGAATGGAGAAGAAGGGATTTATTTTTGAATTTATAAGCGAAGTGTGGTGTATATATAAAATGGAATATTACTCATCCATGAAAAGCATGATGTTCTGGTGCATGACATGGTGGGGAACAGCCAAGGTAACAGCGCCTCTCAGGAAGAGGATAGGCCAGGTGGACATGAGCATTTGCAGGGCCAGTCCTGTAGCCTAGGAGTTAAGGAAGCCGAATCTCACATGGCTGGCCACGGACCAAGTTCTGGCCCCAGTGACTTGAGAAGCATGCCAGGTGTATGTGCAGGTGTGCCCAGAATCCCAAGACGTTGAGATGAAGAAGAACTTGGGGCATCACCACAGTCCACTGGGAGAGGCTCTCTCTCTTTCTCTATCTCTTGATTAGTTAAGTAAAAAAAAAAAAGCGTGTTTTGCATTCACCTTTGCAAAGGCCCTCAGTGGGAGTGTTCACAGCGTGACCAAGGAATAGCAAGAAAGCCTCTCACTACACTTAGTGATGGGGTGGTCTGTATGTCATACAGTTGACACCTTTTATACAAATCCTGAGTTAATATATACTCATAGTATCAAGACTGTGATATTGACCTTAGGATTATACTGGGCATTGTAATTTTCCCTTAAAGGCGTAAATAATAAGTACATCATGCTATTCTACCAGGCAGGAATTACAATGTTTGCCACAAGATTGAAAATTATCATTAATTTTCATAAAATGCACATAACATAAAATTTACTGTTTTGCCACAGAGGCTTTTTTTTTTGAGAAGTTTTTGCTATAGGGTTCATGTGCTTGCCAGACAGATAGAGAGACAGAAAGAGGGAAATCACCCACCGGGGGAAAGGCCACACCACAATCCCTTCTCCTCCATTCTCCTCTCGGGATCTTGGACATGCACGCACACACACACACCCGGAATGAGTTCAAGCCACTGGGTCTGGGACTCGAACCGCGGTCAACTACATGGGAGTCCAGCGACATAGTCCTTATGCCAACTGCTGGTCCCCACAAGAATTTTCTGGAATAGGAATCATACACAGAAAAAATTTGACTTAAGTCAGATTTGATTATAAAAACAAACAAACAAAAAAACCAAACCACCTTAAACTTAAGAATGACTGGCCAGGGCCAGCAGGTGGCATGGAAGTTAAGGCACTGGACTCCCACATGGTTGACAGTGGTTAGGATCCTGTACCTAGAAGCTTGAAAATCATGCTGGGGGCCATCAGGTGCTGTGTTGGTTAAGTCGCTGGACTGTGGTTTGAGTCCCGGGTCCGGCAGCTTGCTTTTTCACTTTCTCTCTCTCCCTCTCTCTCTCTGGTGAGCACTTGTGCCCTATAGCAAATTAAAAAATAGTAGTATGGGGACCAGCAGGTGGTGTAGTGGTTAAGGTTCTGGACACTTCCATATGGCCGACCCCAGTTCGATTCCTGGACCTGGTGGGTTGGTTTTTCACTTTTTCCTGGACCTGGTGACTTGCTTTTTCACTTTCTCTCTCTCTCTCTCTCTCTCTGTGTCTCTCTCTGTCTCTCTCTGGTCATCTTAAAATAAATGAATGAATAAATAAAATAAATAGTTCTTACCAAAAAAGGAATATTAAATAAAATTAAGTAAATAAATAATTCTTTAAAAATAAAGAAAATCACACTGGGCAGTGTGCGTGTGCGCCCACAATCTTGAGAGGAGACGGAGGAGAAGGGATTGTTGCGTGGCCATCCCCTGGGGGGTGATTTCTCACTTTCCCTCTCTGTTTCTCTCTAGCTAGCACATGTGCCCTATGGTAAACCAGCCAACGAACGAAAGAATGATTGTGGCCTATTAGAAATTTTGACATAGAATCCCATGACTTACGTATATCATTTTATTTTTTTCATAACAACTCTTGCAATCAGATTTCAGTTTGGTTCAGCATACTTTAAACAATTGATTTTCCACACTCTTAAAAGTTGCTTTGGAGGACCAGCAGGTGGCATGGTGGTTAAGGTGCTGGACACTCCTACATGGCCAACCAAGGTTCGAGTCCCAGGTCTGGTGGCTTGCTTTCTCACTTTCCCTCTCTCTTGCTCTCTGTTGTCTCTCCCTGGTCAAACTAAAATAAATGAATGAACAAATAAAATGTAATCAACATTTTTTTAAAAGTTGCTTTTTTAAAAATAAGAAAGTTGCTTTTACAGGGGCCATCCTCATATTTCCCCCGACCACCTTGATCCCATATGCGCAAAGAAAGAGCAATGCAGCTTCTTCAGACAGGAGCTTATCAAAGGTCTATTGATTTTTGCTCAGCCCTCTTTCTTACTTTCCTTACAATGCATTTATTATCTCTGTTCCTTGAAAAGAAAACATAGGGCCCAAGGGAAAAATGAAGAAATATCCTTGCATTTCAAAACTTTAATTGCAAGTTTCTTTGTCTTCCAGAGATAAAGAGTGAAAGGTGTGCAGCTGTGGGCTACCTGCAAGCAGTGCAAGGAGTTTGTTTCCTAACAACACTAATTAGGGTGGCTTTGACTTGTCCTTATATGATCACTCAACACGGTTTCCACAGGCTCTGGTGAAAGCCCCTTTATTCTCCTAGTCTGAAAGTCTTTTTTTATTGCTGGTCTTAAATATTTTTTTAAACTTTATTATTTCAAGATAGGAACTGCTTTCTGTTCTGTAGAAATCGTCAAACCCTGTCCTAGGCATCTAAGAGCACCATGGTCTGCTGGAGGCCAAGGAACCTAGGCTCTGCCTCCATGCTAGGGCTGCACCAAGCTGTGAAGGTCAGTAGTGCCCAACGAGGCCATAGGAAAACTCTCTCCTTACCCGCCCTGCCCACCCCTTCTTGACAGCCTCAGCCCACAGGGAACCCCATTGCTTCTAGAATGTGCCTAGAGTCACCTGGAAATCTTGCCAAGAAGTAGATTCTGAGTCAGTGGATCTGCAGCGGGGCCTGGGGTTCTGCATTACGCTCTGGTCTCTGAACAGCAAGGTGTTGTTGTGTTGAAGACTAGGCTGAAGTCTGGCTCCCCAGCAAGGCTCACCTCACCCCACCCCACATAACTGCTCAGTGGCTTCTCTGACCCTCTTCTTAGATCCTTGGCCTAGAAGACACTGCAACCCCACTCCTAACATTTCTCCCAGCAGCTCCTGTGGTCCCATATCCGCTATTAGTCTGGAACATAAAACTTGGTCCTTGATCATTATGGTTTTAGCTCACACCTGGGCTGGCTGGACCCTGGTGCCGGTGGTCTTGTGCCCACCTGGACTTTCCCCTCCACCAGTCCCTTCACCTTCTGTGGTTACTCTGTTTGCTCTTCTGGTAGACTGCCAGCTTGTGCCTGGGCCCTCAGCCACCACCCTGTCTTCCTTAACATCTGCAGTAAGGTATCACATGGGGCCAGCAGGTGGCATGGTGTTGAAGGCACTGGATCCCCCGTGGCTGACTCTGTGGTTCGAGTCCTGGACCCAGCAACTAGAAAAACATGCTGGGCGCATGTGCACATGTGCCCAAAGTCTCAAGAAGAGAATGGAGAAGAAGGGACTGCAATGTGCTCATCTGCCCTGGGGGATTTCTCACTTTCCTTATTGCTTTCTCTGTCTCTTTCTGGCCAGTGCATGTATGCTATGGCAAAAATCTAAAATAAAAATAAAAATAAAAAAGATATCCATAGCTTTCACCAGGCCACCTCCTGCTCAGTATCCTCAGCTCACTCTCGGCTCACTGGAATCCATCACCCATCATCTGGTTTGTGCCACCAGCACCAATCACCCATTGCTCACCAGCAGACCAGTTCACCACACCACTTAGCCACCTGCCGGGACTCAAACAACGGTCAACTCTATTGAAGTCCAGCAATGTAACCATTACGCCATCTGCTGGTCCCGAGATCCTGCATTTCTAACAGGCTCCCAGATGCTGCTGGGCTTTGAGTAGCAAAGAAGACCAAGAGCCAGAACTGTCTCGTATTCCCCAACACTGTACAGTCATCTCCGTCTGTCTAACAGATGCTGAGAACCACCCCCCATCGCTGGATACTGATACCATTTATCTTGAATGGGGGCACAGAGCTGGCCCTGGAGAGGGCACTGGAGGACACTGACATGTGGAACACTTGGCAGGTATGGCAGGCAGAGGTTTCTTAGGCTGGAGTTCCAAGCAAGACTACTTAGAACAGGCTGGGCCTATGTGGCAGGGAGGATCGCAGGCCCTACGGTGTGCAGGCACCATACTAGACGCTTGGCTTCCCTTCCTGCATCCTCACAAGGCGGATGAAGCAACTAGCTCAGATGCTTAGCGATGAGTGGACTGGCACCGTGCTGGACATGTAGCAAACGCTCAGATTCTTGTTAAATGTGTGAATAATTTTCCCCAAAGGACCACTGTGATCACCTGACTTCCCTTCACAGAAGACTCTCACAGTTTCCTACTAGTTCTGAATCAAATTCACACTCCCAACCATGGACTTGGAAAGATGCCACCTATTTGGGGCAAAATCAGAGAGATATCCTGGGGGAGGGGGTTGTAAAATCATGATTAGAAATCTCTTCCCAGGCTAACACAGGTTGGCTCTCTAACACACAGCATGGCTGCTCTGGCCTCTCCGTGCCTGACACTATGCTGGGACCTGATGTGATCTCTTTGACACATTCCCCCGACAATGAGGACTGGGGGCTCTCTGTACCCCCTCACCTGTGAGGGCTGCTCTGCATAGTTAAGCAGCTGGCTTGCATTTTAGTGTTTTGGTCATTTGCCAATTTATACATAGGTTGCCCTCAGTGGTCTGGTCATAGGGCCCTGACTGGACATGGAAAATCTGAGCCCATCAGAGGGGGGACATTTTTAATGGTTTCACTTCTTTTCATTAAAAAAAAAAAAAAAAAGCTTATTAAGGATTGGTTCTTTAGCACAGTAGTCAAGGGAGCCAGATCCCAAATGGCTGACCATGGTTCAAATCTCAGCCCTGGTGGCTTGAAAAACATGCTGGGCTCATGTGCATGTGTGCCCCAAATCCTGATGGGAGGGAGAAGTGGAAGCAAAAGGCCTGCGTCATGATCGCACCCCGCTGGGAAGGCTTTCTTTCCCCACCTCTCCCCCTTTCTCTCTGGTGAGTACACGTACCATCTGGCAATAACATTTTTCCATTTACCTCTTCTTATAGAAATAGGTACCCCTAAAAGGATCTTGATGTCATGTGGTATGGTGGTTAAAGGTGCTGGACTCCCACGTGGCCAACCACGGTTCAAATCCTTGACCTGGTGGCTTGCTTCCGCACTCTCCCTTTCTCTGTCTCTCTCTGATCAAACTGAAAATAATAATAAATAAAATTAAATAAGATAATTCTTTTTTTAAAAAAGTTTAAGACAGATGCCAACGTGTTCCCACTGAATGTAATTAGCCTTGAGGTCTCGTATTCTGCTGCCACGGTGTAGAGGTCTGCGTGCAGACTTCTGGTTGCCGGAGCATGGGGACCAGCATGGTGTTACCCTCTGCCCTAACCCTGCTGGTGCCTCCCTAGCCCACCCCAGTGAAGCTTGCCATTTCTAGTGGCCCAGAGAGGTACATGTGACCTTCCTCATTTGAAGTTTTTCCCTACTACTGGAGGAATGCCTTCTAAGGAACCTGCCAGTAATGGGAAATGTTTTTGATTGCTGCCAAGATGGAGACATATCAAAATAGGAGGAGCCCAGGTCATTTGGATCTCACGACGAGTCCCCAAATTCAACGTAATCAAGAATTAGATGAAGACAGAAAGGCACTTCGCCATACAGCAGCGCTCCCGCCAATGCCCATGAAGCTAGCCTCTCGCTTGCTGCCCTGGGGTTAGAGGCCCATCTCTGCAGTCCCAGATCTGCTATAGAGCTCAGCTGGTGGCAAGGGCAGGGCAGATAGGGGTCGGGAGGAGGGTGCTATCCCACTGCTGCAGCAGGGCTGTGGTGCAAGGGCCCTGCACAGTTTATTCTTGCTGTGTATATGGGGGAGGACCAAAAAAAAAAAAAAAAGCTTATTAAGGATTGGTTCTTTAGCACAGTAGTCAAGGGAGCCAGATCCCAAATGGCTGACCATGGTTCAAATCTCAGCCCTGGTGGCTTGAAAAACATGCTGGGCTCATGTGCATGTGTGCCCCAAATCCTGATGGGAGGGAGAAGTGGAAGCAAAAGGCCTGCGTCATGATCGCACCCCGCTGGGAAGGCTTTCTTTCCCCACCTCTCCCCCTTTCTCTCTGGTGAGTACACGTACCATCTGGCAATAACATTTTTCCATTTACCTCTTCTTATAGAAATAGGTACCCCTAAAAGGATCTTGATGTCATGTGGTATGGTGGTTAAAGGTGCTGGACTCCCACGTGGCCAACCACGGTTCAAATCCTTGACCTGGTGGCTTGCTTCCGCACTCTCCCTTTCTCTGTCTCTCTCTGATCAAACTGAAAATAATAATAAATAAAATTAAATAAGATAATTCTTTTTTTAAAAAAGTTTAAGACAGATGCCAACGTGTTCCCACTGAATGTAATTAGCCTTGAGGTCTCGTATTCTGCTGCCACGGTGTAGAGGTCTGCGTGCAGACTTCTGGTTGCCGGAGCATGGGGACCAGCATGGTGTTACCCTCTGCCCTAACCCTGCTGGTGCCTCCCTAGCCCACCCCAGTGAAGCTTGCCATTTCTAGTGGCCCAGAGAGGTACATGTGACCTTCCTCATTTGAAGTTTTTCCCTACTACTGGAGGAATGCCTTCTAAGGAACCTGCCAGTAATGGGAAATGTTTTTGATTGCTGCCAAGATGGAGACATATCAAAATAGGAGGAGCCCAGGTCATTTGGATCTCACGACGAGTCCCCAAATTCAACGTAATCAAGAATTAGATGAAGACAGAAAGGCACTTCGCCATACAGCAGCGCTCCCGCCAATGCCCATGAAGCTAGCCTCTCGCTTGCTGCCCTGGGGTTAGAGGCCCATCTCTGCAGTCCCAGATCTGCTATAGAGCTCAGCTGGTGGCAAGGGCAGGGCAGATAGGGGTCGGGAGGAGGGTGCTATCCCACTGCTGCAGCAGGGCTGTGGTGCAAGGGCCCTGCACAGTTTATTCTTGCTGTGTATATGGGGGAGGACCCTGAGAAGTCAGGGGTGCCGTGGCTTCAGGAAGTGGCAAAAATGATTCAATATGTCACACTTCTTTTTCTCCTGAGTCAGGGATCAACTGGGCCGAGGGGCCCAGGTGCCTGTCTCTGATTTCTATTAGCCTTAAAGACACAGCATTTTCACTTTTGCTTAGTAACAGTTTTAGGAAGTCATCGGGGAGTCCATCCTGGAGCAGACCACACAGACCCTCACAAATGCGCACTGGCTGCAATATTTTCCCAAACACTGAAAAGCTGGCCGTGCCCCACCATTCTGGGAAGTCTCTCTCCCTGCCTGCCCATCACATAGTCAGTGGTACTCATAGTCTATCTGAAGGGCTAAGATCATGGCCACTGGAGCAGAGGCTGGTAGGAATTCCACCTCTGCTCTGTGCTAGCTGTGCAAACCCTGGCAAGTTACTCAGCCTCTCTGTGCCTCAATGATCTCATCTTACTAGCAAGACAGAGCGAGCATTAGAGATAAACTATGTAAAGCACCTAGCATGTGCCTGGCGTATAGGGAGGATTCAACAAATGGCAGGTACTTTATTATGGTAGCCACATAATACCATATTGTCAACTTAGAGCCGAGCTCAAAGCCTCTGTGTGGGATCTCTAGCCATCTGCAGCTGTGCTCGAACTGCCATGCATCAGGATCCCCTGGGGAGGCTGTTCATCCGCGGATTGCTGGACCCCACCCCCAGAGCTTCTGATTCAGCAGGGGCCCAAGAGTGAGCATTTCTGACAAGTCTCCAGGTGATACCGATGCTGGGTCCGAGACACAGTGTGAGAACTCCTGGTCTTACAGCACTGTCCCAGTCCTGAGGTTTGTTTGCACAGCTCTTTGCAATTCCAACCCAAAGGACTTCGTGGCCGGTTTAATCCTCCTTGGTCCCTCTCGGTAGCCCTGGGTGCAGGCCTCGGGGTATCAGGGTGGCGCAAGGTCTCTCCCGTGTGTTCTCCTTGCCCTCTGCCTCTGCGAGCCCTAGCCACTTCGCAGTTCCCATCACACACTACCTGCTCACTTCGCTTCCCAAGCATGCTCCCACTCCCGAGTTCCCGGGCACTTCCCTCGGTCCCTTTCTGTCGAGCTTTGCAAGTACTGTGCAGAGGAAGGTCTGACCTTCCTTCTGAATGGAAGGCTCTCGGAGGTAGAAGAAGGCTGCAAGGTCCCAGGTCTGTTTCCCACATATCTTAGGGGTTTTAGTACCCTGGTTTGGTGCTCTTTTTAATTTTTTTTAAACCAGTAAATATAAACTAGGTATTCATTAAATTGAAGGGGGGAAAAGCTTACAACGAGGGTCAAGGAACCGGAGTGAATAACCCTGGGGAAGAGGAAGTTGTGGGCTAACAATCTTCAACAGTAGAGATATTAAAATAAAGAAGACACTGATCAACTGGTCTTCGCCTGACTAGAGAACAAATTTGAGGAAATGGGGATCAAATTGTGACATGTAAGATTCCTGTCCACTGGAGGGAAGTTCCTGACATTGGGAATTATTAAACAATGAAGCAGGTTAGCAGGGCGGATGTGGATAACCCCACTAAGCTGTAGAGGGGACGGATTCTCAACTACTACGAACGTTTTCGACGTGATTCTGCTGCCGATCTTGGGTATGAAATGCAGAACAGAGAGGACCCTGAAGCGGGTATGAGTTGGCTGCCGTTAGAGATCACGCTGCTGTAGAAAATGGATTCCATACGACTGCAGTGAGCGGTGAAAGTGTGGCACTGCATCCCGCTCCCTCGCTTTGCCGGCCACGCTGGAAGGGCGCAGTGGGAATGCCCGGAGGGCATAAGCAGGCCACCCGGCCCTGATAAACCCTGGCCGTGCCAGTCCACCATGAGCATCTTAGACACCGGCGGCAACCAAGGAGACTCGACTTGGGGCATAAGAAGTGCCCTCGCCTGAGCCACGTTGCCATCTGCTCCTGGCACCCCAACCGGTGCCACTCCCGGAGAGACTCGCGGACCTGAGACTGCCGGGGACTCACTGCCTCTGATCTGACTCTTCGTGAAGTCGTAGAACACTGGACTGGCTGTCAACGTGGCCACGGCAAATGTGTGGGACCTCTGGGGCCCCATGGCTGGCTCTTCGGCCCCAGAGACTGCTCAGGGTGATGGCTGGCAGGAGTGGTTCTCATCCCTTGACCTGCTGCTTTGCTGTACTAAATTTTTTGCCATGCCATAGAGTCTGACATGGTGGAAAGACACAAATGCGTCCGGGATATTACCCCCTCACTCATGGCACAGCTGCGTGTGCTACCAAGTGATGTTTCCCACTGGGGATGTGACAAGCACCCTGCACCCACAAGCACTGCCGTGATCCCCAGGACTTAGGAAATCAGAAGTCCTCTTGCCGGGTGTGCCTGCATCAGCCATCAATTTGCCAAACGCTAAAGAGAGTTTTTCTTCCTCATTTTCAATGGAAAGTCTTCAAATTTCTGATAGCTTGAGGAAGTAGCTCTTGTACTCTCCATGCTCTGGACAGGAAATGTAAGAAGTTATTATTACTCTGATGATCTGGAAGGGTGGCTGTGGCAGTCTTTCCTTCCTTACACGTGGAAACCTGGCAGCTTGCTGACTCTGCCTGGGCCTCTGTGAGGCCTGCTGGGTTAGAACTTTTTTTTTCCTTGCTATAATGTGTGTGCCCTCACTAGAGACAGACAGGCAGAAAGGAAAAGGGAGAAAGCACCCCCAAAGGGGGATGGCCATGCTGCAGTCCCTTCTCCATTCTCCTCTTAGGATTTTGGGCATGCACACACACATGCTCTGTGTGCTCTTAAGCTGCCAAGCCCAGGCCTCAAACAGCACAGTTGGCCATGTGGAGCCCAGCTATCTTATTCACCTTACCATCTGGCTAGCCCTGGGTTTGGACTTGGGGGGTGGGCCGTGAGGGGCTAGGGCGGCCTAGGAGGGCTTAGGCAGAGAAGAAGGGAAACACATATCAACAGCAGCAACCCTGCCAGGAAAACGTGGCTATGCAGGCTGAAGGCCTTCTGCTGAGCTGTGGGTCCAATGTAAACATGGCTTCTCTGGGGGCAGTGACCTCTGAGGGCAGTGCAGGGGGCCACAGGTCAGAGCACACCTGGGCTGGCATTGGGCCCTCTGGGGATCCCTGGTTGCTTATCTCCTGACAGTGACTTTCAGAGCTCCCTTCTCTCCTGAACTTCTCATTCCAAGACACCTAGGGCAGGAAATGGCTCTCTGAATTCCACAGAACACTTGCTTCCTGCCCAGTTCAGGGCCCGGGGCCTTTAGCTTGTTTACCTCTACTCGTCCAAGGAACTTGTCTCTGCCTCTGATGGGGTAATCCAAAGAAGCAGGGTGCAGCAGCTTAAGTTTCATTCTTCTTGTGTGTTTGCTTGTTTGCTTTGGGAGGAAAAGTCCTTCCTCACTTAAACCTGAATATTCTGATTTGGACTAAGATGGTCGTTTTTAAAATCAACCAAGAAAAATAAGCTCCACACGGTTAGCTCTTCTGTCCTGACCTATGCCACGTGTTTTGTGTAGTCTTGTATTTTGGTAACAGGTCCCACCTGCTGTGGTCTTCACTCCTGTACCTTCAGCTCCGAGCATAGCACCCAGCACCCAGCACAGCGCCCCTGGCTCAGAAATCACCCCTGCACGTGGCTTCTTCTCTCACAGCTGCCCTGACCTGATTCAGCCCTCTCTTGCTCTTCCTAGAACCAAGGCTGTGGCCTCTTTACTGGTCCCGTGGCCCCAGGCCCCACGGCCGACATGCTTCCCTGTCACACACATCTGCTCCTGTCCCTCCCCTGAGCACCGTTCAGCGAGATTAAATCTGGACTCCTCTGCTTGCACATAAAGCCTTTCAGGACTGGCTTCTGCCTCCTTTCCCCACACACTGGCGTCCAGGACTACTGCACCTTCCACAGCTCCTGAAGGCAATGTTAGAAGCTACAGTCCAAACGCCACTCTCCTGCACCTCTTACAAGTACTTCAGACACACGTGACCACATGGAAGGGAGTCTGGGTCATCCTCCCGACACGCCTAGGTTACTGGACTCCTTGTTGGCCCAGTCGGGGGGCACAGTGGTAAATGACGTGCTTGCAAGGCCAGAGATGTGTGACAACTAGAAGGATCTGGGGTTGGCCTGAAAACAGCTCAGCATGTACTGGGGCCCCAGGATCCCGAGGAGTTGGAGGGCTGGGGGAAGGGGCTTTCAGTGTGGGACCCCTGTTGAGGTTACTTTCTCTCTCTCTCTCTCTCATCATCACTGAGAAACAAAACCGTAAGACCTCTGTCCCATGTGCCCCCTACACACTGAAGCACTCCCAGGAACAACCCCTGGGCATTCAACCCCGCACACGCCTAGCCTGGCTGGGAGTCCCTCCTAAAGGCAGGGGCTTGTGCTCCTTGCCCTTTGTCTCCACAGCCAGGTGGCGCGGGCCCCACAGGTAGTGGAGGCTCAATTTGCTGCAGCCCGTGAATGCATTTCACCCAAATTCAGGTTTCTTTCTCCTTCTCCAATGCCATGCCCCCTGCACGTGGCAGTCCATAGCAGGAAAAGGCCGAGAATCACTGGTGGCCGCCGAAACAAACCCAGGTATCATGGCGGGGCCACAAAGGTACCTCCACTGCTGCCCCGGGCCCCTCGGCCGAAAGCACATGGCGATGGGAACAAGCTGTGTGAGAACTGCAGCGCCAGCCCACCCCCGGGTGACAGAGACAGACGGGGTGCCCGCCGGGGAGCGCTGCCAGGTCGCTGCGGCTGGCAGGAAACAGACACCAAGTGTCTCTCAGAACCAGGACAAGCAGATACAGGGCCGTGCGGATCTCGGGCAACGCCCACATGGCTTCAAACCTCAAGAGCTCCCCAGAACTGCCCCGGGGCCTCTGTAGTGTGAAGCCGACGGCTCCTCCTCAGTTCCTCCAGGCTGGGCGCTCTGGGCACAAGGGAGGAGCTGAACTTCAGAGTGTGTGTACCCGTGGAACTCCCAACAGCCCACACGCGCCCAGGAGGAAATGCTCAGAGGTAGAGCATGGGAAGGTGCTCGAGGGAAAACCACGGGTGCAATGGGGTCCGACCCAGGCCGGGTAGGTGCTCAGAGGCAGGGGCTTCCTTTGTGGACAGTGGCAGCAGACAGGTCCGCAGCTGTCCTGGGGCGGCCACATGGCCAAGGCTAGCTGCCCCAGGGACTGGGCACTTGGACAGCTGAGGCGCATCAGGGCAGGAGGCAGGCCCACATGAGCAAAAGGAACGCAAGTGACCTAGACAACGAGAGTCCCTCAGACACGCTGTGGGAAAACGCCGTTTGTCCATGCACTTCAAAACTAGGAAAACAATGGGGGGAATGGAAATACTGACACGCAGCTGAGAGTTCAGAGTACACCTTTTTAAAACAACATGGCAAAGGAGGCCCTGGTTCGGAACTCCCCTTTTCGTGGCCTCATAAAACACTGATTTATTGACCTCCAAAGACACATCATTATTGTTTCAGCGTTCCTGGTAGAAAGCTGTCTGGTAGATAACTGAAAAAGCAAGCTCACATTTCCTTATCAACCCAGAGAGTGTGTTCATACTCCAGGTCTGCCACTGGGGAGGGAAGTGGTGGGAAGGAAATGACAGGGGAAGCATTTGAAATATTTATCAGCAAAGTGAACCAAAAGCCCGTAAGTCTACGTGACCTCTGTGTCTGCGTCTAAACAAGCTACTCATATGGAGCCCCGTCTCCTCTCTAGGAGGGACTGGCTGGCAGGAAGAAAGTGGGTGCAGAGCTCCCACCAGCCTCCACCCCAAACCCCACCCTGGGGATTTCCTCTGAGGGGGTCTTCCCACAGGCTTTTCCAGGGCCCTGTGGCCTTTCTGTTTCTGATCAGTCTACCTTCCCACCTTAGTCAGGATTATACAAGACTTATCTTAAAACTATAAAAGTTTAAAGCCCCATCTGTTTGGTGGGGTTTCCCGAATGAAGTGCTTTATGCTATCTGCAAGGTCACAAAAATATGTATGTGTGTGTGTGTGTGTGCGTGTGTGTGTGTGTGCGTGTGTGTGTGTGTGTGTGTGTGTGCGTCTGTGTGTGTATTTGTGTGTGTGTAATTTTCTAGCAAGGTTCCTTCAGACCTAACCCACTCACACCACCCTCTCAACATCCTCTTCCTCACTCTCCCACACTCACCATTAGGAACCAGTCTCCTCTGACCCTTGATTTCCTTCAAAGGCTGTACGCCCTTCTCCCCACCCCCCTCTCTTCTGCTGTTTTATTGCCACTCTGCCGTCTGGTCTCTCCACTAGACTGCGACCTGTGGACACAGCCACGTCTTGGTTTTGTTCCTCACTAGCACAATGTCTTTCATCCTGGGTCTGAATGCATCTGCCCTTAGGTCTCAGATAACCTGCGATAAACACGAGTGTGTACAACCAATTCCATTAGTCAAAGCACCATGCCTCTCTACTTATTTGGAATAAACAGCTGCAGGACTTCCACCATAAAAACTCAGATGCTTTTATCTGTAGCAAATACTCATACTCCTCACTAGGTCTCGAAATAAATTACCTCAGAAATACGGGCATGCAGAGACATTGTCACAGAACTGCTTTAAAAGGCTAAATGAATAGCCTTCCAGGTAAGCGTGAATCTCTTTAGTATAACGTAAATGAAACTAGATAACAATACTTGCAGATAACGCACTTCCTAGAAGCTGTCTGTGCCAACTGGTCACGAAACCTTGTCCAGTGGGTGATCATTAACAGCTCCAATGAACTGCCAAATGAACTTCTGAACATTTTGAACGAGTAGGTTGGCCAGAGGAGCAGTAACTGCTTAAGAATGCTTGCGAGGCGGCATCCTCTGGGGCGATATCGGAACCCTGCCTCTAGCTCCACCTTTCAGAGAAAATGGATTTCCGTAGGAGAGGGTGAGCGCAAACTAAGCAGAAAAGCATCCCAGTATCATGTTTGGTTGGAACTGATCGGCGTAAAAGTTCAAATATGGTTAAAAAATGTACGTAATTAAAATGGCTTAAAGGGAAATGGGATTAGCACTTCTTGAAAGGTCTCTGAACAATAACCTTGTTTCAGTAGCATTTGCTGATCTCAGAACTTAATGCATTTTGTGCACAGAAATTTGGTCAAAGGCCCAGTGAGATACTGGTTTCGCTTCGTGGCCAGGTGCGTTTTTCTTAAGTGGCTAGCTCTTCACTGAAGCCCTGGTCCTTCCGTTCAAATAAGGTAGCACCCCATTCAACTGGTTAAACACTTCATTAAGCAACACCCGAAGTGCTTAAAATGAAAATTTGCATTCGTTTTTCCGCTTTCTTTTCCCTCAGCCACTCTAGGAAACCCACACACAACTGAAACGGAACCACACTGCATCTTCATGCAACTCTCCGCTTCAGACTCCAGCACATCCCCTTATTTTCGCCACGCCACGGCCTTAGTCTGCACTAGATCTCCTCTCTCCCCCAGTTCTCCCAGGGCAGCTCTGCCTGTCCTCCCTGGGTTCAGTGCCCCGCTATGGAGCCATGTGGATACCAGCCTATGCTGTTTTCAACAGAGAAGGGAAATCTGAAACTGCCGAAACCAAGAAAACCACCAGCATTTACCCTTCCCCTCTGGGGACGCGCAAGTGTAAATGATTTTTATAGTACTTGTGCTGGGTAGGCTGCCCTCCGGGAGGACAGAAAACCAGGACCTGGCTTTACTGACCTGCTGACTGCACTGAGTGATCTGGAAAAGAAATCTGTCCTGAGGGGACTGGACAGCAACCGGCCTCTGAGAAGCTGCTGTTTCCAGATCCTAGCGCTCTCCCTGAAGCCCTTTATCAGCCTCAAGGCTTGGAAGTGTAGGGGGAAGGAGGTGGCTTCTAAGTCTCCCCCAAGCCCAGCAAAGGCAGCCCCTAGGCTGAGGGGTCAAGGAAATCAGGGCTCTTTTCTGGGGGGAAATTTGGCCGCCTGGGGGAGGGGGCGAGCAACTCCTCCAGAACTGACTTGGCTTTTCCAGGGAGCAGCCCTCACATCTGGGAGAGCCCTAGAGGGCCTAGGTCTTTCTGGGCGGTGGTTCTAGACCCATCCGTGGCTGGGGT
>NW_006159523.1:5201399-5202111 GCF_000334495.1 Tupaia belangeri chinensis
AGCAGGAATCACAGCACATCATGTACCCTGGTTTATCCAATTGCAAAACATATTTCATCCTAAGGCAGTCAGAGGGTTTCAGAGAACAAGTGATTCTAGGGTGATGTGGGGCCAGAACCGGAACTGGCCAACCTTCAGCTGTCTGTGGAAACAACTGACCAGGAGAGAACTAAGAGGGAGGTGTAAAAAGTCATCTTTTTTCCTGAAGAAACTTCCAAATTCTGTTTCACTGTGCATTCAGGCATCCCCCGAGGTGGGCGTCACTTTATTCTCAGGGAGAAGGTGAGAAGTCCAAGTTAGGGACTAGTGCACACCGGAATGGCACTGTCTGCGACTCCGCTTCCTCCCTCGCGCGGGGCCAGCGGCTGTGCAGAGTATCCCCAGCAGCTACTCGGCGTGGCACTCAGCAGATGCTCAAGAAAACTTTGGACAGTAAAGTATGATCGCCAAGGGGGCTTTTGGAAGAGCCTGTGTCCGCGTATCTAGATCCTTTCACCCTCCCTCTTCTGCGCTCCAACACCTCGGTCCCCCCCTTCCCCTCCCTCCATGGTCCAACTCCTGGGACCACCTGAAGACCCCAGGTTTCCAGTTTCCGCACCCGGAGCCGGGCTCCTGCTGCTCTGAAGGCAGAGGAGCCTGGATGCCGCAAGCCACGGGTCTCAGGGCGCGTGGCGGGCACCGTTGGGCGCGCGCGGTGGCCTTGAAGGGCGGC
>NW_006159523.1:5220654-5233208 GCF_000334495.1 Tupaia belangeri chinensis
CTCCTCCGGCAGGGTCGAGCCGCGCCGCCAGGTGGTGCCCGAGCGCCGGCTGAGGCCGCGCTGGCCGCGTGCTCCGGCTGCCGAGTTTGCTGCGGGATCGAGGGCACCGGCTGCGGACCCGGGGAAGGCGCGCCGGGAGTGTTCGCGGCGCTCAATGCTTCCTTTATCCCGGCCCCGGAGGCCCCGGTGCGCGGTTGCAGGCGGCGGGCGAGATAGCCCTGGAGCACCCCACCCTCGGTTCTCGGGGTTGCACGCACCCGCGGGCACTCCTGCGGACAGGTGGCAGGCGGCCCGCCCTAGGTTCTTTTCTGTTCACTGGGCCCTGTGTTCCTGCACCCTGAGGGCCTTGGGCTCCTGACCCTCAGAACCCAGACGGCCTGGGACTGGACCGGTGCTTTCAGCCCTTCACCTTCTGAAGATGGACGCACCATCACCGCGTGTTTAAGAGAGGAGGTTTTTGGAGGCTTCACTGACGACGCTTAAAGGATCAACAGGCTCAACGTACCGTCCACACGCTTCCCAACATCCTCCTCCACGTAGCGCCCTTCCAGTTTACTTGGGCGATCACCCACTGCCTCTTCCCTCTCCTCCAGGTCCTTCTCTGGGCCACCAGCGGCCACACCTGTCTCCACTTCTCCGTCTTCAGCCATGACGCGTCCTCTCACCTCCACCTGTCCCTTTCCTGATAAAGAACCAGTCTAAAGCCTGGAGCACAGCGACCTGTGGTTTTTGTCGCGTGTCCTTACTTGTTCAGGATTGCGTCCTCCGTCACATCCTAGGTCTATGTTAGCTTATGTGCCTATACTCACTCCTTTGTACAGGTAATTGTTTATAGGAAGGAAGATACTTGTTGCTGGTCGGTAGAATATACAACTGCCTGTTTGGAATTCCTGGAGTGCCAAAACTACCTACATGCCTTACTTTGGCCCAGCACATGTGAATGTTTCATGTGTACTTGAAAAAATTATGTATCTTACTGTTGTCCTTGTAGTGTTTTAAGAATATTAGGTCCAATAGGCTGAAAAACCTATATTGATTTTCTGTGTATACTTCCTTGATCTGAGAAAACAATATGGGAAAATCCAACAATAACTGGATTTGTCTATTTTTCCTTTCAGTTCGGTCAGGTTTTTTTTTTTTTTTTCAATTTTTCTTGTTGTCAAAGCTCTGATTAGAGGCATAACCATTTAGGGCTATATGTACTTTAATTGACACTTCATCATCCTTATGTGCTCTTTGATCAGTGGTAAAATTTCAGATTCTGAAGTTTACTTTGATATTAACTATATAGCCACTTTACCTTTCTTATGAACAACATTTACATGATATCCTTCAGTCTGTCTTTTTTACTTTTCAGTTGATCTACATTTAAAGTGACAGCATATAATTGGGTCTTGCTATTTCCATTTTATCCAGTTTGATAATCTCTGCCTTTGATCTGAATGTTTACACCATTCACATTTAACATGATCATAGATACAGTGAAGTGAAACCTATCATCTTGCTATTTGGTCCACTTTCATTCCTTTTCTATTTTACCTTCTTTTGGATTGTTGGAGTGTCTTTTACAATTCCACTTTCTCTCCTCTGTTAGCTTATTTTATATATCTCCTTGTTTTTACTTTTTTAGTGGCAGCTCTGGGTTTACAACATGCATCTATATCTTACCATAGGCTGACTTCAGATGAAATTCTGCCACCTCATTTACGTCACAGCCTTAAAACAGCATACTTCTATTTCCTTCTCCCTACCTCTGTACAATTGCAGTCATATTATTATTTTTTTTAATTGCCAGAGGCACGAGTGCTCACCAGAGATAGAGTGGTCATGCTGCAATCCCTTCGCCATTTCTTCATCCTGTCATGATATGGGTCATGCATGCACACATGCTCAGCATATTTTCAAGCTGCTGGGGCCAGGATTTGAACCTTGGTGAGCTTTGAGAGGTCTGACTCCCTTACCCTTGCTTGGCTTTTTAACTCCCTACTGTGCAGCCTGATGGGTGTGTAAACTTGGTAAATAGATGTTAACACTCTCAATGAAGTAAGTACAGGACAGATGATAATACTCACAAAATGATACTATTGTTATCTTAAATGTGGAGATGTGCTTTCTGGAAGAAAAAGTGGTTAGGAAAACAGAATGAGATTGTGATTTTGCTAAAAAGAAACTGAGTTGTGGGAGAAGGTGCTCACACTGAGGTAGTTGTGAGAAGACCGAGGCTCGCTCCTGGCACATTTCCCACATTACCCTTTTCTATTTTCAAAAAAAGATTAGGGGACTTAAGACTTCTGCTTGGAAAGTCCCAGAGGTGAGTGTGCTAGTTTGGAAGCACTTCTAAACAGTGGAACACCCATGTTAACATATTAAATATACTACATTTTTTTTAATTAAAAAGATTACTCTTAAAGACTTTATTTCTATACTATCATATAATTATTTCATAAATATTAATGTAGAATGTTTTTTTTATTAAAATTCATTAAAATGACCTTGAGGATGTCATCTTTCCTATATAGATAGCATTCCTTTAAAAAAATATTTAATTTTATTATTATTTCTTCATTTGATCAGAGAGAGAGAGAGAGAGGGAAAGTGACAAAGCAAGCTGCCAGGTCTGGGACTTGAACTGCATTAGATCATGAGCGAGTCCAGTGCCTTAACCATCACACCTGCCAGCCCTGTATAGGTAGCATTCTTATAAAAAACATGGAAAGAAGTTGTCTCACATCTGTTTCTCTATATTAACTGAAGAACACACACATCATAGCTCAGGTGATTGCTCATCATTTACAGAGACTAAATGTTATCTGTGATTTTTAAAAACTCCATTTGTAAACACATGTACAATTTTGGTTACATGTAATAAACATAAAAATAGGGGTTTTTTTATTTCTTTTTTTAAATTTTTTTTTATAGATTTTTGCTATAGGGTATGGGCACTCACCAGAGAGAATGGAAACTGAGAAATCCTCCCAGGGGGATGGCCATGTCATTGTAACCCCTTCTCTTTCATTCTCCTCTCGGGATTTTGGGCACACACACATGCCTGGTGTGAGTTTTAAGCCACCAAGTCTGGAACTCGAACCATGGTCAACTACGTGGGAGTCCAGCAGCGTAACTATTATGCCATCCACTGGTACCCAAAAATAGGTTGTAAGCAAATGCTTTGGTATTTACTAAAGTCAAATGTTTCCAATTTTAAGAAGGTAATCAGCTGACAATGAATTTTTTTAATATGTACTAGGGAAAACTAAAGCAGCACATCATGTATATAGAGGCATTACAGGTTTACATGAAAACTTTTGTGTTTTAAATTTGCTAGAGGGCACGTGCACTTGCTAGAGATACAGAGAGAGACAGACAGAGAGAGAGACAGAGAGACAGAGAGAGAGAGAGAGAGAGCATCTGCCCCCCTCTATGGGGGATGGCCACATCTCAATCCCTTTTCCTCCATTTTTTCTTTCAGGGTTTTAGGCATGCAGCCCTCGTGCCCAGTTTCAGACCATCGGTCTGAGACTCAGATTCCACAGCTGGCCATGTGAGATCCAGCCCCTAAGCACCATGCCACTTGCTAGCCCTGAACACTTGTATATGGATAGTGTGTACCTCGCCCTGGAAATCCCCACTTCTCACTTCTGCACTAGCTCTGTAGTTTTCAGAATTAAAAAGGTAAAATAAAAATGTTTCTATCATTTTTTTTTCTAGTGGATGGCTTGCAAGTGTCACACTACATTTTAACAAGTCTTCACTTCAGCACTAAAAAACATAGACAAGAGTTTGTTTGCTTATAAATGTCAGCGAGAGTAAGAGTCAGTTTATGTATTTTGTTTGGTGATACAAAAATGGTTGCTGTTAATAGGCACAGAGCTAAAGAAAATGCATAAAAGGTCTAATGTTATTTATTTATTTATTTATTTCAGAGAGACAGACAGAGATAGAGATAGTGAGAGGGAAGGTGAGAAGTCACCACCCAGGGCAGATGGCCACGCCTCAGTCCCTTCTCCTTCATTCTCCTCCCGGGATCTTGAGCACCCATGCACACACACCCACTGTGATTTTCAAGCTACCGGGTCCAGGACTCCAACTGTGGTCGGCCATGTGGGAGTCCAGTGACGTAATGGCTGCACCATCTGCTGGAACCAGGTCTAATGTTATTAAGTAAACAGAAGACTTAATGAATTTTTCTTACAATGAAAACTTACTAATAAATACAAGTGTTATTGTTACCTACCTTGTACTGTTTGCGCTCTCTCACTGATTTCCTATAAGACAATTTTTAAACAAAAGTTAATCATTGATAAATCTGTGTTGATGCAGAGATAAATCAAGGTGCACTTCTATCCCATGACCTGCAAAATACAATAGGAAAATCATAATATGAAATTGGATATGTGGATACCTATCTTGCTTACTACAGTAGACAAGATACTTAAGTTTTACAGGTTTGTTATTTAAAATAAGTGAATTTCTCAACTGCATGAGTAAAATTAGTGAAATATCACTGTTTGGATATTTTGTTACGGATAAAACAGTTTCAAGAGGAACAGGGGACCAGCAGTTAGTGTAATGCCATGGGTTTTTTGTAAAGATACTTCTTTTCTTAGTTTGCTAAGTTTGGTTTTCATAAATGAATTAATTTTAACAATTATTTTACTACATCTATTGAGATGATATTCATTGTTAATATGGTAATTTTTTAATAATTATTTTATTTAACTGTATTTATTTATTTATTTTAATTTGACCAGATTGGGGGAGGGGAAGACAGAGAGAGTGAGAAAGCAAACCACCAGGTCTGGGACTCCGAACCACTACTGGCTATGTGGGAGTCCAGCTCCTTTAACCACCATGCACCTGCTGGCCCCAATATGATAATTTTTTGAATGTTAAATCAACCTGGAAGCCCTCGAATGAACTCAACTCATTGCTATTTTATCATTTTTGCTTGTAGATTCATGTTGCTAATATATAGTTTAGGAGTTTTTATGTCTAGGTTCATATGGGAGACTGGCTTGTCACATTCCTTTCTGAATTGGGTTCTGTCAAGATTTGGTCCTGTCGGGGGACCAGCAGTTGGTGTAATGGCTATGTCACTGGACTCCTATGTAGTTGACTGTGTTTCAAGTCCCGGATCCGGTGGCTTAAACTCTCTCTGGGCGCATGTGTGTGTGTGTGCCCAAGATCCTGAGAGGAGAATGGAGGAGAAAGGATTGCGGCGTGGCCATTACTCCCTGGGGGGAGGGGCAGGGATTTCTCGCTTTCTGTCTCTCTGTCTCTTGGTTGAGTGCATGTGCACTATAGCGAAAACCTCTCCAAAAAGAAAAAAAGGAAGATTTGGTCCTGTCAGGATTTGGTGTCAAGGTTTTGCTGGCTAACCTGTGCCATCTATTTAAGAACTGTGAAAGCAGGGGTAGGACCAGCAGATGGCATAAAGGTTACTCCCAAAGAGTTGACCACGGTTCGAGTCCCAAACCCAGTGGCTTGAAACTCCCACCAGATGTGTGTGCGTGCATGCCCACCAAAAGTCCCAAGAGGAAAATGAAGGAGAGGGGATCGCAGCGTGGCCAAGCCTCCTGGGGGTGATTCTTGTTTCTGTCTCTCTGTCAAGTGCATATTATCTCTCTGTAGCAAATCATCTCTCTCTCTAAAGAAAAAAAGAAAGTATGTATGGATGGCAATAGTATTATTTTTCCCCTTAAATATCTCATAGAATTTACTAACAAAGCCACCTGGGCATTGAGTTTCACTTCAAATACTGGTTGGTAACTTACACCTTCTCTTTTTCATGACAAGTCTTAGTTTCAACTAATTAGAACCAAATTCTGAGTTTGCTGATCTCTACTGTAATGGTTTTTTATTAGGTTATCAGGAAAGTCATGACGTATTTGTCTATGCTAAAAATGTCACGGGTCAGCAGGTGGTGTGTGATTAAGGCGCTGGACTCCCACATGGTCAACCGCAATTTGAGTCTTGGACCTGGTGGCTTGTTTTCTCACTCTTCCCACCACACTCTCTGGTCAAATTGAAATAAATAAATAAAGTTAATCAACTAATTCTTTAAAAAATGTGTCATAACTTTCCTGATGGCCCAATATTTTACTAATCTTTCTTTTATTACAGAGAACGTATGCTTGAGTGAGATAAGAACCTGGACAGGGTCCCATTATCCCTTTCCCTTTTCAGCTCCTTGGAATCCTGGGCACCCAGTATGTACCTGGTGTCTTTTCAAGCTGATTTAGGGACCCAAACCCACATAGAGCCATATGGCTTCTAGACTTCCAGGACTCCTGCATTACTGCTGTGCCACCATGGTTGGGATGCTGTTCTTTTTCCTTTTTTTTCTTTACTTTTTAAAAATATCTTTTATTAGGTATATTTGAGGTTTACAAAATGTTATGAGATACAGAGATAAATATAGCTACATACAGATTAGCATACTTCTTTTCATTTTGTGGTAAGAGGAGCTAATCTGTTCCACAAAAACTTACCTATTTCTTAATCCATGTTTTCATTTTGTATCAATTAACTGGTTTTTCTGATTTATAACTCCATTTATTTCATTGTAGTCAGAGCACACATTTGGTATGATTTCAATCCTGTAGTATTATTTGACATTTTAGAACACAAAGATTAAAGAAAGGATCCTAGGGACCAGCAGTTGGCATAATAGCTATGTCGCCAGAACCCCCTGTAGTCAACTGCGGTTCAAGTCTTGGACCCTGTGGCTTAAACTCATGCCGGGTGCGGGTGCGTGCATGCCCAAGATCCTGAGAGGAGAACAGAGAAGTGATTGTGGTGTGCTCATCCCCCCCTGGGGATGATTTCTCACTTTCTGTCTCTCTCTGTCTTTCTAGGGTGCACATTTGCCCTATAGCAAAAATCTCTCAAAAATAAAATGAAATAAAATAAAATAAATCTTTTAGGGAGAAACAATGAAGTCATTTGCAAATGAAAAACAAAACCAAAACTTAGAAGGCTTCCCTCACTTCCCTGGCTTTTTCACCAATTTGATTTCCTATACTTCTGGCTTAAAGGTACTACCTAGTTTCTTAGACTATCGGTCTAATACCATCAACATAAACTTGTTTACCCACTTACCAGAAGCCCAAGTTTTGTTTCTTTTTTTGACTTGGGCTCTTGCCCCTGAGCTACCTGGAACATCTCTCACAGAAACTTAATCTCTCACCCTTCCCTAGCACCCCCTGGACCCATGGTCTGTATTCAGAGATCTCACCTGTATTCTCAATCTCATCTCTGAAGGGTCTCTTCTTCATTTTACACTAAATCCTGGCTTCACAGGACAGACACCACCTTCCCTGCTATGTCTTAAGTGTAGGATTTTTTTGTTCTTACAAACCTCTGTACCTTAGAACCTGGAGGAAGAACCAGTATCTTCCTTGGTTCATATTTCAGTTTCCAAAGGAAGTATCCTTCCAATTCATTTAATTGAGCAGTCTCACTACAACACTTTTAACTGAGACGTTTTTCTTTTCTCCAACATTCACCCCAATATCCCATTTCCCTCTTACCCAGGCTAGATCCTATAACCCGTCGCCATAATCTTTCCTTTGCAAGTACCCTAAATACTCTGTCCTTTTTCTCCTACTCTTAGGCATCTGGAAAACCCAGCCCTAGTTACACTTACATGTGGCATTTGCTGGTGAACAGCTGATTCTGGCTGGAGAAAAACAAAGTCCACTCTGGGACTGACTTCTCTTCAAATTTATAATGAACTGTTTTCAACGGGGTTCTCAAAAATGGCAATCCTACAGTTACCTCGGTAATTTACTCTGCCACTCTGGAAGGCAACATTTCCACTTTCCCTCTTTCCCAATCTACGATACTTCCCATATGCCAGCCAAGTTAAATTTTTGTTTCATACTTCACTGGGAAAATAAGAGATTAAGTGGAAACTCCCTAACTGCCCCACCACTAGATCTACCAGTACCTGCGGTACCTGCTCTCTGCGTTCTCCCTGTTACAAGAGGCCAGGCCTCTATTTGCGCTCTGAACCCTCCCCCCACGCCCTCTTGCCTTCTCAAGATTTCAGTCTCCAGTTTTTTTTTTTTTTTTCTTTTTAAATAAATCCTGTGGTGTTGGATTGGAACCAAGGTATTGAACTGAGTTTTCTTTTCTTTTCTTTTTTGGAGAGGTTTTTGCTATAGGGCGCGTGCGTTCCCCAGACAGACAGAGAAAGAGACAGAAAGTGAGAAATCGCCCCCCAGGGGGGATGGCCACTCCACAATCCCTTCTCCTCCATTCTTCTCTCAGGATCTTGGGAATGCACGCACACGCACCCAGTGTGAGTTTAAGCCACCAGGTCCGGGACTCGAACTGCGGTCGGCTGCATGGGAGTTCAGTGACATAGCCATTACGCTAACTGCTGGTCCCATGAGTTTTCTTTTTTCTGGAGAGATTTTTGCTATAGGGCACATGTACTCGCTGAAGAGACAGAAAGCGAGACACCTCCCCACCACCACCACCACCACCACCACCACGGGGATGGCCACACTGCATTCCCTTCTCCTCCAGTCTCCTCTTGGGATTTTGGGCGTGCACACACGTGCACACATGCCCAGTGTGTTTCAAGCGGCCAGGTCAAGGACTTGAACTGTGGTCAACTATATGGGAGCCCAGCAACATAACCATTATGCTATCTGCTGGTCCCTCAGTCTGTTTTTGCCTGTTACTGTATGGCCATCTCTCACTTTACCACATTATTCACATCATCACATAAGCACGATCTAATCTCGCAGGACAAAATATTGCTAAGCAACCCTCCACCCCCCCCCACCTCATGGTCCCTTCTCATTCCCAGAACTTCTGCTCCCTTCCACAGCAAAATTCCTTCCTTTCTTTCTTTTTTGTTTTTTGGAGAGGTTTTTGCTATAGGGTGCATGTGCTCGCCAGACAGACAGAGACAGAGATAGGCAGTGAGAAATCACCTCCTGGGGGGATGGCCATGCCGCAATCCCTTCTCCTCCATTCTCTTCTTGGTATCTTGGGCACGCACGCACACACACCTGGTGTGAGTTTAAGCCACTGGGTCCGGGACTCGAACCGCAGGCACTCCTCACTTAATGACCAAGTTCTGGTCCTACAATGAGGTCATTAACTGCACTGGTTGATAAACAGGAGCTTACAGGCAGATGTCTTGTGTGTTTGTGGTGCCATAGGGTGCATGTATGTATTTTTAAATAGATATCATGTGACACCAAACTAGAATAAGGGAAACCTATCCATACAAAATGCATACATTAGGGCCAGCTGGTGGCCTGGAGGATCTCACATGGCCAACAATGTGACTGTCCCAGGCCCAGCAGCTTGAAAACCACACCAGGCACAGGTGTGTGCATGCCCCAAATCCTGAGAGAACAATGGAGAAGGGATTATGGCATGGCCATCCTCCCAGGGAATGATGTCCCACTTTCCCTCTTTCAGGAGAGTGCACACATCCTGTAGGAACAACTAAAAAGCCTGAATCAGATAATTGCCAGAAAGTGCCAAGATACACCACAACATAATAATATAGATCTGGTGTAACCATTTTTATTTATTCTGGATCCTACTAGGGGTGCACAGTAAAGAACAAATTTATGAACAAAATACGTAGTCTTGAGTGAGTGCGAATGCTCTGAGTGTGATTACTGACAGTACAGGGGTGAGACAAAGACCGAGAAATGAGATTCTTGAGATTCACACGAGCTGAGAAAGGGGATTCCTGATGCTGGAGAACGGGTCTTCATTAAACAGGCAGGGAGGTGCTCAGTGAGAGTGGCCATAGTTCCTCGTGCTCTTTTCTTTTTTTCTTTCCTTTTTTTTCTTTCATTTATTCATTCATTCAGTCATTTATTTAGGAGGTTTTTGCTATAGGGTGTGTGTGCTCTCCAGGAAGACAGAGAGAGACAGAAAGACAGAAAGCGAGAAATCACCCGGGGAGGATGGCCACACTGCAATCGCTTCTCCTCCATTCTCCTCTCGGCATCTTGGGCACGCACGCACACGCGCCCGGCGTGAGTTTAAGCCACTGGGTCCTGGACGCGAACTGCGGTTGACTGCATGGGAGTCCAGTGACATAGCCATTAGGCTAACTGCTGGTCCCATCGTGCTCTGATTTCTGAAGATGAGTGCCCCTGGGTTGATTTGGACCCTCTGCTCTACTGTTCTCTCCCTAGTCATCACATCTCGCCTTGGGTTTTACCCACAATTGATGTCTACATAATTTTCAATCCTGATCTACCTCTCTTGAGATACTAAGCTGGCAAGCCAACTTCTTGATATTTCCTCAGGCAACACTCAGACATCTCCAATTTAACATCTCTAAAACAAAACTGTAGATTAATTCCCACACTAGGTATTTACTTCCTGCCTCACTGTTGTCACCCCCTATTATTTTACTGCTATTCCTGATAGAAATCTAAATGAAATCCTTGGCTCTCACCTTCCTTCACTCTTCATATCCAACCTGTTACGCCAATACTACTTCGAAAATACATTTCAGATCTACCTCAATTCCCTCCATATTTGTGCAAGCCGTCATCTTCTTTTGTATGGACTACTACTGCCTTAGCCTCTGCCTTCAGCCTGCATTCTTGTCCTGCAAAACATTCTTACATAGCAGAAGTAAATCTACCTATAATGTGAATTGAATCATGTCTACTACTCAAAGGCTTCCCTTTCTAACTTCAAACCCATGTATCAGGGGCTTCACAATCCAACTATACTTCTTTCAAATCCCTGTTGCTGACACTGTCTCATTCCAGACGTACTGGTCTGGCCTCTCCCACCAGTTCCTCATGCACAGCACTATTTTTCACTTTATGGCCTATACACTTACTCATCTCCTTTGTCTTCTCACATTCACGTGATTAAAGCCTATTCTTCCTACTCCTCAAGCTAAATATCACCTCACAGAGTCTTCCAAAGTACACCTGAGAGGTAATTAACTAAAGCAATGCCTTAACTGAAGTAACAACCAAAGTGGTTTCTGCCTCCTATTGCCATTGCAGGTGGATCATGCTTAGCACAGTAACCTATTCAGTTACTGGAAAACTAGATCCAACAAAATGCGGGGCAGAAGTTTATCAGTTATCCATATTTTAGTTATTAAGTGATTAAAAAATGTTTTAATTATATTTTGATTTTTTTCAACTTTTCAAGCGTTAAAGTGCTTTTACAATTAAATATTTTCTATAAAGTCCTGTGAAGAATAGAGGACATAAGTTCCTTGTGGATAAGAAAAAAGTGTGTTAGAAAGGATGCCGTATTTATAAAATCCACATAAAAATAAATTAGGAAATGACATATTACAAAAGTATTCACTACAATGGTAATTATTTAGCACATGACAGGAAGGCTTCTGAACAGAGGAAGCTATGATTTTAAACAACTATCAAGTGATTATTAGAAATGATGAGGAAGCATCTATAAAGTCAGTGAGAAATTATTAGATATATATTACTCAATAATAGATCTTTTACAGAGAGGTATTTGTAACATTTCCAACTTCGTTAAAAATGCATATCCTGAAAATATCTGAGGTTGAAAATGCCAGGAGCTCAAGAAAAGGTGAGTTTTCCAGGAAGGAAGTTTCTTATTCAAACTATAAAAAGCAGATTGCCTTTAACAGATGACATCCTAAAAACCATCAGTGACAAAGAATTTAATACTTGTAACACACAACACAAACACCAGTTTATAAGACAACATAAATTTCACTCATTAAAGTCTCTCAAGAAACTTATTCATACAGTGATCTACTGAAATAAATGTAGTACATTAGACTTTAATGGAAGAAAAAGAATTAAAATACTAATACACTCCGTGGTGGAGATGTACTTTGGACAGAATTTTCCAGATTTATTGAAGACTCTCTGGAGAAAAGCAAATATTGTTATTATAGGCTAGCAGTCCTCACTACTCCGAAATGAAGGAATTATTTCTAACTACTAAAAGAAGTAAGATTTTATATATTGGGTTAATTTATATAAACTGTTATGTACTGTATGATTACTGTGGTCTTAGAATACAAATTTTTATTTTAAGATCTTTCTTAAACATACAAACAAACCAAAAACAATAAAGAGAGTAGTCAAAACGGTTTCCTACAGTTGGACCTGAAAGAGAAATCTCAATGACAAGATGTGCCACTCTGAGACTGATTAAAGACTGATTCAACAGAAAAAATGCACTTACAACAGCCTCACGTGGAATGAAATGCTTAAAATCCAGTTCTTCTTTGCCAATATGTAGAAATCTGCCATATATGTTCATTACTTTTCATTAGTAGAGTATATCTTTCTAAACATTTTTTTTTCTAGAGCTTTTTGCTATAGGGCGCGTGCGCTCGCCAGACAGACAGAGAGAAACAGAGAGACATAAAGCGAGAAATCACTCCCTAGGGGGGATGGCCATGCAGCAATCCCTTCTCCTCCATTCTCCTCTCGGGATCTTGGGCACGCACGCACACGCACCTGGCGTGAGTTTTAAGCCACCGGGTCTGGGACGTGAACCGCGGTCGACTACGTGGGAGTCCAGCGACACAGCCATTA
>NW_006159524.1:0-458 GCF_000334495.1 Tupaia belangeri chinensis
GAGGAGAATGGAAGAGAAGGGATTGCTGCGTGGCCATCCCCCCGGGGGGTGATTTCTTGCTTTCTGTCTCTCTGTCTCTCTGTCAAGCGCATGCCCCCTATAACAAAAACCTAAGAAAACCATTGCATTTAAGTATTCATTTTAATTAATATTTTGTTTCCCTTTTTAATAATTATTATTTAAAAAAAATTTTTTTGGAGAAGTTTTTGCTATAGGGTGCATACGCTCGCCAGAGAGACAGAGCGAGGGAGAGAGACAGAAAGTGAGAAATCACCCACCCAGGGGAGATGGCCAGGCCACAATCCCTTCTCCTCCATTCTTCTCTTGGGATCTTGGGCATGCACGCACACATGCCTGGTATGAGTTTAAGGCACCGGGTCTGGGACTCAAACCGCAGTCAACTACATGGGAGTCCAGCGACATAGCCATTACACCAACTGCTGGTCCTGTAAATTATT
>NW_006159524.1:511-2613 GCF_000334495.1 Tupaia belangeri chinensis
CTCAATCGAGTTTCTTTTTTTTTTTTTTTTTAAAAAGAATTATTTATTTAATTAAAAAATCTATTATCATTATTTTATTTATTTACTTATTTATTTACTTTTAATTTGACTAGAGACAGACACAGAGAGAGGGAAAGTGAGAAAGCAAGCCTCCAGATCCAGGACTTGAACCAAGACAACCATGTTGGAGTCCAGCACCTTAATTACCATGCCACTTGCCTGGCTCCATTATTAGCATCTAAATATAAGAATTTAGGGAGCTGGCAGGTGGCCTGGTAGTTGGGATGCTAGACTAACCTCAGTTGAACCTCAGTTGAATCCTGGACCTGGAGGTTTGCTTCTTTACTTTCCATCTCTCTCTGGTGAGCATGTGTGCTCTAAAGGTAATTAAAAATAAATAAGTAAATGAAATTAAATAAAAATTCTTAAAAAAAATAAATATTGAAAATTCACTATTTAATAAACATGAATAAATATGATCACTATAAAAATATGTAATACCAATTCACCTAGTAAGAAACATACAGTATTATAGTATAGTTCAAAGTAAATCCGGGTTTAAGCATTTTTCTTTGACTTACCTCTGAAATGTATTAGTTTTATAGCAGTACAATTCCTTTTTAGTAAACCCAAATAGGTCACTGATATGGATTATATTTCTAAAATATTAGGATACTTTCATGAATATGTTCTTTCTCATTTCCTTGGATATAAGACATGTTTCAAAATAAAAACAAAACACATAGCCAAACACACAACAAAAACAAATATGCAAAAACATTTTATTTATAATAGATCAACATTTTTGACATGAAAGGTAGCCACTTTCAATTTCTCAGGCATGCCTAGAGCCCAACAGTTTTCAGAAAGACTAGCTGTTCAACGATCATTTCACTGTAGGTAAATGTAATAATTTCAGAATGAACTTTTTCAATGGCTTTGCCTATGGCAAATTATTTTATAAGTTTGAATGTGTGGTAGGCTAGCTTTCCTAGGAAGTGAGGATAATCCAACCATGTTCCAAGTATATTAAACTGGTTTATACAATAAATATTCGAATCACCTATGTGCATTGACTGTGCTCAAACAAGAATTCTCTTTATCAAAATATTCTTTTTTTTCAAAAAGGCCTCACATTAACCCCTTAAACCAACCATCCCCTTCCCTTTCTATGTCCAGCACTGCTTACTATTCCAGTTGCATGACTATGTATAGACAAATGTCAAATTCCAGTGGAACTGCACACAGACTTCAGACTAATACATATCAAACACAACAATAGCCACTGACTTTAAGGGACAAGGTGGAAACTAACCAGTAACAATGTAGCCAATGTCAATTTTTTAGTTTAGAGGGAAAAAAGCAGCCCCCAAATGTCCTTAACTTCCCCGTACTCCCTGTGACACACAGAGTGAAAAGATAATCTCTAGATTTAAAATCATTAGAACACATCTTAAATGTTTTACATACATTAGTATTCAATTTCAGATTTGAGCAATATTTTCTTCTGTGTTGCAACGTGGGGAAAATGTCACAATTATTAGCTCTCGTCAGTTACAGTTATTTTTGAATGTTTAACTCTACTATATACCAATACGGGAAACTTCACCTCCATTACCGCTCCCCGTGCCTGAGTGCTGTCTTCCTCAGGGCTGTCCACTAACGCGCGGACGTGCTGGGGAGGTTGCAATAGCACTTACAGAATATTCACGAGAGCTCAGAAATGTTGGAAGGTTCATCATTACCTATTTACTGCAGGATTCGACATTCAAATTCAGCACAGCACCCGAAAGGAAAACTGCATGAATGGAATGCACACAAATCCCACAGGACACACAAACTGAAGTCCAAAAGGCACAGAGTAATGCTGGTGGCTCTTTCTAGTCAGTTAAGAAACAATAAAAAGTCTGCATTATTCTTTCATAATTTAAATACTTAAGTAATCTCCACTTTTATTACTTTATAACAATGACTTCAAATTTACATTATTTTAAGTACCATTGGAATAGCTTAGTGTATAATACAGATATTTGCCAATAACCCATCCAAAAATTAAAATATAAAACCTCTTCACTATATATATAATATATATATATATATAA
>NW_006159524.1:9583-12000 GCF_000334495.1 Tupaia belangeri chinensis
AGGAATGCCTAGAGCCCAACAGTTTTCAGAAAGACTAGCTGTTCAACGATCATTTCACTGTAGGTAAATGTAATAATTTCAGAATGAACTTTTTCAATGGCTTTGCCTATGGCAAATTATTTTATAAGTTTGAATGTGTGGTAGGCTAGCTTTCCTAGGAAGTGAGGATAATCCAACCATGTTCCAAGTATATTAAACTGGTTTATACAATAAATATTCGAATCACCTATGTGCATTGACTGTGCTCAAACAAGAATTCTCTTTATCAAAATATTCTTTTTTTTCAAAAAGGCCTCACATTAACCCCTTAAACCAACCATCCCCTTCCCTTTCTATGTCCAGCACTGCTTACTATTCCAGTTGCATGACTATGTATAGACAAATGTCAAATTCCAGTGGAACTGCACACAGACTTCAGACTAATACATATCAAACACAACAATAGCCACTGACTTTAAGGGACAAGGTGGAAACTAACCAGTAACAATGTAGCCAATGTCAATTTTTTAGTTTAGAGGGAAAAAAGCAGCCCCCAAATGTCCTTAACTTCCCCGTACTCCCTGTGACACACAGAGTGAAAAGATAATCTCTAGATTTAAAATCATTAGAACACATCTTAAATGTTTTACATACATTAGTATTCAATTTCAGATTTGAGCAATATTTTCTTCTGTGTTGCAACGTGGGGAAAATGTCACAATTATTAGCTCTCGTCAGTTACAGTTATTTTTGAATGTTTAACTCTACTATATACCAATACGGGAAACTTCACCTCCATTACCGCTCCCCGTGCCTGAGTGCTGTCTTCCTCAGGGCTGTCCACTAACGCGCGGACGTGCTGGGGAGGTTGCAATAGCACTTACAGAATATTCACGAGAGCTCAGAAATGTTGGAAGGTTCATCATTACCTATTTACTGCAGGATTCGACATTCAAATTCAGCACAGCACCCGAAAGGAAAACTGCATGAATGGAATGCACACAAATCCCACAGGACACACAAACTGAAGTCCAAAAGGCACAGAGTAATGCTGGTGGCTCTTTCTAGTCAGTTAAGAAACAATAAAAAGTCTGCATTATTCTTTCATAATTTAAATACTTAAGTAATCTCCACTTTTATTACTTTATAACAATGACTTCAAATTTACATTATTTTAAGTACCATTGGAATAGCTTAGTGTATAATACAGATATTTGCCAATAACCCATCCAAAAATTAAAATAAAAAACCTCTTCACTATATATATAATATATATATATATATAAAAATTATTCTGAAAGACAAGAACATGGAAGAGGGACTTGGTACAGACTATCAACTCAATTTTCTATCACCACAGTTGTAACTCCAAAATCAACCGATATACAGCAATAATCAAAAGCAGTGCAAATATCTTTGGAGGTTAGGATAAAATTATAATGCAAGAACATAAAACCGAGGAAATAAAAAAGGCAAGTACTTCAAGTACAAGGAACCAGTCTGCTTGAGGTCCATCTTAGTGTTTACCGGGGGCTTCCTTCTGCTTCTACTTCTTTCTCTGAAACACATTGGCCAGCATGGCGCCCGATGTTGTCAACTGGCCCATTTTGTTCAAAAACTTGGTCTTTGTATCTTCGCTCACTAAACTTGCAGCAATTGACATGGAGCTAGAGAACAAATTTAAGAATTCATGTGAAGCAATTAGAAAACAAAAATATTAATTCAGTTCTTCAGCAGTTTATCTAAAGGAAGGAGTATGTGTAGTGGTCTGGGACTGGAATGATTCATGGCTGTTTATCATGACCTTGGATAAATAATTTCATCTCATCTGTAAGACGGAGATTGTTCTAGTACCTACCTCATAAAGCTATTAGGATTACAAAAGTGTAAAATGCTTAGCACATGGGGCCAGCAGGTGGCATGGTAGTTAGATACTAATATTTATTGAGAGGAGTTTTTTTTTTAATGTAACACATTACGTTTAATGTCCCATATTGCCAGCTGTGGTTCAAGTCCCAGACCTGGTGGTCTGTCTGTTTGTCTCTTACTCTCACGTGGCTGACTGTGGTTCAAATCCAGGACTTGGCAGTCTCTCTCTCTCTGGTGAGTGCACATGCCTTATACTAAATGAAAACAATAATAATAATAATAAATAAAATTAGATAAATAAGTCCTTAAAAAAGTGCTTAGCACAATGTAAGGCACAAACTGGCATGCTATAATGGTTAGTAGTTATTTGCATGACTTAAATTCTTCCAGCAATTCTGGGTGATAGCTCCTATCCCTATTTTCACAAGTGAGTAAATTAAATCACAATGAGGTTTTATACTATGTTCATACTAATCCTATGGCAAGTTTTTTTTTTTTTTTTTTTTTTTTTTCTTTCTTCCTCTCAAGTCTCTAGGATGGGCCTGGACTTCAACCCTGGTAAGTTAGAT
>NW_006159524.1:12053-28467 GCF_000334495.1 Tupaia belangeri chinensis
TTTTTATTGGAGAGGTTTTTGCTATAGGGTGCATGTGCTCGCCAGAAAGACAGAAGAGAGACAGAGACAGACAGAAAGTGAGAAATCATCCCCCCGGGGAGATGGCCACGCCGCAATCCCTTCTCCTCCTTTCTCCTCTTGGGATCTTAGGCACGCATGCACATGTGCCCAGCGTGAGTTTAAGCTGCCAGGTCCAGGTCTCGAACCGTGGTTGACTACATGGGAGTCCAGTAACATAGCCATTACGCTAAATGCTGGCCCCTGTATTAATTTCAATCAATAGTTTCAAATCCATTTCTTCCATTTTTTTGTTTTTAAGAGAGATTTTTGCTATAGGGTACATGTGCTTGCTAGAGAGATAGAAAGCAAGAAAT
Organism: Tupaia belangeri chinensis; assembly: GCF_000334495.1. NCBI lineage: Eukaryota > Metazoa > Chordata > Mammalia > Scandentia > Tupaiidae > Tupaia > Tupaia belangeri. The sequence continues at coordinate 12,428 of NW_006159524.1, forward strand.
CAGCCCCGGGAGATGGGCACACCACAATCCCTTCTCCTCCCTTCTCCTCCCAGGATTTTGGGCACACATGCACATGCGCCTGGCATGAGTTTCAAGTTGCTGGGTCCAGGACTAGAACTATGGTCAGCCATGTGGAAGTCCAGCGACATAACCATCACATCATCCACTGGTCCCTCTTCTGTCTTTTTAATAAACCTGCTATTTAGGAGTAAATATCATCTAAATGATGGATAAAGATTGCTAATTTATCAGACTACTAAAGAGAAATGGACCACTGAATGAACCCAATTTTTCAATGACTCAACAACCATCCTGTAATAGATTCAGAATCTAGTTTATTGCCTTGCTGTGGCCAAGATGCTTTTAGATTTCTCTCATTCAGTTTCTTCATCTGCAAAACAGAGCGTGTAATTTCTATTGTAAAGCATCCTGAGGATTAAATCAATAAGGAAATGTGTCTGAACGTGTCAAGGACCAGCACTTACCCCACAGCTGTTGAATCTACGCACAAAGTGTGTGCTGCTGCTAAGGACATGTGGGTCTGTGTAAGCTTTGAGGCAGTGTGCACTGTGATCTGCTCAGTTAAAAACTCCACCACAGGGGCAGGTGGCATGTGGTTAAGGTACTGGAATCCCACATGGCCAAATGTGGTTCGAGTCCCGGATCTGGTGGCTTGAAACCCATGCCAAGCATGTGTGCATGTGCATGTCCTAAATCCCAGGAGGAGAGTGAAGGAGGTGGGATTGTGGCACAGCCATTCCCCCAAGGGGATGATTTCTCACCTTCTCTCTCTCTGGCAGTAAGCACCTGTACCCTGCAGCAAAAACCTACCAACCAACCAACCAAACTGCCAGAACTACCACCTCGAGCACCTCTTCCCACTGCTCTTCTGCCAGTACATCCATCATTTCTCTCTTCCTGTCTGACTACTTCTCTATGCTGCCTTTTCTCTTCCCACAGTGTAATCCCCTATAAGGCCCACTACATGGCACTTCATTCTTGAGATTTACTAAATTCCTCTTCCCGAGGGTCAGTCCCACATTACTATTGTTTGCTAGATAAAGTCAGCAACAACAGCTCAAGGTTATTTGCCCCCATACCCCAACTTTAGAAATAATTCCCCATTTTTATTTCCTTATTTGCCAGTGGTTCTACCATTTTCCATTCCATCATAGTGAATATAATAGTGTTCTTTCCTTCTGTATCACATCAATCATCAAATTCTACGACTTTACTCTGAAACATCTTCATTCTATGAAACATCTCCTAATTCAATTCCTTTTATTTCCACTGGTAACAGTTATCCCAACAGTCTTGGGTCAGGTACCGTTGCATTACCATATATTAACTTCCTTTTTAAAATTTTTTACAAGAGTTTTTTGCCCTAGGGTGTGTACACTCACTGGAGAACAGAGATAAAGACAGTGATACGCAAATTGAGAAATCGTCATGGGGGGGGGTGGGATGGCAATGTCGTAACCCCTTCTCTTCCATCTCCTCCTAGGATCTTAGGCACGCACACACAGGTGCCCAGCATGATTCTGAAGTCATGTCTGTGACTTGAACCGTGGTCGGCCATGTGGGAGTCCTGCAACGCAACCGCTATGCCATCTGCTGGCCCTATCATATTAACTTCTAAGTAGTCATTTCTTCCCCGTACATACAGGCTCAAGAATCTGCAGTACTCACTCAGCACCTACAAGATAAGATGTGCTTTTTGTCCAAGACATGTGGCAATCTAATTCCTGTTTCTCTACCAACTGTCACCGCCTGCTTCTCAGACCCCCTTCAGTCAGGTCTGCCTGATCTACTGCTTAATCAATTTCCCTGTAAGCATGTTTCTTTCCCTCTTACTATCTATTGCTTGACCATCTTTCAAAGCCCAGTGTAAGTCTCATCTTTGCTATAGTGCCTTTCCTTAATTCCCTGAATTTATGATGCTGTTATCCTTTTGTAGAAAACTCAGGATAAGTCAAAAGTAAGTAGGATTTTAACTTACATCTCGCAAAAGGGTATGTATGGGTCAGACCATACTTGAGATACTATCAAGTTTCAGTGATATTCTTTTTTTTAGAGGTTTTTGATTAGGGCTCATGGGCTTGCCAAAGAGAGAGACAGACACAGTGAGAGGTAAAGTGAGAAATCACCCCTTATGGGGGCGATGAGGGGAGTCAGGTGTTGCAATCCCTTTTCCTCCATTCTCCCTCTAGGATCTTGAGCATACAATGTCCCCAGCACGATTTTGAAGGCAATGGATCCGGGACTCAAATGGCAGTAGGCCATGTGGGAAGCCAGTGATATAACCGCTATGCCATCTGCTGGTCCTAAGTTTTAATAATATTCTAAGAGGAGGGTAACAATGATACTAAAGAGTTAAAATAGATAAAATTGAAAAGACTGAAGAATGTTTGATCTGGAGAAGAGAAGATTATAGGTGACTTCACAGATGCTTCACTTGTTATGTGTGAAAATTAGACATATGAGGTATATGTGCAGAGCTGCATGTATCTGAATAGGTCTACTGACCTGTAGCATAGTCGCTTGGGAAAATGAGAAAAACCTGTTTTAGAGGGTAGACTTTTTTTTCGTTCTTTCGTTTTTTTGAGGGTAGACAGTTTTGGAAAGAAGACTTTAACTCAGTTTAACAGAGACATTTTAAAAAAGTTATTAAAAAAAGAAACAGGTCCCATAGCATAGTGGTTAAATGTGTGCTTGGGCAGTGGGATCCCACATGGTTGGCTTAAAGTTGAAATCCTGGCTCCAGCAGCTTGAAAAACATGCTGGGTATGAGAGCATGCATGGCCAAAATCCTGATGGGAAGGAGAATCAGAGGAGAGGACTGCAGCCTGACTACACCCCACCAGGGAGTGGTTTCTCTCTCCCACTCCCTCTCTTTCTGGCAAGTTCATGTACCTATTGACAAGAAAAAAAAAAAGCTATTAAAAAAAAAAAAAAGAAATGGGCTGCCTTGTAAGGCAATATGTCTTTTTTTTAAAAAATAAGTATTTTATTTAACTTTATTTATTTGTTTTAACTTGATGAGAGAGAGAGAGAGAGAGCAAGCAAGCAAGCCACCAGATTCAGGACTAGATCTGCAGTCTGCCATATGGGAGTCCAGTGCCCTTAACCACCACACCATCTGCTGGCTCTGGTTACGTGCCTTCTTAATAAAAGTTTTTCAGGAAATCTCAAATCTTTCTTTTGCAACGTTATCTCTAATCAATTGCCATTTTTTGGTGGACTATGAATATATAGAATATTTGACATTTGGTCCATCTTCTTTTACACTTTCTGGGGACCAGCAGATGTTGTAGTGGTTATGTTGCTGCATTCCCATGTAGTCAACTGCATGCGGTTCAAGCTCTGGACCCAGTGGCTTAAAACTCATGCCAGGCGTGTGTGCGTGCATGCCCCAAATCCCAAGAGAACAGATGAGAAGGAACTGAGGCGTGGCCATCCCCCTGGGGGGTGATCTCTTGCTTTCTGTCTCTCCAGCAAATGCATGTGCTCTATGGCAAAAAGCTCTCTAACAAACAGTTGCTGTCCTAGACCTTCTTATATCATTCCACCTTTCAAATGACAGAGCTCACTCCTTTCGATTCCCACTTGATCTCTGATGCCACGTGCATTTGCTTTCTATTTCTCGGATAATCTCTTCTTCCATCTGCATTCTAAATGTTGGTCTAACCCCAAGCCTGGCTGCCTTCTCTCAGTTAGAGCCCGTTTCCAGGTGCTATCACCTGGTCACACTTCCTCCAACTCTAAGCCTTTGATTACTGCTTGTATGCCAATAGTTACTAAATCTCATTCAACTACCAATAATAGTGTATCTCTACCTGTAAATTTCAACATTCTTCAGGAGAGTCCTTCCCATAACTCCATATTGTTGTATTGCACCATCACCAATTTAAATGTTCAGATCAGAACCGTGGGAATCCATAGATTATCTTCTCCTTCATTCTTCAACCGTAGCATAAAGAAACACTCATCCTTACTACTCAGAATGTATTCTCTATTTTTTATTTAATCCTACTTCTTGGGGAAAAATGCTAATCACAACCAACTGAATTAAGTTTTTTATAAGGTTTTTGCTATAGGGCATATTGTGCTTGCCAGAGAGAGACACAGAGAGAAAAATGAGAAATCACTCCCTTAGGTGAGATGGCCATGTCGCAATCCCTTTTCCTCCCTTCTCCTCCTGGGACTTTGGGCATACATGCATATGTGCCTGTCATGATTTTCAAGCCACCAGGTCCAGAGCTTGAATTGTGGTCAGCCGTGTGGAAATCCAGTGCTTTAATCACTACTGGCCCCCCAAATGGATTAATTTAACAACATTAAAAACAGGTCATGATCTGTAGTTTGAAAAACACTATATACATAAAAACCCAGGGAACCAGCAGTTAGTGTAATGGCTATGTTGCTGGACTCCCACATAGTCGACCGGGGTTCGCGTCCCGGACCCGGTGGCTTAAAACTCACGCTGGGCGCGTGTGCGTGCGTGCCCAAGATCCCGAGAGCAGAATGGAGGAGAAGGGATTGCGGCAGCGTGACCATCCCCCCCTGGGGGGTGATTTCTCGTTTTCTGTCTCTATGTCTCTTTCTGTCTGTCTGGCGAGCACACGTGCCCTATAGCGAAAAAAATCTCTCCCAAAACAAAAACAAAAACAAAAACAAAACCCATATATAATTAACTTCCTATTCTGACAGTGATTAGCAAAGCTTTTCACAGATACAAGTATCTTCATCTTTATTCTTTTTTTTTTTTTGGAGAGGTTTTTGCTATAGGGTGTGTGCGCTTGCCAGAAAGACAGAGAGAGACAGAAAGTGAGAAGTCACCCTCCGGGGGGATGGCCACGCTGCAATCCCTTCTCCTCTAGTCTCCTCCCAGGATCTTGGGCATGCATGCACATGCGCCCGACGTGAGTTTAAGCCACTGGGTCCGGGACTCGAACCGTGGTCAGCTACATAGGAGTACAATGACATAGCCATTACGCTAACTGCTGGTCCCTTCATCTTTATTCTTTTTTAAAGTTTTTGCTGTAGGGTGCTTATACTTGTTTAAGAGAGAAAGAGTGAAAGGAAAAGTGAGAAATCACCCGCTGGGTGGATGGCCACATTGAAATCCCTTATCTTCCATTCTCTTCTTGGGATTTTGGGCATGCATGCACATGTACCCAGTATGAGTTTTCAAGCCACAGGATCCGGGAGTCTAACCACTCAGTTGGGCATATGGGACCCAGCTGCCTTAACCTCCATGCCACCTGCTGACGGTAAGCATCTTTATATGCACCTAGTAACTGTCTCCCTCTTTTGGACTTATTTCTAAAAGAAGACATTTTTAAAAGTACATTTATGATCTTATAACACCAGACTATAAGAAAGGGTCATGTCAAAAGATTTAGGAGTCAACCTGAAAACATTCTAAGTGGCTAAAGATGGAATAATGTTGGCATCAATAAACAAAATAAATGCAACACACTGAGTTACATCAACTATGTTTCAATATCTGAGTTCACAAAGATACCTAAAAAACACACCTAATTGGTTATGATTAGAGGGTGAAATAAGTCATACTTTGTAAACTAGTAAATAAAGAGAAATAATTGAATATCTCTTGCCTTCACTATATAAACTCTATCATGGGGTAACACATGGGTAATCCATTCTTTTCTGAATATTCTAGCTCTTAAATGGCAAAGGAATGACAGAATTATCAAGTAGAGCTAGGTGCTAATCTTCTTCCTTTTTAAAAAATTAGCAGGTGGTGGGGGGGTGGAGGGGAAGGGCACATGTACCCTCCAGAGAGACAGAGAAGAAAGCACACCTCCCCTCCCCCACCAAGTGTGGTCATGCTGCAATTCCTTTTCCTTCACCTCATTGAGATTTTGGGCACACATGTCAGCATGGTTTTTAAGCAGCCAGGGCTGGGATGTGAACCACCACTGGCCATGTGCGATCAGCTCCCTTAACCCCTGGGACCAGTCCTAAGGGGTATTTTCTATCTATAGATTGAAAGAGACGTAACACATCAACTAATTGCAAGGTATGGCTCTCATTTGGACCTTGACTCAAAAAACTAACCTATAAAGAAAAAAATAATCACTGACATTTATGAAATGATTAGATTAGAGAAAGGACAAATGAACAGTTGATGATACTCAGAAATTATTTTGGTACGATAATGATACAGTGTTTATGTTTTTTAAAACAACATCTTTTAGGAATGTATTGTCAGGAGAGTAAGAAGGGAATGGACAAAATATAATTGATTTTGGGTTGATAACTGTTAAAACTGGATGATAAATACATGTGAACTCATATATTCTATTTTTAAAAAGTCAGTGATAATACAAAATATTTAAATAATATGGAAAAAACATGATTACACAAGAAGGCTTAGAAAAGTAGAATTAAAGTAAAATTTTATTTTGGTGCAAAACTTTAAATCAGATGGGTAGTTTTTTCATAACACACATTTTTCATAATCTCATGCACATAAACTGGGTTTTCTTTTTTTAAAGCAAAATCATGCAATAGAAGTCATCTTAGAAAGTTGCAAAAATATATTTTTCTTTTGAAATTTCTTCCATGTGAGTCTCTGAAATTTCATTTAGAATATATGTCATATGCAATTTTTCTCAGTCTTGTTCTAAAACATTTCACGTTTTAAACCTAATAACCCAAAGGCACCAAGTAATCTTGATATTTATTTAGTGAATGACAAATAAATGGAACTATTTTCTTTGGTGTTAATTTTAAGAAAATTGTGTTCAGCTCAGACATCTTTATTATTTCGCTTTCCTTCTATTGTTTTAACCTTCCATAGCTAAAAATGGCAGGTACATATGGAGGAGAGCTCCTTCCATCCTAGCAGGCTCTAAAGAAAGGGTTCTGACACACACATTAAAGAGGTGAAAGACTATGTGCCCTGTGTGTCTGTGTGCGCGCTCGTGTGACTGCCAGAATGAAACACTTCCCTAGTTGTCAGTTTTAAAGAAGACACTTTTGAACTTTTCTTTGCCTAATGGAGTCCATTAAAGATCTCTTGCTCAAGGTTTCTTCAGTGTGTTAGGAACATATAGTCCATTTGTAAATTTTTCACTTTCTTGAATGCTCAACTTTGTTCCTTCACATCTTTATTCCTATTTTAATCTCATTCAGTTTTTAAATGCTAATCCATTTGTTAGAAAAGTCACTGGAATATTCCCAAATTGACAATCCTTCATGAGGAGAATTGTTACATCTTACAACTCCTGTCACATATCAGAATCTCCTTGGAAGCTGTTGAACACTCAGATCCCTACGCAGAATCAGAATGCCCAGAGGAGGGCACAGAGCATGGGATGGAGATGTGAATTTCAAATTCCCTAGATAACTGATGAGACAGTTTATGAGTTAGCATTTGAGAACTGGTAACTGAAAATAATTTTCTTTACTCTGAAATAAATGAGTACACGATAACACTAAACATCTATAACAAATTTAGATGAAAAAAATTAATGTTAACATAAAGCCTTAAAAAAATAATTAATGTCTTACCCTTGAGGCTCTTGGACGGTCTTGTTTTCTACTTTTTGTTCACATTCTTTTATCATGGAACTTAAAATAACCTGATTGAAAAAAAACTACTTTAGTGAAATACAATTTACACAGTGAAAATCCATAAAGTTTTCATTTTTTAATATTCCCATAAGTTACTGTTAATTACAAAGTTACAGTTAAAGGAATTCATAGATTTCTATATAAGGTATAAAAACAGCTTTACATGGGAACCAGCAGTTAGCGTAATGGCTATGTCGCTGGACTCCAACATAGTCGACCGCGGTTCGCGGCCCAGACCCAGTGACTTAAAACTCACGCTGGGCGCGTGTGTGTGCGTGCCCAACATCCTGAGAGGAGAATGGAGGAGAAGGGATTATGGCGTGACCATCCCCTCTGGGGGGTGATTTCTCGCTTTCTGTCTCTCTGTCTCTCTCCATCTGTCTGGCGAGCGCACACGCCCTATAGCGAAAAAACCTCTCCAAAACAAAACAAAACAAAACAGCTTTACACACATTCTTTCTCAGTAATAGCTGCTCTTTTCCACACCTTTCTGCTTTCTCCTGGATACAAAAAAGCAAGATGCTCTATTTTAATGTCTAGAAGTGAGACTCGGTGTAGTGATGTGGTTACTAAATATAACCTGGGATACAATGGTATCTGAGTTAAAGAGGTCTTATTATTATTATTATTTTTAATTTTGCTGCGGCGTGTGTGCACTAGCCAGAGACAGACAGACAAAAAGCAAGAGAAAGAGGACAGAGAGAGGAAAAGTGAGAATTCACCCCGGGGAGGATGCCCCCTCCCAGTCGCTTTTCCTACATTTTCCTCTTGGGATTTTGGGCACGTACACACAAATGCCTGGCATGTTTTTCAAGCTGCTGGGTCCAGGACTTGAACTACAAAGTTGGCCATGTGGGACCCAGCTGCTTTAACCACCATGCTACTGGCTGACATTCTTGTAGGGAGACTGGGTGAAGGAAAGGATATAGAGATTTAAGCTGCTGCTGTGAATACCAGCAACCATGTGAGAAACAGAAGGGCCATACTGAATATTCTTGGGCCATATTTGGGCATGGGGGTCACTAAATAAGTATTAACTTTCTATGTACTATATGTCCAGTACTCTTAGACACCAAACATAGAGCAAATACAAAAGACGGTATTTCCTCCCTGGCGGGGGAGCTCATATCTAGTAAGGGAGGTAGTCAACAAACACACGAAAAGTAGGTACATTATATAGTATAACAGAAGGTAAAAGGAACTTTTAAAAAAGCATTGGATAAGATCAAGGGTATCAGGAAGGCCAAGGTGGAAAATGTTATGACATACACAGAGGGGCTTGGGGTAGGCGTCATGGAAAAGATGATGTTTAAATAAAAACTTGAAGTACATAAAGGAGCAAGTGCTTTGGGCTCCGGGCCAAGGCAAAGTAGGCTTACCAAGTTCTACGCAAGAAAGCCAGTGGGTGGGTAGAGTTAGCAAGGAGCACCGGGGAGAAGATGTCTAAAATGTAATGGAGGAGGGGGCTAGATTCCAGTCCTGGCTGCCAGCTTCTTGAGGTCAAAAAGGGGAAGAATGTCTCATCATAAACTATTTTCCACTTAATTTCCCTCTTTTCAGTATATCACCTCACTCCTGTTCTCAACTATAGCTGATATCCCAAGTCTAAAAAGTAAAGCTCTAGTCTTCCATAAAGGCTGGAAAGGTAATTTGGGAGTTTCTTTTTTTTTATTTTTTGAAGTTTTTGCTACAGGGCATGTGCGTTCGCCAGAAAGACAGAGAGACTGCTGCAATCCCTTCTCCATTTTCCTTTCAGGATCTTGGGCATCCATGCACACACACCCGGCTGAGTCTAAGCCACCGGGTCTGGGACTCAAACTGCGGTTGCCTACATGGGAGTCCAGTGACATAGCCATTATGCCAACTGCTGGTCCTGAGAGTTTTATTCTTTTAAAGTCTTTAAATCTATTTTCGGTCTCATCCTAGCCTAATGGTGGTAGGGTATTTTACAGTGAAATAAAGCTTACTTCTTGTTTGTTCTAGCTTGCAGATTTCAATTTAGCTTTCATTTTGAATGCAAAAATTCTCAGTAGAATGCTAACAAATGGAATACGGCTACATATAAAAGGAATTATATACCATAATCAAGGAGGATAACCCTGGGAATACAAGGATGGTTTAACATCCAAAAAATCCAGTACATTGTCTCAATAAAATAAAAAAAATAATGAAAGAATCATCTAATTAATGTAAAAGTAACTAACAGAATGGGCAAATTAAGTAAGTAGCCAACAATAACAATTCAATAGAAAATTTCCAACAGCTCCAAATTAAACAAACCCTATGGGTCGATAAAAAATAATTAAAATAAGAATCTAATATGAATAGAATGATAACAAAGATACAATATAGCAAATGCATGGGATATAGATAAAGCAGTACTGAAAATCTTAGTTTTTTTTTAATAACTTTTCTTTTAAGACAGATTTTTGTATTAGGATGTGTGTGTGCTCGCCAGAGAGACAGCGAGAGACAGAGAGACAGAAAGAGAGAAATCACTCCCCAGGGGGGGATGGCCATGCTGCAATCCTTTCTCTTCCACTCTCCTCTTAAGATTTTGGGCATGCATGCATATGCACCCAGTATGAGTTTTAACCCATTGGGTCTGGGACCTGAATCACAGTCAACTACATGGGAGTCCAGTGATATAACCATTATACACCAACTGCTGGTTCCGAAAACCTTAAATTTTTATAGCAGAAAAGTTTAAAAAATTTAAGTTTCCTCCTCAAACAGCTGGAAAAATTGATAAGGAAAATCAAACCTAAAGAAAGTCAAGGGAACTAAAGATAAAAATAGAAATCAAGGAAATAGAATAAAAGCAATAGAGAAAATCAAGACAGCCAAGAGTGTAATACATTCATGTTCTGCATGATGATATAGTATCTCATATAAGACAATGATCCCATAAAGGGCATGTGGGCTATATCACACAGTCTAACCATGTAGTAGGCTACAGTACGTAGGTTTGTGTAGGTACTTTCCATGATGTTCACACAATGACAAAACTTGCCTAATGATACATTACTCAGAATGTATCCGTCATTAAGCAACACATATCTATATCTGAAAAGATGAATGAAACTGATTAATCCCTACCAAAATTCATTTTAAAAAGAAAGTACAAGGCATATTTAAAATATCAGAAATTGGGCCAGCAGGTGGAATGGAGGTTAAAGTGGCTGGGTCCCACATAGCTGACTGAGTGGTTTGAGTACCAAACCTGGTGGCTTAAAAATCACACTGGGTACAGGTGCATGTGCATGCATGTCCAAAATCCCAAGAGGAGAATGAAGGATAAGGGATTGTGGCATGACCATCTCTTCTGGGGGTGATTTCTCACTTTATCCCACCCCCCCACCAGTGAGTGCACATATACTATAGCAAAAACTAAAAACAAAAAAATAGTGATAAAAGAGAGACAATAGTACAGTTACTACAGTAAGACAAAGGGGAAAAAGGAAGTAAAAGAATTAGAAAGAACATGTTATCCATTTGCAGATAACTTTTCTACATATAAAAAACAAACAAAACTCAGACATTTTATTATTAGAATTAATAAAGTTTGTCAAGTTTGCTACATAGAAGATGAATAACAAAAATTATATGTAGTTTTTCTTAATTAGTAAGAAGGGGTTAAAAATATATGTAATCTTAAAAAAGATACCACTATACCTTTATAGAAATAAGGTATCACTTTTGGATATAATTTAAAAATGTTACTGAATGACATCAAAGGGAATCTAAACAAGTATAAGATACAGCTTATTCCATACAGGAAGACTCAAAATCATAATGTTTTCCAGATTAATTTATAATCATTCAATTTCAGTTAGAATCTGAGTACATCTTTCCTGGAACCTGACAATATAATGCTAAAATTTACATGAAAAGCTAAGGATCACAAACATCAAAACAAATCTAAATAAAGACAAGGGCTGGACTTGCCCTAGTGGATTTTAGGACTTTTTAAACAAGGCAACTGATAAATACAACATATCTTTGTTAGTTCTAATAACCAATACAAAATGTTCACCAGTAAGGGACATATAATATGCATGGAAAATTTGTATATGATAGAGGAGGCACTGCCGATCAGAGTAGGTAAGATGAAATTGTCAATAAAACCCAATTCTTGATGAATAAAGAATATTATAATGGGGTTGGCACTGCGGCCTAGTGGCTAATGGAGCCAGTTCCCACATGATTGATAGCAATTTGAATCTTAGCCCTGGTGGCAGGAAAAACACACCAGGCACATGTGTACACGTGCACAAAATCCCAACAGGATCAAGAATTGGAGGACTGCAGTATGATCATCCTCACTGGAGGGTGACTGCTTTCTCTTTCTCTCTCTGCTTCTTTCTGGTGAGAATCAAAACAAAAAAGAAAGAATATTATTGTGAAAAGTTGGCCCCATGGCCTAATGGTTAAGGGAGCCAGATCCCATGAGACAAACCGTGGTTCAAGTCATAGCTCTGTTGGTTTGAGAATCTTGCTGGGGCTGTGTGCCCCAAATCCTGACAGGATGAAGAAATGGGAGTAGAGACTATAATGTGACTATGCCCCGTGGTGGGGGTATGGGGATTCTCCCTTTCCCTCCCTCTTTGTCTCTCATTTTGGTAAGTGCATGTGCCCTTCAGCCAAAAAAAAAAAAAAAAAGAATGTTATGGTAAAAAGTCAACTTAAAAAATTTTATAAGTATAGGATGGCTTTTGGAAATGATCAGTTTAACTATTAAACAAAACTAAGAATCAGTGTTCAGAGATGCCTAAATATGAAAAGACATATCACAAATTATAAAATGATATTTACAAAACAGAAAACTGACAAATATTTTCACATTCCAGATATATAAAAAACTTCTAAGAAATAATAAGAAAAAAGACAACCTAAATTAAAAATAGACAAAAACTCTTAAATGAATTCTGTTGACAAAGATATGAAGTAAAAGGGTATATTTCCATTTTGTACAATTTAATATTAGTAGGCAAAAGTGAAATTACATAAACTATTAATAACCTATTAATTCTACACTTAATTATATCTTAGAGATAAATCTTTAAACATGTGCATCAGAAGATGAATATTATTCATCATCACAAAATACTGGAAATAACACACATGTTAACAGTAAGGACAATAGATAGTTGTGTCCTCATCACAGAAAGAAATACTATATAGTAATAACAAAAATGAATTATGTCTACACTTAATAGGAATGAATCTTACAAACAAATTGGGTGAAAAAAGCAAATCATAGGAACAAATACAGGAGATTCCATATATACAAGATACAGTTTAAAAGGAATATGTAAAACTAAATAATATGTTATTCAGTAAATATGTAGGAAAACCATAATAAAAACCAAAGTAAGATAAATAAAATTCTAGGCAAGGGTTAAATTTACCAGATCACAAGAGAGGAACATGACTAGGGAGAGGCACCTATGCAGTCTTTAAGATATGAGTAAATTTCTATTTCCTAAGCTGGCTAGCACTTATGTGGATACTGGTTTAACTACTCTCTCTCTCTTTTTCTTTTTTTGGAGAGGTTTTTGCTATAGAGCATGTGCGCTTGCCAGAAAGATAGAGAGAGACAGAGAGACAGAAAGTGAGAAATCATCCCCCCCGGGGGGATTGCCACGCCGCAATCCCTTTTCCTCCATTCTCCTCTCAGGATCTTGGGTACACACGCACACGTGCCCGGCGTAAGTTTTTAAGCCGCCAGGTCCGGGACTTGAACCTCAGTCGACTACATGGGAGTCCAGCGACATAGCCATTATACTAACTGTTGGTCAAAAAAAATTGTGCACTCGCTGAGAGAGACAGAGAGAGAGTGAGATGGACTCGATACCACAATCCTCCAGCCTCTATAGGTTTTTTATTTTTTTTGAGAGAGATTTTCACTGTAGGGCGCGTGCGTTCGCCAGACAGACAGAGAGAGACAGAGAGACAGAAAGCGAGAAATCACCCCCCAGGGGGATGGCCACGCCGCAATCCCTTCTCCTCCATTCTCCTCTCGGGATCTTGGGCACGCACACACACGCGCCCGGCGTGAGTTTTAAGCCACCGGGTCCGGGACACGAACCGCGGTCGACTACGTGGGAATCCAGCGACATAGCCATTACGCTAACTGCTGGTTCCCAGCCTCTATAGGTTTTTGCCACACGGTGGGCGCCACCACACCCTATACTTTAAATAACACTTTAATAGTCTTACATGTCAATTTGGAGGGGAAATAGTACCCAGTTAGCTAACCTAACAGTAATCCAGGTGTAGCTATGAAGGTATAGTGTAGATGAGACTAACAATGCAAATAAAGGGACTTTAACTAAAGATTACCCTTGATAATGAGGGTAGGGTTCATTCATTCAGCCGAAGGTCTTAAGAGCAAAAAGCAAGGTTTCCCAGAGAAGAAATTTTCCTTAAATCCTGTCTGAGTTTTCATCCTGCCAGCCTGCCCTACATATTCCAGTCTTGAGACTGCAACCTAATTCCTGTCAGAGCTTCCAGCCTCTCTGGTCTAACATATTTTGGACTTGCCAGCCACCACAATTACATGAGTCAATTCCTTAAAATACATCTCTTGATATATACTATTAGTTTTGTTTCTCTGGAGAACTCTGACTGGTAAAAACACATATGTGACACACACTTTGAGTATACATCCTAAACTACATTATGAAGTGGTGTTCTTTTGCCAGAGGGAGGGAGACCCAAAGGCATGGCAGCAAAAGAGGGTGGTACGTGGCAGAAATGGTGCACTAGTTTGGCAGGGCTGAAGCACACTGTGTGATAGGTGTAGAGGTGGAGGAAGGGGAACACAAGGAGAGAGGGAGGGAAGGGGAGAGAGGAAAAGAGAGAGTAAGAAAGAGAGAAAGGACATGAACAGATTTATACTCTAGAAAAAGTACTTCGGCTACAGTGAGAATCAAAGAGTAAGATTGGAGAAAAATCCAGATACTCTACAATGGTCTCAATAAGATATGACCGAAGATGGAACAGCAGAGTGGAGCAAGTATTAAGTGAAGGCAGCAGGGCAGATCGCCTAGGCAGTGTTAAAGGAACTGGATCCCACATGCCCAATCAAGGTTCTGTCCTGACCCAGCAACTTGAAAAATATGCTAGGAGCATGTGTGCATGCCCACAATCTTGATAGGATGGAGAACTGGGGAAGGGAATGTGCCAAGCCCATGCCCCATGAGGGTGTATTTTTACCCTTCCTCTGTCTCTCTCTGGCAAGTGTACATGTTCCCCTGGCAATTAAAAAATAAATAAATAAAAAAGAGGAGGAAGATTAAAAGACAGTATGAAATTAAAAATTGGAGGGACCAGCAGTTAGCGTAATGGCTATGTCGCTGGACTCCCACATAGTCGACTGCAGTTCGCATCCCGGACCCGGTGGCTTAAAACTCACGCCAGGCGCGTGTGTGTGCGTGGCTAAGATCCCGAGAGGAGAATGGAGGAGACGGGATTGCGGCGTGGCCATCCCCCCTTGGGGGTGATTTCTCGCTTTCTGTCTCTCTGTCTCTGTCTGTCTGGAGAGCGCACGTGCCCTATAGGGAAAAACCTCTCAAAAAAAAAGGACATACTGTTGACTGTCAAGTATTTGACTTGGGAGTAGCCAAAGTGGGGAAAGAAGTGAGAGGCTGGTGATTTGGTTTGGGGAGCTGGCCATGTTCACTTCAATGTAACACCTGTGGGACATGCAGGTGGAATGTATAGAGGCAATAAAAGTGGAAATTTTGTGGCTTCTAGCACAGCGTCAGGCAGAAGATCTGGGAGACATTAACATGTAGTACTTGTAACTTAGATGAGTGTGGATGAACTTGTTCGTGGAGAACAATTCTGCCAGTGAGAAAGGAAACATTTAAAGGGAAGTAAGGAAGAAGAACAGCTTGGGAAAAACTACCAGAGAAGAAGGAAAATAGGAGGAATAAAGTTGGAGTCCTGGGTCAGCCAGTGTTGTAATTGAGGAGGCTGGATCTCACATGGCTCACCTTGTGGTGTGCAGCTTGAAAATACGCTAGGTGTGTGTGAGCGCCCAAAATCCTGAAAGGAGGGAGAAATGAAAAGAGAAAGGATTGCAGCGTGACCATTCCCTGTGTGTGTGTGTGTGTGTGTGTGTGTGGAGGGGGGGGCGCGGGGCTCTTTCTCATTTCTCTCTCTCCAGTTAGTGCAAGTGCTCTCTGGGAAAATTAAAAAAAAAAAAAGAAAAGAAAAAGGAGTACCAAGAGCCAAAGAGTTTTGCTCTTTCTAAAAATGCTGCAGAGAGCCCTGGAGTTACGAAATCCAAAAAGTCAAGAGTGGTGGGAACCAGCAGTTAGCATAATGGCTATGTCACTGGACTCCCCCGTAGTCGATCGCGGTTCACGTCCCGAACCCGGTGGCTTAAAACTCACGCCGGGCGCGTGTGCGTGCGTGCCCAAGAT
>NW_006159524.1:28564-80307 GCF_000334495.1 Tupaia belangeri chinensis
CTCCTAAAAAAAAAAAAAAAAGTCAAGAGTGGCGGTTTAGTCACAAAAGTCTTCGGGACAGCAGTTTTACTGGATTAGTGTGATGTAGTGACTGTGAGGTACCAATACACAGTGCGAAACTTGAGACTGAGTGTAGGTTGTCAGAAGAAAAAGATATGGACAGAGCTGAGGACATTTTTGCTTATTTAAGAGGAGAGTCAAATATCATAGTAAAAAAAAAAAAGCTGGTAGAGAAACAGGCTAAGATAGAGAATAGGAAAGAAATGATAGGAGGGGAAGTAGGAGAAAAACAGAATGGAGGGAAAGATCTGTAGTGGCAAGAGCAAATAGAAACTGCTTCTATGACACTTGATGGCCAGAAACAACATTTTATAGTTAAAAGCTATTTCATATATACTATTTTTACTAACTTCTCATTATATGAAGTGAAGAGAATGTGTTATCTCTATTTTAGAAAATTAAAAGAGGCTCTAAGATGTCCAAAACACATACACTTAGATTTTTAAAAATGAAGCACACATATAATCCAGCCTCACATAAAGAATGAAAGTCTGTACAGGAGATATGAAAACACACGAACGTCGCAAGGATAATCAGTGACTCACCTCATGTTCTGGAGAGAGATGTTCCATGTCAGTCCGTAAACATCTGAGACCAGGTAAAAAGTGATTTACCATTAAATCTTCTGAAATAACTTTAGAGAAGGTAGTTAAGGGAATTTTGGAAAAAAAAAAAAAAACAACTGATATTTTCACCTGAACAACTGAGGTTATATATAAAGAGGTGACTCTTTTAAAAGATGCCTATCAGCATACTGACTGCTCAAACAGGTTCCCTTCAAGTACAACTCATTTGTGGAGTAAGTTATTTATCCAGAGTGAATTCCATTTATTCCTACTAATCTATTTATGTTAATGCCATTCATCATTGGAACAGTCTATAATATAACTATGTTACAGGAAAGTATGAAACAATGAATGTAAAAATTAAATTATGTAATCTAATGGATGTTTAAATGAGTATGAAGTTTGTATGTAAAGTAAGAAAATCAATGCTCCTGTGATAACTAAGTTGAAACTTCTGGAAAAAAATTGATAAAGGCAAATTGGTTAAAATATTATGGTTTAATAATTATATATAATTGTAAAAGACTGAGAAAAATATAAAAATTCAGGACAATTCTATATTCAGTACCAGAAATGCTTCTGATCTTCTTGAAATAACTTATTTTATTTTTATACTGCCAGAGGACCCATGTGCTTGCCAGAGAGACAGAGAGGGAGAGGGAGAAAGCAATCCCCAGTGGGGTGTGCTCTTTCCATAATCCCTTTTCTTCTATTTCTCTATCTTGTCAGGATTTGGTAATGCACACGCATGTGCCTGGCATGTTTTCCAAGCTACTAGGGCTGGGACTCAAACTGTGTGGCCAGTCATCTGGGATTTGGGTCCCTTTCCACCAAGCACGTGGGCAACTTCTTTAAAGAATTTTAAATGGCCTGGCTGTGGGGCACCCACTGGAGTCACCTGTGAAGGGCCTAGTTTCAGACAGATCCCAGTTAACCTGAGCTAGATATGCCCATGGCTGCCTGTTATCCTGGCTGGCTCTAAGGTTGGTGGTGAGAGTGGCATGGTGAGACACCGTAAGGGTGCCTTTAAAATGAAAACCATAAAAAATTGCATTATGGATGTGGTTTATCTGAGAAAGGAGATAGTTTAGCTATAATTGGCAAATTCACACAAAATAAATACATAAAATAGAAAAAAAAGAGGGACCAGCAGATGGCATAATGGCTACATCGCTGGACTCCCATGTAGTCTACTACGGTTCGAGTCCTGGACCCAGCGACTTAAAACTCACACCAGGTGCATGTATGTGCATGCCCAAAATCCTGATAGAAGAATGGAGGAGAAGGGATTGTGGTATGGCTACAATCAGAAATTACCCTTAGGGGATAATTTCTTGCTTTGTCTTTCTGTTTCTCCCTGTTGCTTTGGTAAGTACACACACACTACAGAAAAAACTCTCAAAAAAGAAAAAAAAAAGTCTCACTTTCTACATCCAAAGATACACTTATTGGGCCAGCTAGGTGGCATGGTGGTTAAGGCAGCTGGATCCCTCATGGCCGACTAAGCAGTTCAAATTCTGGACTTGGCAACTTGCAACTTGCAAACCATACCAGTTGTGCCCAACATCCCAAGAATAAAATAGGAGAGAAGGGGTTGTAAGTGGTCATCCCCCTGGTGGGTGCTTTCTCACTTTCTCTGTGTCCAGACAAGCGCATATGCACGGTAAAAATTAATTAAAAAAAAACTACATAAAAGAATATACAATTCTATGTAATACATTAAGTTACATAAGCTATCTATGGTATATGCCATTTTCCTGGTTTCTTGTTTTAACCACCTGGTTAAACTGACTTACTATTGCTCTTGATGGATTGGCTAAGGGACCATTTGCTAAAATAAGAGCATTAAGAGCTTTTGTTAAAAGTTCATTACTATGTACAGTTCCTAGTCACCTTTGCGTTTTAGTTGATTATTTAGACATTCAAAGGAATCAGAAAAGCAGATGTATTTCTCAAGAAAACAATTCGTCCTGTTCAGTCATGTTAATTCTGGCATGTCGTCACCTTATACTAGTTAGCCATTTAAAAGTAGCCCATATTGGGCAACTAGTGGTATGGCAGTTAAAGCATCTGGATCCCACATGTATGACTGAGCAGTTTGAGCCTCAGATCTGGAGGCTTGCAAACACGCCAAGTGCATGTGCATGTGTACCAAACTCTCAATAGGAGAATGGAGAAGGGACTGTGGTGTGGCCATCCCCCTGGGAGTGCTTTCTCACTTTCCCTTTCTGTCTCTCTTCTATAAATGCACATGCCCTACTGTAAGAAACTTTGAAAAAGTGAAAAATGCAAATAAATTGTTCTGTTATAAAGATGATTTAGTCTTTTTGAAAATGATAATAATAAATTTTATTAAGAATAAAAAATTGGGGTACCAGCAGGTGGTGTGGTGGTTAATGTGCTGGACACTCTCACATGGCCGACCATGGTTCGAGTCCTGGACCTGGAGGCTTCCTTTCTCCCTTTCCCTCTCTCTTTGTGTGTGTGTGTGTGTGTGTGTGTGTGCGCGCGTCTCTCTCTCTGGTCAAATTAAAATAAATGAATGAATAAATAAAATTAATAATGAAAAAAAAGAATGAAAAATCAGGGGCCACCCCAGGGGCTGGATCCTACATGGCTAACTGCAGTTCAAATCCTGGTCCTGGGGACCAGCAGATGGCATAATGATTATGCTGCTGGACTTCCACATGGCTGACCCCAGTTTGAGTCCCAGACTTGGTGGTTTAAAACTCATGCTAGGTGTATGTGCATGTGTACCCAAGATCCTGAGAAGAGATTGGAGAAGGGATTGCAGCATGGCTATCCCCTGGGGGTGATTTCTCTCTGGTGAGTGCATGCACCCTATAGCAAAAATCTCTCCAACAAACAAACAAACAAACAAACAAACAAACAAATCCTGGCCCTGGTAGCTTGAAAAACACACTTGGTGCATGTGCATGCATGCCAAAATCTCTACACGATGGAGAAATGGAGCAGATGAGACTAAAACATGACTATATCCCACCGAGGGCGCTATCTTCCCCACCTCCCCTCTCTACTGAGAGAGCACACTCTGACAATTAGAAAAAAAAAAATCAGTGTAATACATAACTGCTACCTTGAAAATACAACTGTAAACTTAAATTGTTCATGAACAAAGCTCCTATAATGAATGACTTACAAATTCAATAGGTTGAATGACTTACAAATTCAATAGGTACTGAAAGTACAGACAGAAACTGGTTGAACCAAATACCTATACACATATGGAGAGCTGCAATCTAATCTTGTTTCCTAGATATGGGGAAAGTACCATCAAGATATGACCATGAGTGACCTTTGGATTAGTAATTAAGAGTCTGATTTAGAGAAATACAAGGGATCTCCAAAGAGTTCAGAGAAAACAAATACTATGAAAAAAAAACTATGTTGTGGATCTTAAAAATTTTTTTATGCCAAAATAAACTCACACTTTAATTTCTTTTCTTTCTTTTTTTTTTTCCCTCTAGTGGGGCATGCACTCACCGGAGAGACACAGAACAGAGAGAAGAAGAGAAGGGAAGTGAGAAATCACCTCTTGGGGGTGATGGCCATGCCACAATCCCTTTTCCATTCTCCTCTCGGGATTTTGGGCATGCATGCATATGTGCCCAGCATGGTTTTCAAGCCACCATGTTCTGAACTCAAACTATGCACTTGGCCATGTTGGATCCAGTCACCTTCACCATACCATCTGGAAAGCCTGTAATTCATTTTTTATGAACTTTTTTTAAAGGCTTGCATATAGGCAAGGATTGAAAACTAAAGACAGCCTTTTTTTTTTTTTTTAAGAGGTTTTTGCTATAGGGTGCGTGCACTCGCCAGACAGACAGAGAGAGAGAGACAGAGAGACAGAAAGCGAGAAATCACCCCCCAGGGGGGATAGCCACGCCACAATCCCTTCTCCTCCATTCTCCTCTCGGGATCTTGGGCACGCACGCACACGCGCCCGGCCTCAGTTTAAGCCACCGGGTCCAGGACTCGAACTGCGGTCGACTATGTGGGAGGAGTCCAGTGACATAGCCATTATGCTAACTGCTGGTCCCAAAGATAGCCTTATTTGAAGAAGAGTGAAGTCACTCTCTATATTCGGTCCTATGGAATAACATAGGCTTTCTTAAGAATTGGAAACTTAAAAGTCATGCAGCACTCTGATATTAGGAACTGTCTCTATTTGGTTGGTGAACGATGGTCAGTAGATCTCTTCTGTAATCCCTGCTTAGTAGCATTAGCTCTATACCTTAGCTACACAGTGTGCTTGACCTTCCTCCTACAAAACAAGATTTAAAATAACTGTAAAATTATCTTCTCACCTCCAAGTCATCACTTCTCTGGGTTAAGTATTTTTAAATTCATTCAAACTTTTCTTTTTTAAAAAATATTTAATTTTATTTATTCACTCATTTATTTTAATCTGACCAGACAAATCTCAACACACATACACACACACACACACACACACAGAGAGAGAGAGAGAGAGAGAGAGAGAGAGAGAGAGAGAAAGAAAGTAAGAAAGCAAGCCACCAGGTCCAGGACTCAAACTGTGGTCAACCATGTGGGAGTGTCCAGCACCTTAACCTCCAAACCACCTGCTGGACCCTCAAACTTTTCTTAAACATGACTCCTTGATTTCTTTTAATGCCAAATGTTACACACTATAGTTTTTTCTATGTCCCTATTAAAATATGATGCTTGTGCTGAAAGGAATAGTTTAACATTCTGATCAGCTCAGAATGTAACAGAACAGCAGAATAGATTTGGACAATGTGATTTTATTAGTGGTCAAACTGAATACAAGCTATGACTAATGTAGAACTAACACTTTAGTACTTGAACAAAGATGGTTCTTAAGATGGTTCTTCCCTTTACTATACCAGTAAAAAGACTTTTTACCATATTTATTCCACAAATATTCTTTATATATCTAAACATGCAATAGTATTTCTCATATGGATTGCTATGCCCTTTAGAAATCAGTCTTTCTACTTAGACAACATGGGTTTTACAGAACTAAAAATTTTTATCTTCTGACTTTCTCATTTTGAGGAATATTCTTCTTGTTTGTTTACTTCTTGTGTGTGTGTGTGTGTGTGTGTGTGTGTGTGTGTGTGTACTTCTAAGGGAGAGGGGGAGAGAGGGAGAAGAGGAAGGAGGGAGAAGACGAGGGAGAGAGAGAGAGAGAATAACAGCGCAAGAAAGTACCTCCCAATGGGGCATTTTACACCACCATACCTTTTTTTACATTTTTCTTTTTCATCAGGATTTGGATACAAACAAGCATGTGCCCGGAGTGTTTTCCAACCCACAGGTTCAGCTATGTGGGCCTGGCTTTCTATGTACAATGCTTAACGCACCTGTGCAGTACCCCACCCCACCCCGCCCCCACCCTGTGAGATATACTGTTTAGAAACTCTCTGCTATATAAGATGATATAGGACTTCCTGCTTGTGTTTAAACATCTACTTTCACAAAGTCTAAGGAACAGGTGAAAATGTATGTACCAAAGTTTCTTTTCTTTGAGATACAAACATTCATATGCTATTATTACTTTCTTGCAAAGGACCTGTCACTTCCCCATTACTGAAAAACTCTTCCTTGCTAATTCAAAATATCAGTTCCTCTTTTTGCTTCCCCTATCTTCTCTAAGTTGAAAATGCCAACATGATAAATCAGGAATGACAGTAAGTTCTGCTTTTAGTTGAGTTAAACTTATAGAAGAAAGGGATAGTTGAGGTACAGACTTATTAAAATATGGTGTCTCTGCCCACTTTATAATTATTTAAAAAATGGCTTATATCATCCACATAACTGGATCATTTGTAGTACATTTCTGAAATAAAATACTATCAACCATGCATGTGCCTTCAAGTTTTAATGTTCCCAAAAGGATACATGCACTTTTCCAATTTGATTGATTGTGAATAAAAATAACCTCTCACTGGTACACTCCAGTCAAGGTCGAGTGCCAGGGCATCACTGTTATTCTGGAACACATTTATCTGACTTAAAGTCACTTGTTTGTTTATTACTTCAAACTGGTCTATAGCAATGTGGAAAATAAACATTAATCTGGAACTCTTTCTTTGCTCTCTATTTTCTACTATAACTCAGCGGGAACCTCTCTGTTATCACTTTTTTTCCTGTTATAATCATAATCTCTAATTATGTTGTTTGGCATATACTTTAGTAGTTTTGAGAATTCAATCTTTTACTCTTTCTTCAATCTCTTATTTCCTGTTTTCTGAGCTCTTCTGCCTTTCAATGAGAGCCTAGGAGTTGGAGTTCATTTTGTCTTTTTCTTCACTTCCTTTTTAGTCTTATTATACTGGGCATGGGAACATAAAGGGAACATTTAAGAAGACTGCTAAAATTTTTTGTTCCAGTTACTTTTTTTTTTTTTTTACGAGAACGGTTTTCATTTAATTTTATTTATTTATTTTATTGTGACCAGAGGGGGACAGAGTGAGACATAAAGAGAGAGAGAGAAGGAGGGAAGGAAGAAGAGAGAGGGAGAGAGAGAAAAAGTGAGAAAGCAAGCTGCCAGGTCTGGGATTTGAACCATTGTCAGTCATATGGGAGTCCAGCGCCAACCACCATGCCACCTGCTGGCCCCCAGTTTTGCTCTTTATTGTAAAAACAGAAGTCACCAATGTCTTGGAGCCTTAGTTCACATTACAATACAGTGGTCGGCATGGGCCTAGATGACCTCTCTTTCTCCCAGTTGTATAATCTCTGGAAATGATTGGCCTTCTCACCTCTACTTTTCCAATGGGTGACATCTCTCGAGAAGTATTCAGAGTGTTCTACTGGATATTGATACATGCTTAATTCATTGGAAAACCTAAATGCTAGGACATACGCTTCCTTGAGATTAACAGAAGTCTCAGTTATAATTCATTGTGCCCTTCATTTCTGACTCACTTATATAGATATTTAACGTAAATAAAATTCCAGGTTAAGAACGTCATCAGTGTTTTAAAAGCTATAGAATGTATAAGCACAGTGGACTTAAAAATACCTTCTAAAGTTCTGAGGTGACTAGAATAAGGAGTGGGTAAAGTCAAATCAAATTTTTAATTTTATGCAATCCATATAAAAGCCAAAAAACAGCTTACTTCTCAATCTTAGACAGCTGAGATTCATTTTAAGATTCCTTATATGAATTGTAGACATACTTTGATAAAACAAGGATACAACAACAGGAGAGTGCACTGTAGGCTTCAAAGAGATGGGTGGCAATATCCAGTCTTTTAGAATCCACAATTTGTAAGTTGTTCACCAGGGCTAATTTATGCAAATGTGGTATAACGACTGAAAAAAGAAAGAAATTGTTACATTTTTATGCAAAACATGTATACAAAACTCTCACATATTTAATTATTAATTTATAAAATTTCATTTGGATGACTCCAAAAGATTACCCACACCCTATGCTTGATTTTCCTAACAAGTCAATAAACTTTTTTTAAAAATGAAAAGTGATCTGGATGTGGAGAAACAGATTTTAGTACTGTCATTATAACATAATTACAGGAATATATACAGTTTACTTGGCCTCAGTGTAATTTGAATCCTCACTTAAAAATCAAGCAAACACAAACAACCATCCATTCTTATAAATAACTTTCTTTGGAAAAATACCACTATTGCTATTAAATAAAAGATACATACACTCAATGTTTTTCTTTTTCTTTTTTTTAAAGAAGGAATTTTTTTTTTTTTTTTGGTTGTTGTTGTAGGGCATGTGCACTTGCCAGAGGGACAGAGACAGAGAGACAGAAAGCAAGAAATCACTCCTCAGGGGGGATGGCCAAACCACAATCCCTTCTCTTCCACTCTCCTCTCAGTATCCTGGGCATATATGCACACGTGTCTGGCATGAGGTTTAAGCTACTGTGTCTGGGACTCGAACTGTGGGTGACTATGTGGAAGTACAGCGATGTAACCATTATGCCATCTGCTGGCCCTCCACTTAATTGTTTTCAACAAATTATTTCACTCCTTTATAATACTATTATTAATGTTAGTTTCTCAAATCTTAGCATAGACCAATATCAAATAGCACTGCTATCTGATTTTCAAATCACTCAGTGCCCTCAAAGAATAATGTAAAACTTCAAAAATAAAGTCAACCCACTGCTAAAATAAAAGTGATGGCCAAGAAAAAAATAACTAATTCAGTATCAATGAGCATTCCTAGTGCTTAAGACTGTGTTTTCTAACTACTGTTTCCCACTAAAACCAGGGTTCTTTGTAGAATGACTCCAGGGTCAATGACCTACACTGTCGGTGCCAGCAGGTGGTGTGGTGGTTAAGGGTGTTGGACTCCCACATGGCCAACTGCAGTTTGAGTCCCAGACCTGGTGGCTTGCTCTCCCACTTTCTCTTTTTCTCTTTCTCTCTCTTTCTCTCTCTGTCCCTCTCTGGTCAAATTTTAAACATAATTAAATATATAAATAAAGTTAAATAAAATAATTCTTTAAAAAAATTTCCTACATTGTTGATCAGACTTTTTACTTTCTAGTCTCTACTTGGTTGGGAAATGCAAAACACTACTCAAAACAGTTTGTTGATTAAATGTAGTGATTATTTTTTGTTTGTTTGTTTGAGTGGCGTTTACATAGGTAAAGGCCAGATTTTTTCTTTTGGAAAAACTGCTTCCTAAATAAACCAAGGCTATAAATTTACAACTTTCAGGCTTAGCTTAGTAAATGGCAAAAAGTCTACAAAACTTAAAATAACAATGGCCACTTTTAAAGACTATTTGGCATGTCATAATGAATAACAATACACTGATAGGGGGCTCTAGAAAAAAAAAAAGACAAAAACTTCAAACATGTGGTAGTCAGCTTCATTAACTGGCTAAAGCCCCAACAAAACTATGACTCAAAGATGGGTTTTCTTTTTCTTTCTTTTTTGAGAGATTTTTGCTATAGGGTGTATGCGCTCACCAGAGAGGCAGAGAGACAAAGAGTGAGAAATCCACCCCCATCCCTACCCCTCTGGGGATGGCCACACCGCAGTCCCTTCTCCTCCATCCTAATCTTCAGATCTCATGCACAAGCACCTGGCTTGAGTTTTAAGCTGCTGGGTTTGGGATTCGAACCACGGTTGACTATATGGGAGTCCAGTGACATAAACATTATGCCATCTGTTGGTCCCAATGGTTTTTCTTAGAGACTCTCAATTTCCTTTCTGTCCACATCTTCTGAAATTTACCTCCCTTCGCTTTATCTATCACACATGATCCCTTTACTCCTTCTGCTCCTGAGTCTCTGACCTGCCTCACTGTTTTTCTCAGAAACGATATCACACTATATGTTTTCACCTTAACTGCTTGACTTGAAGACAAATTTTTAATAGAAGTTAATTTAAATTGTAGTCTAGAGGCAGTTAAAGGCTATAATTTAGGATCTTCCTAATCCTCAGGAAGACAGACAGAAATTTACAGTGGTGTTCAAGATTTTACCTATTGCTCTGGGGTACCACATTTTGTACTAATTAATTAAAATGATGATCAATGGTAAAAGCAAAAGATATTAAATACCAGAAGATTTAATAACCAAAATGGGCATAATCTTAAGACTGACCTTCAGATAGGAAAAGAAAAGGACATTCACAATATAAGGCCACTGAGAAAGTTTTTTTTCAGGGCATATTGGACAAAGATTTAAAACTGCAAATTTGATGAAGCTGGATTTCAGGAAACTTTCAATAGAATGTTCTAGTGTAGGCCTGGCAGCCAAAGTAAAGGGAATCTTGTCTTCTTTCTTTCGGTGGACTTCGACATGACTTAAGAAACTTAAGAGAAAACTAATCTGAAGTAGAAAATTACCACATTAGAACATTGTCAGTGTTCAGAGGATCTTACAAAGTAACAAAACAACTGTGTGTCTCAGATAAAATAACTGGCTCCAGAAATAAAATCAAGACCAAAAGGTATTGCGGTAACTAAGAACTGGAAAAGAACAAGGGCCACTGAAAGAATGAATTTTCTCTACTAGATAAGAAATAGAGGGACAAATATCTAAGCATGTAAGACAACCTAAGGGGCTATCATCACCCAGAAATTCTGACTTTCTCTAAACTCTCAAAGGGAACTGCCTATAAACATGGGTGGGTAACAGGATAGCATTCTTTTTGATATGATTCTACTTTACCATTAATCTTTTTAATACAAGACATTAAGTTCCTCAAGGTAAAGTTTTAAAGCAAAAGAAAAGCTATATGGGAAGTTAAAAAAAAAAGAATAATTTTTTTTTTGAGTTTCTTTTTTTTGGGGGGGAGAGATTTTTGCTATAGGGCGCATGCACTCGCCAGACAGAGACAGAGAGACAGAAAGCGAAAAATCACCCCCCCCAAGGGGGATGGCCACGCCACAATTCCTTCTCCGTTCTCCTCTTGGGATCTTGGGCATGCATGCACACGCGCCCGGTGTGAGTTTTAAGCCACCGGGTCCGGGACGTGAACCACGGTTGACTACATGGGAGTCCAGTGACGTAGCCATTATGCTAACTGCTGGTCCCAAAAAAGAATAATTTTTTTATCTTTAAAAACAAAGAAATCTAGGGGTCAGACAGTGGTGAGGAGTAACACTAATATAAACCTGATGTTACAACATATTTGACTATCCCTACTGCTAACTAAAATACCAGACGCTTTCTTTTGGTTAACTAATCATGAATATACTCACTCAGTGCAAAAGAATCTTATGATTGTGTTTCTGTAGCTTGATAAATATCCATGCCCTCAACAGACCTTTAGGACACTGCATCAAAATTCTCTTTAGAGCATGTTAAAATGCTAAGAACGAGAGAGCTAAAGTACAGCACTAATAATGAGTATGTGTCTGGAGTAGTCATTTCTGGGTGCTTTGATGCCACCTAAATAGTTGCCATAAAGATTGAGGCTCACAAAAAAAGAGACAGTAGAAAAACGAGAGAAATGCTTTAACAGATAATCATGCAGTTAATTCAGCAGAAAAACAAGTTGTGAATTGAAACAGAGTGACACATTGTCCTGAACGACATGCTAAGGGGGAGAAATGGATTTTTTTTTTTTTTAAATAATAACCTGTCTAGAAACAGAAAAACTAACCTAAAATAAAATAAAAACCAAAAAAGAACAACAACAAAAAGGAGCAAAAAAAACCTCTCTAAGTTTAAAGCTGCACAGTACTTTGCAATTACAGTTAAGAAATGTTTCTAAAATGGGGCTGGCAGGTGGTGTGGTGGTTAAGGGCACTGGATTCCCACATGGCTGACAGTGACTGGAGTCCTGGATCTGGTGGCTTGCTTTCTCACCCGCCCCCCCCATCTGTCCCTCTCTGATCAAATGAAAACAAATAAATAAAGTTAGATAAACTAATTCTTAAAAATGAAAAAAAGAGGGAACCAGCAGTTAGCGTAATGGCTATGTCGCTGGACTCCCACGTAGTCGACCGCGGTTCGCGTCCCGGACCCGGTGGCTTAAAACTCACGCCGGGCGTGTGTGCGTGCGTGCCCATGATCCCGAGAGGAGAATGGAGGAGAAGGGACTGCAGCGTGACCATCCCCCCTGGGGGGTGATTTCTCGGTTTCTGTCTCTATGTCTCTCTCTGTCTGTCTGGCGAGCGCACGCGCCCTATAGCGAAAATCTCTCTCAAAAAAAAAAAAAAAAAAAAGAAATGTTTCTAAAAACATTTAAAGTTTTTGTGTGTTTCTTTCTTTTTTTTTGTAGGTCTTAAAGCAATCAGTACACAAGGAATCACCCACTAACTGCAATCCTGAGCAATTCGCCGTAACTCAGTGCACCTGCATATTTCAGTATGTGGAAGAAGTTCAAGTATAGTGAGGCTTTAACATGACAAACCCTCGGAGAAGTTTCTACCTTTGATGTTATATTACCATTCAGGAAAAAGGTACAAAAATGCACTTACACTCATCTCGGAACCTGGGTTCTGCATTAGGCCCGACTCTACCAAATGTTTTTATGATTTCTGTATGCAAAGAATGCTGGTCTTGATACTGAGGATCTTCCAGGAAAGAAGCCAACTGCATTTTCGCTCTTTCCAGCAACTTAAAATTGGAGATTGTACAGTCATTGTTAGAACATTACACACTGATCATCATTTCTAAAGTGAAAGATACCCAGCAAATATGACTTGCAACAGTGAATTCAAATGATTTATACTATACCCCTGTGATAGTAGGAATTTGGAATTAAATAAGCAGTGTTTTTAGTCTTTTTGCTCAGAAAAGATTTTATGTTTTTGTTTATGCCTGCTGATTTTTAATTAAAAAAAAAATTCCCTGATGAGTTCTAAAAACAAACTCCACAATATTTAGGATAAAAGAAGTAAGTGTATGATTTTTTAATATAAATTATAATTCTTAAAAGAATTATACTGGATGTTACCCAATTATTCACCTTCTGAAAGCAATGAGTCATTAATGACTTACAACTTACTCACATTTCCCTAAAAGACATTTTTATTTTAGGGTTTAAGAACATGTTGAAATTCTGCTAAGACTGCAAGCTTTGCAGAATGGTGTGCTTTTCTTTCCTCTTGCTTAACCAGTGAAATATATAAAATGGATAAAGTATTTATTTCTATGACTAACATTCAATTTTGGTTATAAAAAAAACTATATGATACAGAAATTTTACTTTATTTTATTTTATTTTATTTTGGTAAAGTGTCCAAAATGTTTTTGGTAAAACCAGGCTTTCCATTTAAGTGACCAGGTAATATGTTTGCAAATAATTTATTTTCTAATTTACGGGGCTTTTTATTTGGGTAAGGTCATATTCAATACGATAGCGAACGGTAAAATTCCGATACTAATTTCACAAAGTGTCTTATAGTTAATGTTGTAGACAGAAACTAAAATACTTAAAATGATATCAATATCAGAATCAAAACACAGTGTTAAGGGGGAAAACTTGGTAGTTTCCTGAGCAAGCACGACACAGGGTTTGCACACGATGTATGCTATAACAAGATGACACCAGTCTGCTAAATGACGATTACAGCTTGTTATCAATGACTCGGTATCGGAATGCAGGTGTCCTCTTGACTTCATTTGTAAAACTGAGATCATTTTATCTGGAAAAGCAATTTTCAAGTCTGGACAAACTGGCAATTAAGATTTTATGTAGAATGGCCAGAAGTTCACTGGATAACAGGTGGCTTTGGAAATCGATATGATTTGAAGGATTATTTAAATCTGCAATTTGCAGAGAGGCTTAAAATAAAACATCTACGAGTTGGTTAGCCTGCACTTAATTTGCTACTTGAGAAGAGCAGATTTCCTGAAGATAGGGACATACACCTTGGTTAGGCAGTCATGTTTTGAAACAATAAGATCCTCCTCTGGCCCATAAGTGAGACATAAAATGAAAAGTGAGCTGCTCCCTGCTCCCTACCACTAGGAATGTGCAAGGCAATGTGTCATCCCTTCAGCACCTCAAGAGTACATAGAAATGAATTTCAATGCCTTCCTACCTCTCTTTGAATAACTGTTTCCATAATAGTGCCAAAAGCTGGAATTGTGGCGATCCTGACAGAGCTGTTAGAATGAAAAAAGAAAAGAATTTGAAATTTTCTTTGAGATAAAAAGTGAGTATTATTAAAATGTGTATCAAGATAAGTACAAGGTAAATATACCGTATTAGTCTCTAGCAATGACAAATTAAATTTAAAAAAAGCAGACCAAGAAGAATGCTCAAAAAGATGGACAGGATAACTTAAGGTCGCAGTCTGTGAAACTCACAATTCAGGATCACTGGACAAGGTAACAAGGGCCGGAGCAACCCGCTTGTCAACTAACGCTTCACTCATGCCTCGAAGAGTCAGCTGTAAACCAGTCAACATGCAATAAAAAATGGTTTGGTAAACTGGAATGAGAACTGGGTTAGCTGTGACTGAGGATGGGCAGGCAGACTCATTGGCCTTTCTTGGTTTAGTCACCCACACGAAACATTAAAATGTTAAGCCTTTGGTTCATGCCACTACACTTACTGGTAACGACCTGTTAGTGAGATTAGCCGAGCATCCCTTCTTGGCTTGGAAGAAATAGTCCATCAGCACATTTTAGTTTTGGAAATGCTTACCAAGTACCAACAATACTGATATTTTTCAATACATAGCCTCTAAATTAGGCCCACTTTGAGGACTGACAAAAAAAAATCCCACAATATATGAATAGTAATGATCAAGTAAACATAATCCAATAATATCATTTTATGAGATTTTTCAGTAAATTTAAAGGCTGATGGTTATTTCTTGATGGGCACATTTTGAAAGGGATGCTGAATATAAAAGGCAGGGACGGCACTTACATTTCAGGGTCACTGGAGAGAGTAATGAGAGCAGGAACAACCCTCTGAGCTACCAGAGTTTCATTCACCCCCTTCACCAACAGCTGATTGGTCAGCGCAGGGGGGAGTCACAGGTGATGCGCGGAAAGAGCAAACACAGCGCGCCATGGGAAGAAGAAAGGAACAACCAAGAGAAAGAGAGAAAAACACAAAAGCAAACCAAAATTAGAAGCTAAGCAAATATTGCTACTAGAGTGCTTTATAAAGCCAGAGAATGCTTAGGAGGAAAATAAAGCTTAAACAGCCTAGCAGTCCATGAAAACAGATTTCGCCACCAATTCAATGGCAATTTGTACTTTTGGTCAATAGTCTACACAATTTCCACATTCAATTAAAATGCAACGTAAAAGAAAAGTTTACTTTGTAAAGAAGATAGCTAAAATGAAGAAACATGTTGAGTGCTATGGTTAAAATTCTCACAGTAACTCTAGTATGATTTTATTATGACCAATAAGGTACAAACTGGACCACCCGAATGGCTAGCAGCCACGGCTTAACTGCTTATGACTGTTCTGTAGCAAGAACATTTAAAAAAGCACGCAGAAGAATTCCCAACCTTTCAAATCTTTTGAGGTAGAGAGACATAATGCAGTCTACTGAAAAGCATTACCCTTGGGAATCAGCTCTGGGTTCAGACTCCAGTTCTCCAATTATAACTCAATACAATATAACCCAATTATAATTTGTTGAAACCCAGTTTTCTCATCTGAAAATGATTCTATCATCTACCCCAAAGGACTTTTTACTATGAATTTGCACGTAATACACCTAGATACAGTGCCTGACTTACCATAAGTACACAAAGTTTATTATGATTACTCTAAAAATAAATTATTTGCAATATAGTTGGGAAAAAAATTAATAAAGGGACCAGCAGATGGCATAATGGCTAGATTGCTGTATTCCCATAGTTGACTCTGGTTTGAATCCCAGACCTGGCAGCTTAAAACTCACACTGAGCACATGTGTGTGTGTGCCCAAAATCTTGAAAGGAGAATGGAGGAGGGAGGGTGGTGTGGCCATTCCCCCTGGGGGTGATTTCTTGCTTTCTGTCTCTCTCTTTCTCTCCAGCAAGTGCATATGCCCTTTAGCAAAAAGAAAAAGAAAAAAAAAATCTCTCTTTAAAAAAAAAAAAATTGTGGACCAGCAGATGGTGTAATGGTTATGTTGCTGGACTCCCAAATAGTCAACTACAGCTTGAGTCCTGGACCGGCGGCTTAAAACTTACACAGGGTGTAAATGCGTGCATACCCAAGATCCTGAGAGGAGAATGAGTGGAAGGGATTGCGGTGTGGCCATCCCCCCCGAGGGGTAATTTCTCGCTTTCTGTCTCTCTGTCTCTCTGGTGAGGGCACACGCCCTACAGCAAAAATCTCTCTCTTAAAAAAAAAAAAATCAGTTAAAATTATTTTGGAAGTTGGGGTCAGTAGATGGTATAGTGGTTACATTGCTGGACTTCCACATGGCCGACTGCAGTTCAAGTCATGGTCCTGGAGGCTTGAAACTCAGACCAGGCACATGGGTGTGTGTGCCCAAGATCCTGGGAGGAGAATGGATTGCAGCATGGCCATTCCTCTTGGAGGGTGATTTCTCACTTTTCCTCTCACTGTCGCTCTCTCTCTCTGGCGAGCACATGAGCCCTAAAAACCTTTTAAAAAATATATTTTGGAAATTAACATCTAAACAATTCTTTGTTTTATATTTCTCTAAAAGCTTGAATTTCTTGTGAAGACTTTTTTTTTTTTTTAAATTTATATGGGTTATAGGGTGTGCACTTGCCAGAGAGACAGAGAGAGAGAGGGAGAAATCACCCACCTGGGGTGATCCTTTCCCCTCCATTCTCCTCTCGGGATCTTGGGCATACATGCCCAGGGTGTTTCAAGTCACCAGGTCTGGGACTTGTACCTTAGTCAGCCATGTGGGAGTACAACACCTTAACCACTATGCCACCTGCTGGTTCCAAATAATTTTTAAAATAAAATCTAATAGAATTATACCTATTTCTATTTTCTAGTAATAAAAATAGTTCATTTAGCAATCAAAGTTAAATCGCAAAGCAAGAGAATGATATTGAGTGATACGTATTTTGTCTTATAGATATTACTGAACTTTATTAGCTCATCAGAGAAGGGCAGCCACCCCCTTCTCAGTTTCAGAGTGCATGCACAAATCCATCCTAAATGCAAAATCAAGAATCTGTTCGTCTACTAAAGGAACTTGTCCTCATGGAAGAAAAAGATGTAATGGAAGTTTTAGTAATAAAACCTATCACTGTTTCTTCTGTTAAGACAATCATAAAATCCACAAGACAGAGCATAACTCAATTTATGTGATGAATTTGTCATCATTTACCAATGGATTCATTTTAGAATCGATTTCAATAATTTATATGAAAAATTACATATAATTAGGCAGGAATAGAAGGACAAATAACTTTTGTTATTACCTTAAACGTTACAGAAATCAAGTAGAAAGAAGTAACATAAGCAAATTTAAAAAGCGTTAAATAAAACTTCCTTCTCTGTTTCACTTTATAAATGAGATACCTTAGGTTTTGATTTATTTGCCAGTGGGCACGTATGCTTGTGCACATGGTGGGGGTGGGGAGGAGAGGGAGGGAGCAAGGACAAAAGAGAGAGTGAAAACATCCCTCATGAGGTATGGCCAGGCCACAATTTCTTCTCCTCCATTCATTGATTTCAGGATTTTGAGTGCACATACATGTCTGTTGTGATTTCCTAACTGCTGGCTCTGCACTCAAACCATGCTGTTGGCCATGTGGGATCTAGCCACCTTGACAACTAGGCCAGGGATTGGCCTAAGATTCCTTAGTTTGAATCAGTAAAGTGTATCTTTTTTTTTTTTTTTTGGAGAGGTTTTTGCTATAGGGCGTGTGCGCTCGCCAGCCAGACAGAGAGAGACAGAGAGACAGAAAGCGAGAAATCACCCCCCAGAGGAGATGGTCACGCCGCAATCCCTTCTCCTCCATTCTCCTCTCGGGATTTTGGGCATGCATGCACATGCACCTGGCGTGAGTTCTAAGTCACCGGGTTCAGGACGCGAACCGCGGTCGACTACATGGGAGTCCAGCGACATAGCCATTACGCTAACTGCTGCTTCCCTTAATGCAGTTTCTTTATTAAGCTAGAATATCAGAAAAGTATACGAAGTCTTCAAAAAAGTTCATGGAAATGTGTATTATGAAACAAATTTGCATGGTTTTCACATTTTTTTGGTATCAAAATAAACTCATTTTATTCCATGAACTTTTTGAAGCCCCTTCAAAATTTTAAGTTATTAATTTTTACATACTTATACATAATATATCACAGATCTCTTTACTTGATAAGGCATTATCAGTATTTTAACAGATGAAGAAACTGAGGCTTAAGAGAAGTGGAGTAACTTGTCCCAAGTTTTAGAGCTAAAATGCAATAGGGCTAGAAATTGGACCTGATCTTCTCTTACTTAATGACCTTGGCTTCTTTGAGTTGTGGTCTAACATTACAAGCTCAATTTTCTTATGACTAAGACAGAAAATAATTAATTGCTCCTTCAAAAAGTCTGTAGAAAAATGGAATTAAAGTATGACTTTATTTTGGTGCAAAAAAATTTTAAATTCATACATAGTTTTTTCACAGTATGCATTTTCCAAGAACTTTTTGAAGAACCCCTAACACACATACACTGTCTCTTGTTTAACAATGAGAACAATTTCATCAATTGGGTTTTTCCTTTTTTATCTTGCCATCTAAAAACTAAGTTAAATTTCGTATTCAATTTCAGTAAATATCTTATATTAGATTCCTGTTATATCTATTTCTCACTTTCTTTTTGACAGTTTCTGGTCTTACTTTTTAAAACAAATTTTACCTAAACATCCTGTATTTATGTTTTTATTCTGAATTAACTCATTTTGAAGGAAGCAGACAGAATTGTAAATTAATAGTATCAAAAAAAATCTCTAAAAGCTATGTATTTATTCTTCTAATACAATTATGTTCAAAATAAGAATCACTGACTAAAAAAGGAAATTTAATCTTTCCTACTGAAAACTTTTACTGACATGATCAGTGAAATTTTTTTTACCATAAATAAATCTGAAAAAATAGTGAGGTAATGTCTCAAACCAGAAGTTCATAATCAACCTAAGAGAACACTGAAAATTGCTTAAGCATAGGTATAGTTTTTAGATCAGTATTAACAGCCAACACAGAAATCAAAACCAGACAAAAGCCACATATAAGAAATAAGGCAGCAAAACAAAAAAGGAAGACAAATAAGAAGGAAAGATCCTTCACTTTACTTTAAAATGATTTTCATGATATGGAATGCTTCCCCAGTGCACATATACATTTTGGAAACAAGGGGTTTAAGAGAAACAAAAAGCTTTTATGGTCACAGAATAAAATCTTACAAATAGAGCTTACTAAAGAAATAGCTCTACATTTAACTAGATGCATTTGACTTTTTGGGGGGACAGGCAGGGACTGAAGAAATACTTTTCCTTCATGGTAATGTCCCCTTTTCAGCATACTGGATAATTAAAATTATTTATAAAGCTAAACTGTTACTCAGGCATTCCCCTTGACAAAAGAACCTGGGATTATATTATGTTAAAAAAATATATATTTATATATACATAAAATTATATATATTTATAATATATGTATAATATTTGGGGGAAATAATGGACAGAAAATTTAAACTTCCAGATAACAATGGGATTTTTTTTTAGATCCCATGAATCTGATTTATATATTTAATTTTAGAAGACATTTATTTTAAATATATCAGTGCCCGACCCTTTTAATAGCAGTTTACCTTAAACAGTAGAGGAATTCTGAAATTCAGGAATTCAAACCACCCCATTCTTTTTATGGAAATAAGTATTTTAAGAATCACCTGACTATCAGAGACAATTTCAGTCTATATATGTTCCCTTCATTGTTATATCATTTTGTGAAGTGACAGCATGAATGAAAAAAAGGATTAGGATAAATGATAGTTTATGAGTTCTTACTATGTTCTAGGCACTGTTAACAAAAATCTTATGAGATGAAAGCTTTCTGTTATCTTCATTCTGTAGATGAGGAAACTAAGGCATGGAGAGAATCGAACTCGCTCAAGTAATTTACAAAGTCACTAGAGAGCGGAGATGGAAACTGAACCCAGGCCCTGGCTCTATGGCAAGACTCGAAATCAATAAGAACCACTAAGCAATTTTAGGACTCAAATAAAGATATAAAATTACACATATATTTTTATAAAATAAGATAGACTATGATATAATTTGCTATACAGATATTTCAATTTTTATACTTAATTTGGGTAGGTGGAACTTTAGTAAAATCTAGGTAAATAATATGAATAGTCTTCTCTTTCTTAAACGTCTATGGGCAGTGAATGGAAAGGGATATTCTTCTTCTTTTTTTTCTTTTAAAGAATTATTTTATTTAACTTTATTTATTATTATATCATTATTATTTTTCAGTTTGATCAGAGAGAGACAGAGAGAGAGAGAGGAAGTGAGAAAGCAAGCCACCAGGTCCAAGACTTGAAACGTGGTCGGCCATGTGGGAGTCCAGCGCCTTTAACCACCACGCCACTTGCCAGCCCCCGGGATATTATTCTTGATGTACCATATATTCTAGGGATGTATGTGGGAGAATAATAAAGTAGGACTACATCAAGAAAATAAATATTTCCAAAATCAGTAATTGATTTGTTTAATGCTACCGATGAATCCAACTATATTTTACAACTTAGAAGATACCCTATGTAGTTTTAGTTTATTTTTTCATTTATTAATCTTAGAGTAGTCAGAAAAAATTATATATGAAAATTAAAAGAGAATTTAAGAAATCAAACTGGTAATAGAATGACATTACAGAACCAATAAGGCTAGAAAACATTCTTAAACCAGTCAAAGCTACATCTCTGCCCCATCACACAGTACACAACCAGATAATGTTCAAGGCCATAAAACATTTATTGAGAAAACATGGTTTGCAAAGCCTTTTAAAAAACTCCCTTCTCCCACTTCCAAAGAAAATTGTAATTGTAGCCAACAATAGCATTTGATGACATACCTCAAACATTCTAGCAGCAGTACACCTCACCAGTGCTGACGTGTGGACAACACCGTACCAAAGAACAGTTAACAGTAACTCATGGTAGGCTGGATTTGCCCTGGAAGAACAAAAACTCAACATTAAAACTGCAAGTCGTAGTCCTTACTGGGGTACTGAAACTACTATCTTTATAAGGATTTTAATGATAAAAATATTGGCAGAACATAAACTATCTGCATGGTTTAATAGGTCACAGCTAAGATTCTATAAAAATGAAATCACCTTATAAAACCACAGCCTTTTAGCATATTCAGAAATCATACTTCTAGTTTCCCTAAGCATTTGCAATTGTCATAGAAATTTCAATTCTTTTTAATAATATGATAGTTAAAATGATAAAGAAAAGGAGCGAGCACATGGTGCAGTAGTTACGTCACTGGACTTTCACATGCCTGACTGCAGTTCAAGTCTCTTGGAACCTGTAGCTTGAAGATCACACTGGGTGCATGTATGTGGGAGTACCCAAGATGTCAGAAGGAGAATGTGGATGATTTCTCACTTTCTCTCTCACTATCTCTGTTTCTCTCTCTCTCTCTGGTGAGCACACACACCCCATGGCAAAAACCTCTAAAAAAATTATAAAGAAAAACAAAATTTCTCTATATGAAATCTGGACTGAGTCAGATGGATAAATTAGAACTTCTGAGCCTTAGTTTCTGCTTCTATAAAAACTGGGAAAGTGGGACCGGCAGGTGGCATGGTGGTAGGGGGCACTGCATTCCCACATGGCCGACCGGTTTGAGTCACGGATCTGGTGGCTTGGTTTCTCATGTTCCCTTTTTCTCTTTCTGTCTCTGGTCAAATTGAAAAATAATAACAACAAATGGGATTAAATAAATAAACAATTCTTTCAGGAAAGAACTGGGGAAGTAATCTATGTCCCTATTTATGTTACATGGTTGTTTCGGCATCGAATAAGATCAACTCCAACCGTCTATATGGAGTAGGTTGGTTGTGAAACCTATCCAAATGTACGATGGTATTATTAATAAATGCACAAGCTTATTTTCAGAAAAGATGGAGATAAAACTACTTCGGCGGCCAAATGGCATGATTACGTGCAGGATTAAGCAAATCAAACAGAATAGAAAAAGGAGCCAGAGGAGCTGCCTTTAATTAAGGCTCTGAGCTCTTTCAGTTCTGGAAAGCTAAATTTTCTTCAAATCTGTACTTGATTTTATTTCTTTAACTGCTTCAAGAAAAACATATATATGCTCCTTTTTCCCTGCTTCTTTACTACAATGGACTGATTATAAATTATGGGGTTGTTGGAAAAGTCATGATGTATTTTTTTCTTTGCAAAAATGTATCATGACCTTTCCCACAACTCAATATTAAAGAGTGCAAATAAACAAAATGTAAAAAAAAACCCCAAACAAAAGAAATCTTAGCTCTCAAAACCAAGAGAATTGGTGTGTATGCCCATCTTTTTAGACTTAAAATATGTATTCAATAAATACAATTAAAAATTTTTATATGTCTTTTAAAAACTATAAACTTTAATTTTTTACCCCAGTTCCACAAAAGAAGCCTTCAGGCTATCAAGAGGCGCATGAGATAATGAAAGTAGGGTCATTACATCTTCTAAGAATCCCACTAACAGTTTCCGATCTTCTTCCTGCAGAAGAAAATTAAGGACACTGACCATCCATGCAATCAGAATTAAATACCATAATTACCTATCTGTAATCAGCGAACGCTACGGAAGAAGAACAAAATATCCTAATTTGGAAGTTATCTTAATTAAAGATATTCATAAAGCACATTTGTGGTCAAAATGGTATGAGGACAAAGATTAAATTGATTCTTTTATTCAGATCTGTACTGTTCAGTATGATAGCCACCAGCCATGTATGGTTATTTATATTTAAATGAAAAATGAAGCAATATAAAAGATTTAGCTCTTCAGCAGTTCTAGCCACCTATAATTCAAAGCCCTAATAACCCTATGTGGCTAGTGTCTACTATGTTAGACAGCTCAGCTATAGATTACTTCCATACTGCAGAAAGTTTTATAGGAGCATCCTGATTTAGAACATTAAAAGGTATAATCTTTTATTAAAATGTACTTTGCTGATTTTAGTTCTCGGCAATTTTGCTTCACTTAGCTAAATACAAATTATTGAAACAGTTATCTCTGTAATAATAGAAGACTGATTTCTAAGAAATTATCTGTGCAATATCCTAATGACAAAAAACTTCATGCTTGCTGAAATATAGACCACTGTGTTTTATTTCTTCTTAAGTTTTGCTATAGGGCACATGCACTTGCCAGAAAGAGACAGAGAGAAACCAAGAGAAAAAGTGAGAAAGCACCCCAGGGGGGATGACCATGCTATAATCCTTTCTCCTCCGTTCTCCTCTTGGGATTTCGGGCATGCACACACATGCACCTAGAGTGTTTTTTTAAGCCGCCATGTTAGGGGCTTGAACCTGAGAGTCAGCCTAGTGAGATTCAGCTGCCTTAACCACTACACCACTGTCTGGTCCCCACTATGATCTTAAAAGAAACAGTTACACCCTTTGATAAAAAAATAAATCAGTATTTTTCACACTTCTTCAATGAGCCATTATTGCTTTCATAATTAAAAAGTATTTATTTCTTTTTATACAGTACTCTATTTTTTCTTTTTTTTGGGAGAGGTTTTCGCTATAGGGTGCGTGCACTCGCCAGACAGACAGAGAGAGACAAAGAGACAGAAAGCGAGAAATCATCCCCCGGAGGGATGGCCACGCTGCAATCCCTTCTCCGTTCTCCTTTTGGGATCTTGGGCACGCATGCACACGCGCCCGGCGTGAGTTTTAAGCCACCAGTCCGGGACGCGAACTGCGGTTGAATACGTGGGAGTCCAGCAACATAGCCATTATGCTAACTGCTGGTCCCTATATAGTACTCTATTAAGAAATACGATAGAAAAAGCAAACCTGTTAAATTAGGAGGAGTTAAAAAATAATAACCGTAGCCAACCATGGTTCAAGTTCCAGACCCAGTTACCTGAAAATCACCCTGAGCGTGTATGTGTGCAATGCCCAAAATCTCAAGAAGAGAATGGAGAAGGAACTGTGACATGGCCATCCACTCTGGAGAAGGGATAATTTCTCTTTTCCTGTCTGTGTCTGTCTCTGGTAAGTGCATGTACCTTATGGCAAAAACAAAAATATGAAAAACAAAAAAAAAAACCCAAACCAATCTTTGTATGTTAAGTTCACTAGAATCTACAAGGAAAGGTAATCATATAGTCTATTAAGAAATAAACATGGGGTTCGGTAGGTGGCGTGGTGGTTGAGGGCGCTAGACTCTCACATGGCTAACCACGGTTCGAGTTCTAGATCTGACGACTTGCTTTCTCTGTCTCTCTCTCTTACACTCTGTCCCTCTCTAGTCAAATTAAAATAAATAAGTAAATAAAGTTAAATAAAGTAATTCTTAAAAAATGAAAAAAATATGTAATAAACGAAAGTCAATTTATCATTAGGGACATAGGAAATCAACAATAAATATCTTCTGAATGTATCAAAAGATACATGAGAAAAATTGGTTAGTACTGATCATTTTTTCTTCTACATAGATTAGTTAAGAGTGAGAAAGAGTTACAGTATTAGCCAAAGTAACAAAATGAAAAAAGGATAGCTATAGCAGTCTTATGTAGTACTAAGGCAGAGGCTCTGATGAACCAGCTTCAGGGCAGCATTAGAAAAGAGATCTCACCCACTGTTAGTGCCTTCTATGTCAAACATAGAGTAGATCTAACTTTAGAAAACAAACTGGAAATCCAAAAACAACAACAACAACAAACCACACATACAAACACAAAACTCAGAGTAAAATAAGAGCTATTTAATAAGACTTCTAAATGACTATGGATTCCTTTGTTTTTTGAAATTGTATATTATCTAATTTTTCATTATTGAAATTTCAAAGTAAGTAGTAGTATTTGTGTATTTGATTCAAATAGTTTATGTTTACTCAGGCAAATAGGGCTGTGATAGAGCCTGATTAATTTTTTTTGTTGAGTAAGAGAAATATCAACTGTTGGTGCTTCCTTAATCAACACTCTTAATATGTGATTGCTACCTCAACTTATTACATGTTTCGTAACAAGCTGAAGAGTTCTTATGTCTTCAGAGATATGATTAATTCCGACTTCATAGTGGCTCAAAAGACATGCCCTTATTCATTTATTCCACATATCTATTCTAAGGGCCTACTATAACATTTTATTATTCTTGATACTCCATTATGCTTTAAAGTGTTATTTATAGTCAAAATCAAAATACAAACTCTGAAATGTTTAAAAAGAGAGAGTGAAATATTGATAGCATACTCCTTGTTATGCTGGAACAGATGCTGAAGGGAGGAGAATGATGTGCATGGTATTGAGACTGGCCCTGTACCAGGACTTAATATCCTCGATGTCGTGAGTTCAAGACTAGTACAGACAACCTACCAACATATGATTCAAAACACCCTACACACAAAGATTATGTGTGTATACATACCACGAGGTAGTCTCAGATACTAGTGTAGAAATGTTGAAAAGAATAGTGTGCTACTTTAACAGAACTGGAGCTTCTATTGCAAGATATCAAGCAACTATTGAACTGTATTTTAATGTAGGATGACTCAACTCTGATTTGGAAGAATAGATTCAGCTGCCTTAACCACTACACCACTGTCTGGTCCCCACTATGATCTTAAAAGAAACAGTTACACCCTTTGATAAAAAAATAAATCAGTATTTTTCACACTTCTTCAATGAGCCATTATTGCTTTCATAATTAAAAAGTATTTATTTCTTTTTATACAGTACTCTATTTTTTCTTTTTTTTGGGAGAGGTTTTCGCTATAGGGTGCGTGCACTCGCCAGACAGACAGAGAGAGACAAAGAGACAGAAAGCGAGAAATCATCCCCCGGAGGGATGGCCACGCTGCAATCCCTTCTCCGTTCTCCTTTTGGGATCTTGGGCACGCATGCACACGCGCCCGGCGTGAGTTTTAAGCCACCAGTCCGGGACGCGAACTGCGGTTGAATACGTGGGAGTCCAGCAACATAGCCATTATGCTAACTGCTGGTCCCTATATAGTACTCTATTAAGAAATACGATAGAAAAAGCAAACCTGTTAAATTAGGAGGAGTTAAAAAATAATAACCGTAGCCAACCATGGTTCAAGTTCCAGACCCAGTTACCTGAAAATCACCCTGAGCGTGTATGTGTGCAATGCCCAAAATCTCAAGAAGAGAATGGAGAAGGAACTGTGACATGGCCATCCACTCTGGAGAAGGGATAATTTCTCTTTTCCTGTCTGTGTCTGTCTCTGGTAAGTGCATGTACCTTATGGCAAAAACAAAAATATGAAAAACAAAAAAAAAAACCCAAACCAATCTTTGTATGTTAAGTTCACTAGAATCTACAAGGAAAGGTAATCATATAGTCTATTAAGAAATAAACATGGGGTTCGGTAGGTGGCGTGGTGGTTGAGGGCGCTAGACTCTCACATGGCTAACCACGGTTCGAGTTCTAGATCTGACGACTTGCTTTCTCTGTCTCTCTCTCTTACACTCTGTCCCTCTCTAGTCAAATTAAAATAAATAAGTAAATAAAGTTAAATAAAGTAATTCTTAAAAAATGAAAAAAATATGTAATAAACGAAAGTCAATTTATCATTAGGGACATAGGAAATCAACAATAAATATCTTCTGAATGTATCAAAAGATACATGAGAAAAATTGGTTAGTACTGATCATTTTTTCTTCTACATAGATTAGTTAAGAGTGAGAAAGAGTTACAGTATTAGCCA
Organism: Tupaia belangeri chinensis; assembly: GCF_000334495.1. Taxonomy (NCBI): domain Eukaryota; kingdom Metazoa; phylum Chordata; class Mammalia; order Scandentia; family Tupaiidae; genus Tupaia; species Tupaia belangeri. The sequence continues at coordinate 55,504 of NW_006159524.1, forward strand.
AAGTAACAAAATGAAAAAAGGATAGCTATAGCAGTCTTATGTAGTACTAAGGCAGAGGCTCTGATGAACCAGCTTCAGGGCAGCATTAGAAAAGAGATCTCACCCACTGTTAGTGCCTTCTATGTCAAACATAGAGTAGATCTAACTTTAGAAAACAAACTGGAAATCCAAAAACAACAACAACAACAAACCACACATACAAACACAAAACTCAGAGTAAAATAAGAGCTATTTAATAAGACTTCTAAATGACTATGGATTCCTTTGTTTTTTGAAATTGTATATTATCTAATTTTTCATTATTGAAATTTCAAAGTAAGTAGTAGTATTTGTGTATTTGATTCAAATAGTTTATGTTTACTCAGGCAAATAGGGCTGTGATAGAGCCTGATTAATTTTTTTTGTTGAGTAAGAGAAATATCAACTGTTGGTGCTTCCTTAATCAACACTCTTAATATGTGATTGCTACCTCAACTTATTACATGTTTCGTAACAAGCTGAAGAGTTCTTATGTCTTCAGAGATATGATTAATTCCGACTTCATAGTGGCTCAAAAGACATGCCCTTATTCATTTATTCCACATATCTATTCTAAGGGCCTACTATAACATTTTATTATTCTTGATACTCCATTATGCTTTAAAGTGTTATTTATAGTCAAAATCAAAATACAAACTCTGAAATGTTTAAAAAGAGAGAGTGAAATATTGATAGCATACTCCTTGTTATGCTGGAACAGATGCTGAAGGGAGGAGAATGATGTGCATGGTATTGAGACTGGCCCTGTACCAGGACTTAATATCCTCGATGTCGTGAGTTCAAGACTAGTACAGACAACCTACCAACATATGATTCAAAACACCCTACACACAAAGATTATGTGTGTATACATACCACGAGGTAGTCTCAGATACTAGTGTAGAAATGTTGAAAAGAATAGTGTGCTACTTTAACAGAACTGGAGCTTCTATTGCAAGATATCAAGCAACTATTGAACTGTATTTTAATGTAGGATGACTCAACTCTGATTTGGAAGAATAGTGCCATAAATATGACTTTTTGTTCTTTTAAGGTATTTCTTCTTCATTCTTACATTCTAATTTCTAAAAATACTTTATCCCAACCCCATATTTTAACTTTATTGGTAAGACAGTCTCACACTTAAAAATTACCACAGGTTGAGTATTCCTTATCTGAAATGGTTGGGACCAGAAATGTTATAGATATTTGTTATAGATATTGGATTTTTTTTTTTTTAATTTTGGAATACTCACATATACATAATGAAGTATCTTAGGTACAGGTCCAAGTCTAAACACAATGTCCATTTGTGTTTCATCTACAATTTAAACACATAGCCTAAAGGCAATTTTATCCAATATTTTAGTATTTTGACTATGACTTGTTCGCATGAGGTCAGATGTGGAATTTTTTTTACTACGGCATCCTGTTAGTTCAAAAAGTTTTGGAATTGGAAATACTTCAGGCTTTAGACTAGGAATGTTCAACCCATGATATGCCATGAGACTCATTATATACATTTTTATTTATTAATTTATCTTTTTTGAGAAAGACAGAGGGAAGGAGGAGGGAGGTCATCCGTAACAGTGTCCCCCTGCCATGATCTACTCCGTCTCAGCTGGGCTTGATCACTGGCACGCACATGCCTGGCGTGTTTAGGGAGGCACTGGGGTGTAAATGCTAAACCTCTCCCATTGGGGTCCAACTGTGTTACAGGTGTACCACTACCTGGCCTCAATCATGTGTTATCTATTTAAAACCTCTCCTTCAGTAATGTTAAATAGAGTGTAATAGTTTATTAGTTGGTGGCCATCAGACCACACCCCCTGGGGTTCAGACCCATAGTTTCCTTCTCTTGAATCTGGGCTGGGTCTGAGACTTATGTAACCAACAGACTACGGTGGAAATGTTTAATCCCAGGCCTAAAGCTTAGCCTAGAAGATTCTGTTTTTGCACTTTTGGGAGCTCCGAGCCACCATATAGTAAGATTACCTCTGCTGTTCTAAAGGTTATATGGGAAGAGAGAGGAGAGAGCAGAGAGGAGAGAGGCCCGGAGTCTACACTGTGTGGAGCTGAGCCTTCTTGCTGAGAGCCTGCTGGCCAACCAGCCTAATGCAGCAATACAAGTGACCACCAGCAAGAACGTCAGGAGGAGGAGGAGAGTCTGAGGAAAGACATTAAAGAGAACAATAGAGAGGCAGGACATTTATGGGACGTAGAGATAGATGATTATCTATGATTATCTCTTCATGATAATGTGTACAGGATCACCAACTGGACTGGTATGAAGTGTTTTCATGTTGGAAAATTCACTTTATAAACTAAGCGATGTATAGTGATTGAATATACAAAAGAAAGTAAATAAAAAAAAAATGGCAGAAGAGGAGCCACCCAAATGAAGCCCGGATGGCAAAATCATGAGCAAATAAAATGGTTATAACATTTTTTATTATGTTTTGGGATGGTGTGAAATACAGTAACAATTTAAAGAAATGAACTACTATTAAGAAGTCTGCTAAAAATGATGCTAAAGTCCAGCATTCTACAGTTTGTTTCATGTCACACATGTGCTCTATCATTTATCTCTGAGAAACATATGAAACACAAAGAAAGTATGCTAAATAATGCAACCCAGTATTTCTAACAAGATATCAAAAAGCACACAATTTCTAAATTCATTTGTTCAACTGAGATTTTACTCAGAGCCTTATTATTCAGATATGTTCACTATTATAAATTTTTTTGAACAAAAGGAATAAATGTTGTTTTACTTTATGAGTAGCATTTTCACCTATACACACATTAAGAAGACATAATATTAAGTATTTTTCTAAATAGCAAGTATTTTTACTGGAGATAAGAATTTTTCTCTTACCTGAATATAACATGTAAGGACTCCTGTTGCATAAATGGGGACTGTAGCTTTAGTGAGGACCCCAAGCTGAGGATTCTAAAATCATTAAAACAATTTAAAAAATCTGAGTATGTTTTAAATGTAAAGAAAAAGTCACAGTGTAATTATCTTTAAAATTTTAACTTTTTACAGGGTTATAAATATTATCATTACTTTGGAAAATACTGGGATTAAAACATATTCCTACTGGTTATTGTAAAATATAACTTAATGCTTCTTGAAGAAGCATTAGCATAAACATTTCTGATACAGGGAACAAAACTTCAATAATTAAAATGAGATGTTATACTCTTATTTCTGTAATCAGGAATCAGAGCTTTTTTTGAGTCTCCCAAGTGTTCCTACAGGTGGGTCTTCCCACTCTTAATGCTTTCTAGTGTGCAGTGCTTAGTGAAGTACAAAGGCACTCAGCTAGGAGCAAGTGTCTAGATACATGTTATTTCATCTGCTTCCAGTATAAGACCCCACCTAGTTTCCAATAGTAGCCTAATTCCAGAGGGCTCCTATATCTTTAACAGTGCTAACAACCAGACAGCCCTGATTAATTTTATGGAAAAGGGAGAAGTTAGGTTAAGTAAAATAGAAAAGCGGGGGAAGCGTCCTACCAAAGGTGTAAGCCCTAGGACTACTGTATATTAAGACATCTGCTAAAACAGTATCTGGTGACAATTTCAAAAGAAAAGTTCCAGAAATGATGATGAGATGAGAGTTATTATATGTAGCACCAGTAGCTCTCATTTACTGATCATTAGGTACTTTTGTGTTTTATCTTTGCTTTTATGTTCTCAAAAAATTTTTATTCCTACATTCCTATTTTTATGTGCTTTTCAGAAAGTAGTACATAAAGATACTAAGTTGAGAAAAATGTATTTAACTAACTTCCCTGGAGGAACTTTAGCAAAAACAAATGATTCATTTTCATATTAATTAATTGGTACTCGAAGTTTGTTTATTTTCTTGGCAAGAAACACCTGGAGAAGAGTACTGCTGTTAGTCAGGTATGGCTATGGTAGCAGAGGCGATCCAAGGCTGAGCATAAGCTTAGTAGCACGCACAGATACAGACTGCATGCATATCCAGGGGTCAATAGTCCCTTCCTATCTAAACAACTACACACTCAGAGCGAACTAATAAATCCAAAACCTGTCAGTCTCTAAAATATTTATCCTTTCTTTTCTCTAATTTACAATATCAAAGTAATAGCTAAACAGGTAATGCCAACACTCAGGCATTCTGCATTCTAAACATCGACCCTTTTAGAAATAAATAACATTTGGGAGGCATTTGACCTCCCCAAAATCTCATTACTGTTCTCAAAAGAATTTATTTATTCGTTCCCTAACTACCTCTGAGGACAGTCCCAAATTGAGTGTTCTAGACCGCTCAATTCAAATCACCAAGGTAGGATTTAATATCAGAATTATCTATACACTCTAAGTCAACCAAGTTGAAAAGATGTTGGGGGAATGATATACATTTCTTCTAACATTTTCCAGAGCTTATTCTGAGGACACAAGATCCAAACATAAAGTTCACATTAGGCCGATGGAGTTGTAACTAAGAAAGAATGAGTGAGAACTATCAAAGGGGAGAGGGGCTCTCCATTCAAGTCTGCAGTTTCTTTACTATCTCATGTTTCCCTTTAAAAACCAATACACATAACCTCTTATTCCTTTCCATATGCTAGTTTTAATTTTTATGAAGTTTTTAATAATTAACTGTGAATTAGATAATTTATAATTTTGGTATTATGAATATATTACTCCAAATCTCCAAAGGTACAAGTACCCAGAGTCTCAGCTTTAGGCCAATTTGCAATGAAGGTAGATATTTACAATCAAAATGATGAGGATTAATCTCACTTTCATCTCATGGGAAGGACAATATTATTAGATATGACAAATTCACATGAACTGAACACAGTATTTTTTCTGAATAAAGAAATCCAACTGTTACTAAGAGTGACAGTGAACAAACTTACCAATGTTTTCTTCAGACAGTCTTAAAATCTCCTGGAACTGAGGTTTTACCTAAGCAATCCAAAGAAAAGATCCAAAAAATCTCAAGTTCAATGGACCAATTGATAGTGAAACACACAAAATGTTTAGTACTGCTACTATTACTACCATTTATTTATTTTGCTTTATAGACTTCTGAGTCAAATGGCCAGAAATGTGTTTATTCTTTTTTTTGAGAGGTTTTTGCTATAGGGTGCATGTACTTGCCAGACAGACAGAGACAGAGAGATAGAAAGCGAGAAATCACCCCCTAGAGGGGATGGCCACACCGCAATCCCTTCTCCTCCAGGGATCTTGGGCACACACACACACACACACACACGTGCCCAGCATGAGTTTAAGCCACCGGGTCCGGGACTCGAACCGCGGTCGACTACATGGGAGTCCAGCGACATAGCCATTACGCTAACTGCTGGTCCCAGAAATGTGATAATTCTTAATTAAGTGTCTTAAGATTAGAGTCAAGATGAAATATCACTCTTTCTGGATAAATTTTTAAAAGGAATCAATTCAGGTCAATACATAGTTTCTCAGTGGTCTTTGGTTTCTTTCATAAACCTAAAGTAATTTCCAAGATGACTTTAAATGTTTGAAATTACTGCCTCCTAAAACTGAACTTGGTGCAGAAAAGTTCTATGCTTAGATTTTAGAATAGCATTCAGCAGTTTTTAAAAGGAATAAAAAGGATATTCCACTCATGTAGGGTGTTCAGTAAGTACCATCTATATCACATGATGTTATTAATTTTTTAGTTTTGCTTCTTAGGTTAAAGCAAATGCTTGTTTCAATTTTTTTATTACTCCAGTTATTGCAGCCCTCAGGCCACTGAAGACAACTAGTTAGCATTAAGTACTTAAAATTCCACTTGCCTTTTTTTTTTAAAGTTTATTTATTATTATTATTATTTGTTAATTTGACCAGAGAGAAAGAGAGAGAGAGAGAGAGAGAGAGAGAGAGAAAGCAAGAAAGCTGCCAGGTCCAGGACCTGAACCGTGGTTGGCCACATGGGAGTGCAGCACCTTAACCAGCACACCATTTGCTAGCCCCTCCACTTGCTTTTTTAATAAAAAATAATAGCTACTTATTGGAGAGATGTGAAACAATTTTGTCAAGTTTTCTTTCTTTCTTTCTTTCTTTCTTTCTTTCTTTCTTTCTTTCTTTCTTTCTTTCTTTCTTTTTTTAAGAGAGAATTTTGCTATAGGGTGTGTGTGCTTGCCAGAGAAAGCGAGAAATCGACTCCTAAAGGGATGGCCTCACTGCAATCCCTTCTCCTCCATGCTCCTCTTGGGATTTTGGGCACCCAGCGTGAGTTTTAAGCTGTTGGGTCTGGGTCTCAAACTGTGGTAGACTACATAGAAGTCCAGCAACATAATCATGATGCCATCTGCTGGTCCCTTGTCAAGTTTCTTTAAATAAGTAATTTTTTTTTTTGGAGAGGTTTTTGCTATAGGGTGCGTGTGCTCGCCAGACAGACCGAGAGAGACATAGAGACAGAAAGCGAGAAATCACCCCCCAGGGGGGGTGGCCACGCCGCAATCCCTTCTCCTCCATTCTCCTCTCGGGATCTTGGGCACGCACGCACACGCACCTGGCGTGAGTTTTAAGCCACCGGGTCCAGGACGCAAACCGCGGTCGACTACGTGGGAGTCCAGTGACAGCCATTACGCTAACTGCTGGTCCCTAAACAGGTAATTTTTAAAAAGTTTATTTCTTCTTTGAGTGAGACAGAGAAAGAGAGGAAGAGAGAGGGGAAGAGGGAGAGAGACAGCTAACCCTTTGCATCTAATAATAACAGTAAAAAATTTGTTAAACCATTAGATGCTAGGGACAATATAATATGACCGTTGTTTTTGTATAACATTAAGGTCTGGCTTTTGCTCTTCTATGGGTAGGTCAGGCATATTAACCTACATATGTAACTTAACTGAGAGGAGTATCACTGTTAAAGGATTAGTCTACTGAATTATACTTACAGAATTAAAAGACACTGATGCAACTTCATTTCATGTATGAAAAGACTAAGCCCAGCTAACTTATTTATTGAAGGTCTCAAACATTAGTTATAGGGCTGTAACTCAAGTCGTCTGAATTCTGTCCAGTTCATTATAGCACACTGTTTTGCTTTAAATGTTTCGATAACTACAGATTTAACAGTAAAGAACTGCACTAAATTAAATGTGATACTAAAAGTGCTTACCCTTTAAATGTTTGATTAACTTTTGATTATAGCAATTACATCTTTTTATGTTTTTATTAGATCTCTAAAGAACTGGCTAAACAATATGCTATGAAGATAAATAAATGAATAGGATTAAAGAAGAAACTGGAATCTAGGACATTTCAATTTTACTATCTACACCCACAAAACAATCCATATAGGCAAATGGCACTTTTATTGTGGTACTGACTGAGATGTGGCAGTATCTGTCTCCAGTGACCATGCTACTCTAAGAGGCGGTGTCCTTGCAACAAGTGCTAATACATGAAAGTTGCTGTGGTGCCACGATTGTCTGAGATGTTAGCGGGTGTGCTGAGCAAAGAGCTGCTTTCTAAACCTGTAGAAAGTAAAGTGTCGGGTTGATATTTCCCACGTTGGAATGCTCTAGAATAAATCCTTGAAAGTTTTGTACAAACCAAGTCCAGGCTTAATTACCTTCTGAAAATCAATAAAGACAAGAATATTCCCAACTAGTTTTTATAATATTCTAAAATATGAAGAGATCAGTAAACAAAGGGCTCATGCTTTTATTTATTGATAGAGGGTTAATTAACACACTACATTTCTATGTCTCTTGCATATAAAAAACATGGAATACGAGTTTTTACCTTAGTGTTTGTAAAAATTTTGCCAAATGTCCGGCAAAGGCGCCAGAAAAATCTGGAGAATTCATGGACACAGGCAGTTGAAGTAACATTAATTTTGCCAACTATTTCTATAAGTTGTGGCAACCTGAATATGAAAGGAAAAAAAAAAATAGGCAGGGGACACACATAAATTACTGTATCCTTGACAGTTTCTGAAACAATGTATATGCAATAACATTTTTTGTTTTGTTCTTTGAAAGCAAAGAAATTGTGTGGGGCCCTTAGTAAAGGTCTTAAGATTACAATCTACTGTATAAACATCTTAAAACAAATTTTGACTGTTTGCCACAAAACATATGGAACCTTAATGACAGAGTTGGTATTGAGTTAATGAGACTCAGATCTATGAATGCGATGCTTCCCACGAGCTTGGCAAACCATCAGCACTGTTAGATAAACAAGGCAGCAGACAGGCCATCTAGACATAGTACAGCAGTCCCTTTTTCACAGATAAATGCAAATCAGTGGTATGAATATTTCCTCTCTTAAAGATGTTTACCATAGATGCTGATATCAAATGATATATTAGAAAATTGTGAGTTATTTATTTTTTCCAATTTGCTATAGAATGTGTGTATTCACCAGAGAGAGACAAAGAGAGAGAAAGGGAAAGTGAGAAAGCACCCTCTAGCAGGGATGGCCACACTACAGTCCCTTCTTCTCCATTCTCCTCTTGGGATTTTGGGTGGACACACACACGAGCCTGGTGTCCTTCTCAAGTCACCTGGTCCACAACTCAACTCTCAACTGTGTAGTAAGCCATGTGGGATCCAGTTATCTCAACTACCATACCATGGACTGGCCCAGAAATTGTATTTTGTCCCTTAGTGTCAATACTAAATACAATGCACTGTTTTCCACTCAACTGATTAAGTACACCAAATGCATATAGAGGTGGTAACTTACAATTGATTGACAACCCACAGTAAACTCTCCCAGCCTGTTGTACCCTCGTGTTCCAGCTGGTAATCATAAAGTTGTAGCAGCACTGCCAATTGCTCACGACTTCCGATAATAGTAGACACATCTTGAAGAGGTGACATAGGCCGAGGAAATCTCGTCACTATAAATAATAGAAGCAAAATAAATTCCACGGAAAATGGCAGTTTGGGAACCAACTTAGTCCACTAAGAGAAATATAAGGTCCTTCCCCTGATATTTAGTTTCTCATAAGCTTTAAACATAAAACTGAAACTTATTAATCAATTTTAGGAAAAAAGTGAAATAAATTCTTGTCATATGTGAACGAACCCAAGAAATCTCAAAAGTTAAGATTTTATGACCCTATATAGCTAAAAAGGGAGTACTGTGATGCAATATGGATAGTTTTCTACTGAAGATTAGAATTTCATTTACGTTAAATTGGGTCAGATAAGACTTTTAACTAAAACATGGTTTAAAAAAAATAGAGCTTCACCAGACTACGTCAATGAAATATAAAATAAGACAAGATGTTTCTGTCAAGGCATAAGGAATTAATAGGTTATAACGGGGAAAAAAACTGTTCAGTACCAGAGAATAATGATATAATATAGTAACGGCTGACCTGAATAGGTTCCTTTAGTATTCGATTGCCAATATTAAAATATTTAATTCATAGTTTGATAAACACTAATATGAAAAGTTAAAAGTCAGTGACCAGTAAGATAAGACAAAGTACACTATAGATAATATAGTTGGTGTCCCATGATATGTACTTTGAGTATACACACACTGGTATGTTTCGAAAGTTTAAGTGTATAATCATACAGGTAGGAAAGTCTACAATCATACAGACAGTAATTAAAAAAAAAAATCACCAGAGTGTGTGTGTGCTCACTAGAGAAAAAGAGGGAAGGAAAATAAGGAGGGGAAGAGAGAGAAGAGCAACCCTCTCCCAAATGGGGAATGTTCCCGCCATAGTTCCTTCTCTTTCACTCTTCCCTCCCGTTGGGATTTTGGGCATGAATGTACACAGCCCAGCATGTCCCTCAAGCTGCTGGGTCTAGGAACTGCATTGTTGGCCATGTGGGATCTAGCCGCCTTAAGCTCCAGGTCATAGGCTGGCCTGATAATTTGATCCCAGGTTATAAAGGGTATATTTCTTAGATGCCTATGTAGTAGATAAGGTCTGTCAATGCTCATTAACTGGTGATCAGAAATCACTGATGGAAGCAGCATCTACATAGAAGCAAACACCCTACAAAAACACATAAGGAGGCAGTACTTTTTAAAAACATATTAATGGCTTAATGGTTATTTTCTAGCTTTAGACAATTTGAAAGAGCATTTATTTATTTATTTATTTATTTTTTTGGGAGAGAGATTTTTTTGCTATAGGGTGTATACATTTACTGGAAAAAGAGAGAAAGAGAGATGGAAAGCAAGAAATTACCCCCAGAGCAATGATCACACCATAATCCCTTCTCTTCCATTCTCCTCTTAGGATCTTGGGCACACACCCACAGGCGTCTGGTGTGAGTTTAAGCTGCCGGGTCCAGGACCTGAACCACGGTTGAGTATGTGGAATCCAGCGACATAACCATTACACCATTTGCTAGTCCCATGAGCATTAATCTATTTGCTATGTGCCGGTCCCAGAGCATTTAACTTTAACAGTGCTTAAAGACAAAACTAAGGGGATGGCAGGTGGCATGTGGTTAAAGGGTTCTGGATTCCTACGTGGCCAACCGTGGTTCGTGTCCTGGACCTGATGCCTTGCTTTCTCACTTTCCCTCTTTCTCTCTTTCTCTCAATCTGTCCTTCTCTGGCCAAATAAAAATAAATAAATAAATAAATAAAATAAAGTTAAATAAAATAATTCTTAAAAAAAAAAAAAAAACCACAAAGATGCTATTGTACTCCTGTGCTGCACCAGGCATTTAATAATATTTTAAATAGGGGCCAGTAGGTGGCCTAGTGGTTAAAGCGGCCAACCACAGTTCGAGTCGCAGACCTGGTGGGATGCTTTCTCACTCCATCCCCACTCCCTGTCTCTCTAGTCAAATAAAAAATAAGACTAATAATAATTAAGTAAATAAGTCTTTATAAAATAATAAATTAAATAGAGATAAAGGTTATCCTTTTATGTGAACTCTATTTGCTATGATGATACAAAAACAAATAAAACAATGCATTTGTAACATGGCATCCTTTACTAACTAAGGTTTCTGCTTGAATTCTCACTATCCCAACCCAGATTTCAAGTAGATTGGATGGTGAGGGATATCTGTAACTCTATATTATGTCACAGGATACCTGACGCATTTTTACATAGAAAAGTATAGAAAAATATATCATGACTTTTCCAGTAATCTAATACTTTACACCATTTTGATCTCGTAGCTTTGTGTATCCTTGGACACATGGCATCATCTCCCAAAGACTATAGGTAGACCACAATTTCCTTAACATAAAAAAAGTAATTCTAAAAACATTAAGTGTCTTAGGCTATTCTCAATGTCCTAACTCTTCTTTTATTAAAAGCCAGTAAGAGATATGGGCAATTTCAACAATCTGAAAAAGCTGCAAAGGTACCTCATTCACAGTAGCAGCTTATCAGTAGCCATCGACCCTGGGGTAGGTGCTGCAGGTAATTAATTACCCGCCAGGTACCAAAGGCCACTTACTGACCACCTGGGGAGTGAAGTAAGAGAACACTGACCTCTGCTGTCAGTTCCATGTACTTCTGAAAATAAGCCACATAGCGCTTTTTAGAAAAAAGAAAAATTCTTCCACATAGCTTATATTCATTTCTATCAAGGACATTGTTGAAAAAAGTGATTATATTTTCCTTTCCCTATCAAAAATAAGATGAAAACAGGGAAGAAAAAAATATAAAGAAAGTAGAAATGACAAGCTTCACATACTGTTAAGCACATCTTTCCAGTGACTCAGATCTATTCAAGGAAGAAAACTTATTCCAGGCTCTGTCCCTCCCAAAAGCTATAAAAAGACTATCTAAAGAATGGCGAGTATAAATAGTAAAACACCATGATAATTTTCCATAAAAGATGAAGCCTTACCGTTTATAAGATATCACTTATGAACATGAGACTCCACACATATAATACATTCCCGTAATCATGCTGTCACACAAGTTCTTTTGAACATTCCCGTAATTATGCTGTCACACAAGTTCTTTTTAATTGCCAGGGATTCATGTATTTGCCAGAGAGGTAGGGAGACAGGGAGAGACAGGGGGAGAAAGCACCCACGAATAGGGTGTGGTCAATCACGATCCCCTCTCCTCTGTTTCTCAGTCCTGTTGAGATTTTAGGCATATACGCAGGGCATGTTTTTCAAGCTGCTGGGGCCAGGATATGAATTTTAGTCGGCCATGTGGGATCTGGCTCCCTTAACTACTAGGCCACGGTTCCAGCACATAAGTGATTTTTAGAATTTTAATTGAAAATAATTTTTGTAAAGTTAAGCTGCTAATACTCTACTGGGATGTTGGAAAAGTCCTAACACATTTTTGCACAGAAAAACATAGACAAATACGTCATGACATTGCCGAAGACCAAATATATTTTCTTGCCAGCACTTAAGTTCAGTACCTTCTATCTGTGGCACTTCACCATGAAGCTTGGCTTTGCTGGAAAAAGGAGCATTCTGTAGCACTAATGCAAAGAGAGATGGGATCAACGACTGCAAGGCAGAAAGGTACATGTGTAACTTGTGCTCATCCAGCCCATGTTCTCCTTCCTGAAACATAAGGAGGGGAAGCTAATTTAGCACTGGGAAATTGCACTGCTAATCTGAGCTCTGATGAGCTTCCTTTCTGTGGCAAATCAAACACTTAAGGACCTGTACATGCTATGTCAAAACATAAAACTTAATGCAGATGTCCATGAATCTTTCTTAATTTCTCTAAGTACATGAAGATGTAAAGATGCAATAAGACACTATAGAATAGAACCTTTCACATGGAAAACTTTAGGGTAACATTAGTCATTTCCACTTGTAGGAAAAAGTTTTACAGGTTTGCTTTTTTTTTTTCTTTTTAAGTTTATTCTTTCATTACCTCCATGAGAGAGAGAGACAGAAAAGGAGAGAGAGAGTAAGAAAAAGAGACAGGCACATCCAACAGAGTCTTATGCTACACTCTACCCCAGCCTCAGCCAGTCCAGATCATGAGTCCATACATGCCCACCCAGTGTGTATAGGGAAGTCCCAGGACATGAACTGGGGACCTTCCTACGTGGGTCCCACTGCATCACTGCTGCACCACCATCCTGCATCACTTAGAGATGGTTTTATCTTTTGCAAATCTTTAAGTCAGGTACAGGCATTGAAGTGAGCTACAGGAATCATTTTAAATACTCAGCTACAAGCCCAGCAGCAACTCTTAACCATATCCCCTCTCCTACTTCTTATATCCTTTAATAGATTTGGTGACATCTGTATTTGGAGGTATTAAAAGAACTTTAAAAATAATTCAATGCATAAGTAAAATATGGGAGAAGAAACAAAAGAAAGATAACAGAAAAAAGTAAAAAGGATCAGTATGTTATAAACTAATATTAAAGTGAAAAATATTGTAGAGACATTAGGACTGAAAGCATTTACTGATCAACGTGCGATGCCATTATTATAAACTAACAACTGTGTCAGAAATACCAGCAATGTGAATTATTTTCTGTCAGGTTCTAAACTGGTTTATTTCTTCACGAAAGAATTATTGTCTATGTTGAATATGACAGACATTTTAGTAGGAATGTGAGATTCAACATGTTAGGGAATGGGACAAGGAAAACCAGGTATGGGAATTCGCATAAGAGATGTAATCACTTAAAACACCTAAAAAATCTCCTAAGTTTCACTGGGGCCAGCAAGTGGCCTGGTGATTAAGGTGCTGGACTCCTACATGGCTAACTGTGATTTGAGTCCCAGACCTGGCGGCTTGATTTCTCACTTTTCCTCTCATTCTCTGGTGAGCAAATTAAAAATGATAATCATAAAAAGTAGATGAAAAATAAATAAATCTTTAAAAAAATTCCCTAGGTTTAATAAGAAGGGGTAACTTCAGTCTAATTATTTACCTACAGTTCTTTTTTTTTTTTTTGAGAGTTTTTTGCTATAGGGCGCGTGCACTCACCAGACAGAGAGAGACAGAGAGACAGAAAGCGAGAAATCACCCCTCAGGGGGGATGGCCATGCTGCAATCCCTTCTCCTCCATTCTCCTCTCGGGATCTTGGGCACGCACGCACACGCGCCCGGCATGAGTTTTAAGTCACCAAGTTCGGGACGCAATCCACGGTCCCACGATCGACTACGTGGGAGTCCAGCGATATAGCCATTACGCTAACTGCTGGTCCCACCTACAGTTCTTTTTTAAATACCCATTTGAAAATCCTGGCTAGAACAGCACAATTTTTAAGTTAAATTAATATTTGTGGATACATATGAGACCATCTATGAACTTTAAAGATCTTTTAAAATTTGGGGATAGGAAAGGCGAGAGTTTGGAATCAGAGATCTTTATCAGAGTCAGGTTCCATCACGGGACACCTGTGGGGCACTGGCAAGTTACTTACACACTAAGTCTCAGTTTTTGCATTAAAAAAAAACAAAACAAAACACAACACCAAGGATTATAAGAATAAAATTAAATTTTTATATCTAAATTATCTACCTTAATGGAACATAATAGACATTAAAAGAAATATCAACTTCTCCTTTAGTCTCTAACAGTAACTTCTAATATGAAAGTTAGTTCAAGAAATTTCTATCATTTCTTCAATATTTCTATTTTTTTTTTTTAAATGGGAAGAATGAGAAGTTCTTTGCAAAGAATGAGGGAATAAACTATCGCAGTGGAATAAACACAGTTAAAGCAATCTGACCCCATGTAAACAAGACAGCTTCAGACACTCATAGTTGAATTGTCTCCGCATTCTGGGACAGGCGCTGACACAGCACGTGACTACTTAGGGCCTCAGAGAGGCCAGGAGTAACGCAGGAGTTACTCTACAAAGGGACTACCTCACCTACACATGCAGTCAGGCCCCTTTCTCCTCTAGTTTCAGCAAAGCAAAACGTCCTCAATCTCTCTCTTGGCTCTATTTTGTCAGAATTTTTAAATGGTAGTGCATTGGAATGTTCAGCTGACTGGGGCTTTTCGTCTCTGCTTCTCAACATTCCTCCAAGATGACTTATACCAAACCTTTCAAATGTCTATAAACTATATAAACAAAGGAAGAACTTACCCTGAGAAGTTTTTCGATCTTGTTCAGCAGTGTAGGTATAAGATGAGACTGTAAATTTCCAAGTTCTGTAGTCCAAGCAGCATACGCTGGTAAAAATACTTGATGTGTTGCACTAACTACTCTTTCTGAGGGATCACCCAAGGCTGACAGCAGCAATTCAAAACCCTGCCAAAAAGAAATAAGCAAATGTAGATTTGTAAAAGAACAATCTTTTAAAGTAATAAAAACACATTTCTATAAATTTAGAAAATATTTTAAGTAGAAAGAAAGCCATCTTTATATTAATACAATCCTACCCTGCCCATTTTCGTAAAGAAAATGTCATGTATACATCGATGAGCAAATCAAAGATAAGGGGTGGTAAAACATGGCATTACTGGGCCAGCAGGTAGCGTGGTGGTTGAGGCTCTGAATTCTCACATGGTTGACTCTGTGGTTTGAGTTTTGGACCCAGTAGCCTGAAGGCCTAAAAAACACGCCAGGCATGTATGCTTGTATGCCCCATATCCCAAGAGGAGAATGGAGGAGAAGGGATAGGGGATAGTGGCATGGCCATCACCCCTGGGGAGTGATTACTCACTTTCCTTCTCTCTCTTTCAGATAAAAGCATGCACTCTATGGCAAAAACAAAAAACAAAAAAACCCTAAAAGCAAAACAAAACAAAAAACCATGGTATTATAAAATTTCTGCCTCAAAATTACAGCAGAGACTCTAAATAATTCATGGCATTCTTTCCTCTGGAATACAAAAGTGAAAATTTTGTAACTGGGCAGCTCCCCACAACTAACTAAAGACGACCTGCCATCACTACTATAGATTACAAAGTACCTGAATCAGAGATTCAGAACATGACATTATTTGGAATTTTATAATGGGGTCATGGCGGGTTCATTCTTTAAACATACCTGTTGATATTTGTCTGGATCATCAATATACCCCATGATGATACCAAGGCTTTTGATCACAGCTTCTCTTACCAAATCGGCCTTATCTTCCATTAACATTTGTTGCAACATTGAAAGAACCAAGGAGCTGCGGATTTCTTTCTGAAAATAAACAACACGTTTTTACTGTTTATTTACATGAAAGCAGAAAAGTATAGAGAACAACTTGACAGACATCCATGTGTTCAAAATCCAGAATAAACAGGCACTAACATTTTGCTACACTGCTTCAAGTCTGCTTTTTCAAAGATAGAACTTAATAAACACAGCCAAAACATCACTCTCCCCACATTCCTTTCTTCACCCTCCCTGGATAGTGACTTGAAAATCATGCTAGGAATGTGTGTGCATGCCCAAGATCCTGAGAGGAGAATGGAGGAGAAAGGATTGCAGCATGGCCATTTCCACTGGAGGGGTGACTTCTCACTTTCCCTCTCACTGTACCTGTCTCTCTCCAGTGAGTGTGCATACTCTAAGGCAAAAAACTCAGAAAAAATAAATAATTTGCCTGTGGTAAGGTGAGGAAACATTATAAAATCCTGGCATTTCTAACTTTTTAAAAAGTGAGGAAAAGTATTAAAAAAGGGTGGCATAAGAGTTAAGGCCTGTATTCCCACATGGCCAACGATGGCTCAGGTCCCGACCTGGTGGCTTTAAAATCACGCAGGGCAAGTGCACGCATACCCAAAATCCTGAGAGGAGAATGGAGGAGAAGGGATTGCAGCGTGGCCATCCCCCTGCGGGTAATTTCTTACTTTCCCTCTCTGTCTCTCTCTCTCTGGCCAATACATCCACCCTATGGCAAAAAGAAAAAAAAAATCTTAAAAAAAAAAAAAGAACTTAAAAAAAAAGAATTAAAACAGAACATGATGACAGCAAATTTCAAAATACTTTAAAAATGCTTTACTATTTTAATTCGCTAAAATTTAACATAGTGGTAACCACTGCTGTGTCTTTATTTCACACAATTTTTTCCAGTTATATGAAAGAATGTCTTATCTTAATTAATAGCTGAGGTTAGAATTAAGAGGTATCAATATATGAGTTCATGTCCCTCCTACTTTGTATTATCATTGCAATTTCAGCAATTTGTAAAGTTCTTTAAGCCTAAACTAGTTTAGGTCCTTTTTCTATCTAATGGTTAGAACAAGATAAAATAAAGGTAGAGGACCTGACTATTTTTATGAACTTACAGAGCAAGGCTCGTCAGACATCTTCTAAGGCCTGGTTTACACTTTGATTTTTTAGAAACAAAAATACATGTAATTTTAGCAAATTGTGGACATATCTAGTTTGGTGAATATGCCTTTTAGTAAAGCTTGTTTATTTACCCTCTAAGCTAAAAACTACCCTAAAAATGCATTAGAGTATTTTTATAAAGACCTCTAGGTAGGTATAAGCACAGACAATGAAACAGGTAAGTAGGCTTCAACTGGATATTTGCTTCATATTCATTTAAAAAAAATTATTTATTCATCTATTTTAATTTGACCAGTGAGAGACACAGACAGAGAGAGAGAGAAAGAGAGAGAGAGGAAGTGAAAAAGCAAGCTACTAGATCTAGAACTCGAACTACGGTTGGCCATGTGGGAGTCCAGCGCCATTAGCCACCACGGTACCTGCCACCCCCACTTCACATTGATTTGGACTGAGGTCAATGTGGCAATTAGTTTTAGTATGCCAAATGGACCCCCCTATAGGCTACATCAAGAGGCATTTCCCAGGACTAGCAGTTGGCATAAAGGCTATGTCACTGGACTCCTGTGTAGTCGACCGCGGTTTGAAAACCTCTCTAAACAAAGAAACAAACAAACAACAAAAAAAGGAGGCATTTCCCTATTTAAGAACAGTGCTCGAGGCTGACAGGTGGATGGTGGTTAAGAGCGCTGGATTCCCATATGGCCGACCATGGTTTGAGTCCCAGACCTGGAGGCTTGCTTTCTCGCTTTCCCTTTCTCCCTCTCTCTCTCTGGTCAAAATTTAAAAAATGATAATAACAACAAATGGAATTAAAGAAATAAATAAATATTTTTTTAAAAAAAGAACAGTGCTTAAAAATTGTTGCTACCAGTTCCAGTGGGATACAAGGGAAGCGTGGATCCACTGATGAAACATTATATCTATTATAAATATTGCTTGGCAGTCTAAGAGTGAGACAGTTTTCTTATCCTTTGGGAGCAAGTAATGTACATCTCCTTCTTGGGACAATAAATAATAGAATCCTAAAATGCTTTCCTCTCTCTTTCTCTCTCTCTCTCTCTCTCTCTATATATATATATATATAGTTTCTCAAACTGATACAATATCAATTTTCTCCCATAAGATAGAAAAAGTTTAAAACATTTCATCATGGCTAGTTCTTTTTTTTGGGAGAAGTTTTCGCTATAGGGCGCGTGTGCTCGCCAGACAGAGAGAGACATAGAGACAGAAAGCGAGAAATCACCCCCCAGTGGGGATGGTCACGCCGCAATCCCTTCTCCTCCATTCTCCTCTCGGGATCTTGGGCATGCACGCACACACGCCCGGCATGAGTTTTAAGCCACTGGGTCCGGGACGCAAACTGCGGTCGACTACGTGGGAGTCCAGCGACATAGCCATTACGCTAACTGCTGGTTCCGCATCATGGCTAGTTCTTGTCACAGATATGTGAAAACAGGAACTCCAATGCACTGTTAAAAAGAAGTATAAATTCCTGCCATCTTGGTTAGGTACAATTTAATACTGTCAAAAATAAAAAATGCAAATGTGGAAAGCAGCAAGATATTGGATATTAACAGTGTGAAACACTTTAAAAACAGAGAGGTAACCACATAAGAACTATCAGTAGGGTTTATATTCAGGCACTGCTAGAAGGACATAAATTCATTGTATATGTTAGGTTGCTAGAAAAGTCATGATTTGCTTTTCTATACAAAAATGTGTCATGACTTTCCCAACAGTAGTATGTTTAATGTGGGATAAAATATATTTACCTGTATAAAAATATAAATAAATAAATATTTTATGTATATACATAAACATATATATAGTGGGCTTGCCCCAGAGAGAAACAGAGAGCAGGAAAGTAAAAAATCGCCCTGAGGGGAGATGGCCATACCATCTTTCTTTCATCCCCCTATTGGGATTTGGGCACACATGCATAGGTGCCTAGCCACCAGATCTGAGAATCATTCCATGGTCAGTCATGTGGGAGTCAAGAGGCTCAACCACCATGCCACCTGTTTCCCCTGAAGTATTATTATTATCATTTCTTTTTGCTGAGGTTTTTGCTATAGGGTGCATACACTTGCCAGAAAGACAGAGAGAGGCATTGAGACAGAAAGCGAGAAATCACCCCCTGGTGGTATGGTGACACCGCAATCCCTTCTCCTCCATTCTCCTCTTGGGATCTTGGGCATGCATGCACACATGCCCAGCATGAGTTTAAGCCACCGAGTCTGGGACTTGAACCATGGTCGACTACATGAGAGTCCAGTGACAGCCATTATGCTAACTGCTGGTCCCCTGAACTATTATTTTTTAAGGAATTATTTAATTTTATTTATTATTATTATTTTAAAATTTGTTGTAGGGCAAGTGCATGAGAGAGAGAGAGAGAGAGAGAGAGAGAGAGAGGAAAGAGAGAGAGAGGAAAGTGACAAAACAAGCTGCCAGGTCCAGGACTTGAACCGCGGTTGGCCAAGTGGGAGTCCAGTGTCTTATCATCACAGTACCTGCTGTTTATTTTTAACAGAACTAAAAACAATTCTTTTGTTATTGGCTTTTCACTCTTCACTAAAAATTATCAAGTTAACAATAAATGCAATTAAATAGCTCATGAACTGTTGTACATTTCAATTTTTTGTAGCCGTTTTTAAGAATGATTTTACTAAAAATGACCCTAGAAGGTACAGATCAGCAAACATTGGGAAAGAGCCAGATGGCATACAACCTTGGCTTTGGAGGCCATAAAAATCTCTGTTACAACTGATCAAACCTATAGCTGTAACAGAAAACAGCCCTACACAGTATATAAACAACTAGATGTGGCTGTGTTTCAATAAACCTTATTTACAAAATTAGGCTGTGGGTTAGAATTGATATACAGGCTGTGGTTCACCAAGACTGGCTTTAAACTGCTAATTATAAAATAACTCTTAATGCCTTCTCATTCCTTCTACCTATTCTAAACCCTGAACCTATGGATAGAATGCTATAAGAGCTTAATAGTCTAGTGGTTCTCAAATTTTTTTTTTTTTTTTTGCTATAGGGAGGGCATATGCACTCACCAGAAATACAGAGAGAGACAGAGAGATAGAAAGTGAGAAATCACCCCCCAGGGGGATGGCCATGCTGCAATCCCTTCTCCTCGATTCTCCTCTCGGGACCTTTGGCACACACGCACACGTGCATGGCATGAGTTTAAGCTGCTGGGTTTGGGACTCGAACTGTGGTTGACAACATGGGAGTCCAGCAACATAGCCATCATGCCAACTGCTGGTCCCTGGTTTTCAATCTTTTTGGTGGCAGGAATCTCACCTTAATTTAAAAATTAAAGAGCTACTCAAAGCCAGCCCAAGGTGTGATGGCTAAGGTGGCTGGATCTCACACGGCCAACTGTTCAGTCCAAGCCCTGAACTCAGCAGCTTGAGAAATCTGCTGGTTGTGAGTGTGAGTGTACCCCAAATCCTGAAAGGACAGGAAATGGAGAAGGGATTACAGTGTGACCATGCTGCATGGGATTGCTTTCTCTTCCTCTGCCTCTTCCCAGTAAGCAAATATGTCCTCTAGAAAATTAAAAAAAAAAAAGGGCCAGCAGGTGGCCTGAATCTCACACTAGGTACATGTGCATACGTACCCAAAGTCCTGAGAGGAGAAAAAAGGAGAAGGGATTGTGACATGGTCATCTCCCTGGGGAGTGACTACTCACTTTCTCTCTCTCTGGCAAAACTCCCTCTCAAGAAAAAAAATTAAAGAGCACCTTGAACAACTTTTGCTTGGGTATGTATTATTTACTAACATTCATCATATTAGAAATTAAAACTAAAAATATAAAGAAAACGACATCATTACTGTTTCAATAATCCAGTATTTTCTTACAGAGTATTAAGATAGCCGTCTTAGCCACCATTCCACAGCCCCAGCTCCTAGTATAGCTCAGCACATTTATACCCATGTTAATTGGTGGCAGCGTGCCTATCTGCCTGCAATGCCGTACTGTACTAGTGGGAGACATTTCCTTTTTTTGCCTCATCTCTTTTCCTTATCAAGACAGCATGCCTAGAAAGACTTGGATAAAAGTATGTAAGATATCTGAAAAAATCTTAATCTTTAAATCTTTTTAAAAAGAAAAGAGGTTTTAAGAAAAAAGACAAAAAAGACAGTTCTTACGGGAAGGTAAGGTGCCAGTGCTCCACAGGATTCTGCCACGAGAAGTCGTCTTTCTGGGTATTTGTGATTAATCTAAAGTAAAAAAAAATACAGAAATCAAGGATAAACAACATACACTCCCTTCTTTGAACAGAGAATTACTTTTCGCCACAAATCCTGTTAGGAATGCAATAAAGTTTCTTCCTTTTCCATTTCTGGGATCCCTGTGTGGCTATACCTGGATCAGGAAGAAGGGAACCAGGGAAAGTTTAAACACGAGGTCACAGGGGTTTATCTGTTTAAAAAAAAAAAAAAAAGGAAAAGAAAAAACGGGGAAATCAAAGATGAAAATTTGACAAAGAGTTTAGCTATTACAGGTTTGCCTAAAACTAGGCTTTTCCTTAGAATGTGATGGAGAAATCAGGAACTTTCCCTAGAAACATGGTATATATATTTAATTTGGAAAATACAGCTTATAGATTTGACAGATATCATCTATAATGTGTGCTGAGCCTTTTTTTTCCTTTTTAAATCTAAGGGATTAGGAAGTAAAATAATAATTTACCAGAGATCTTGACTAGAATACGGTTTTATTTTTAAAGTACCCAGACTTCAGTCTATTCCTCTGTTTGCTTAAGGAAAATGATGGGATTTTGCTATTGTGATGACGACACTGAACCATAGTAAAAAAATAACAACAAAAAAAATGACACATACTGGGTTTTGTTCCCATATGTCTTCTTCATAGAATATAAATCTTTCTTTGACTGGAAAAGAAGTATATCTGTTCTCATATTCCCATATGAAAAGGTGGTATTAATGATTTGGATGCCTAAAATTAAGAAAAGAAATCATATAGCAATCTACTGAGCAAAAAACTGGAGGTAGGTGGCTAGATAGAGCCCCGATATCTACGTGTATTCAGGTTACAGAAGAGTTGGTGGTAGAGAGGTTTTTAAGTGAAATCTCTTCAATTTAATCCAAATATGGTTACCTCGAAAGCTGGATTTGAATGCCAGAGTATGGTATATATAAACTTATATTATGTCTTTCTTTAGTCTAGCTCAGTGAGTCTCAGAATTAAAACGTATGTACAAAAATCGGTTGTATTTCTATCAGCAATAAACAAACTGAAAATAAAATTAAGAACCATTCTAATTATAATAGCATCGAAAATATAATACTTAGGGGGCCAACAGGTGGCCTAGTGATTAAGGCGCTAGACTCCCATGTGGCCAACTGTGGTTCAAATCCTGGACTAGCGGCCTGAAACTCACGCTGGATATATGTGCATGCATGCTCAAAATCCTGAGAGGAGAATGGAAGAGAAGGGGTTTGTGGCATGTCTATACCTCTGGGTAGTGATTTCTCACTTTCTTTCTCTGTCTCACTGGTGAGTGCTTGTGTCCTATAGCAAAAAACAAACAAACAAACAAACAAAAACAACCACACATATAAAATACTTATAAACACAGAACAAGAAAGTACAGAATTTATATTCTAAAAAATATAAATCATTAAAAAAATTTTTAAAAACCAAAATAAATGGGAAGACATCCTAAATTCATAGATCAGAAAACTTAATATTAGATGGTAATACTATCCAGATTAACCTATGAATTTGATAGGTTTTCATGAAAAATCCTAGTACCTTTGCAGAAATAAAAAAGTTGATCCTAAAATTCATATGAAAACACAAGGGACCCAGAATAGCAAAATAATCTTGAAAGAGGAGACCCAAATTTGGGGGTTCATTTTTAGAGTGAAGAAAATGTTTTAAAAAGGACTGAGATGATGGATGTAAAACTGTGAATACACTGAAACCACTGACTTGTACACTTTAAGGTGTGAATATGGTTATTTTGAATTTTATCTCAATAAAACTTAAAGTAAATGAAAAGATTAAGTACACATGATAATTGTGCAGAACAGTAAATTCAGGTATGTTATATCCAAGATAATTTTGGCTTTAAGCAATTAGAATCTCCCCTTAAATTAGTAGACATTGTAATTTACAGATGTTGTAAGGGACTGTCAGACGCTAATTGGTACTACATAAAATGTGCATGTAATATTAAGTCTAGTGACTCCACTACAATATAGTGGGGAAAAAAAAGTGCCCCCCCAAAATTGGGAACAGAAGTCTAAATGATGACATACTTAAGTTATATTCCAGAGATCGATAGTTTTCTTAAGAAGACACTGTGCTATTAGAAATAAGGCTATATAACTTGACTCCATACATAGGAAACGCATCTTTTCAGGGTGGAAAAATAGGTGCTTAATAACCTAAACATCAAGTTAACAGTCAGTCATTCTGAGCCGTACAGAAGACTGGAATATTAAAATTCATTATAAAACCCAGGGTATTTTTAGTAAATTGAGTTCAATTATAAATATTCCCACATCAAAGATTTGCGTTTTATATAGTGTATGTATCTGTCCCATACACAACCACACACACGTATAAGATGTGCTTGTAGTGCGCACGCACACGCGCACGCACACACAATTGTCTTTCTCTTTCTTGAACGTATCAAGCTCAGTCCCATTCCAGGGCCTTTACTTCATTCAGATTCTTTCCTAACACCCTTTCCTCAGATATTCCCTCTGACCACCCTTCTAGGAGAACATTCTGTATCATTCTCTAAACCTTGTCCTGCTTTATGTTTCTTGGTAGTATACAGTACTACACAAGGGCGTGCCTATTTTTTTTTTATTCTTATCTCCACACTAGGGTATCTTTGTCATTTGTTCACCACTGTACCCCTAGTGACTTCACCAGTATTAGCACTGGAATGAATATTTCATCATTATTTATTGAATCAATAAAGCAAAGCATCTCTGAACATTTTTGAGCACGATTAAATCACTATGCTGTGTTATGGAAATAGCAGGATAATTAATATCCCACATTGCCTACACCACTTAAACAAGAAAATACAAGCCTTCATAAAAAGTTAGACTCTATTAGTAAAGGGAAAATCTAACAGTTATTTACCTGTTCCCAACATTGTGGTAAAAGTTCAGCTTCAACACGTGTTGGCCCAACGTGACGTGCAAATGCCACACAACCCGTCAGTATCATCTGCCTGAAAATAATACAAAAAATAAAGACTTGTACTTGATTTAGAAAGCAAAATTAAGATGAAGAGTTAAAGAAACTCAGCTCTGCAATTTACATACAGTACGACATTTTTGAAAAAGGAGACCTTTCCAACAACGGGCTAGGCTACACCATTTGACATTGTAAAGGGATTTCCTCATTGGTATAAAGCCAGATCTCATAACCTTCTAAATTAACTTCCCATTCATACACTATATCAAATGCTTCATTTTCTACTCAGCTGCAGTTTCTAGCCACCAAAACAGTGATTATTTTCCCAATGTCTCTATAATTATAAGCTCTGGTATTGTATTAGTAAAATAGTACTCTAAGTCATTTTTAGAACAGGATTTTTGGTATCTATTACAAGATAACCATGTTTTTTTTTTTTTTTT
>NW_006159524.1:80978-88934 GCF_000334495.1 Tupaia belangeri chinensis
AATCTATTACAAGATACCCATGTTTTTTTTTTTTTTTTTTGGAGAGGTTTTTGCTATAGGGAGCGTGCGCACGCCAGAAAGACAGAGACAGAGAGAGAGAGAGCAAGAAATCACCCCCCCGGGGGGATGGCCACATTGCAATCCCTTCTCCTCCTTTCTCCTCTTGGGATCTTGGACACACACGCATAGGCGCCTGGCATGAATTGAAGTCACCAGGTCCGGGACTCAAACCATGGTTGACTACATGGGAGTCCAGCGACATAGCCATTACGCTAACTGCTGGTCCCACTCTTGGTATTTTTAAGAAACAAGGTTCTACTATTTGGGTAGACATCCATTAGAATAGCTTCAAGTGAAAAGGCTTAAAAATTTTCACTGATGTGTATGTAAAATAGACTTTCTGATAGAGAAGGTGAATCTGATACTCTTATTCTTGTGTAAATCCATATTCTTGAGTGTAGACTGGACCTAGTAAGTTGCTTCTAACCTATGGAATATTGCCGAAGTGATGAGATTAGGTCACAAAAAATCTGTTAAGTCCATCTTTTTGGACCCTACTGCCTGTCTAGCTGGCATGCTTTGATAAATCAAGCCACCACAGTGGAGGTCCACATGGCAAGGAATTAAAGTGGCATCTGGTCAAAAGTCAGTGAGGTACTAATGTCCTCAGTCTAACAGCCCATGAGAAACATCCTGTCAATGACCAATCACATGACTGAGATCAGAAGCAAATCCTTCCCCAGGTGAACCTTGAGATAACTGTAGTCCCAGGCGACACCTTGACTTTATAAAAGACCCTGAAGCAGAGGATCCAGATTTATGGCTCACAGAAACTATAATACAAAAATGTATGATTTTAAACCACTTTTTTTGGGGGTACTTTGGAACAGACCAATAGTTAAGGATCTTCACTTAAATTGATAAATACGTAACTTAAAAACAGTATAAAATTTAAAGCAAGATTTTTTTCCTCTTTAATATAAAGTTCCATTTAAAATTACTTTCATGTAGAGTTATATTTCTGTATGGTAAAAGCAGATTTCACACAGATATGCATGATTATTTCCTGATGTATCCTGACCTGAAGTAAGAGTAATGAAGTAAGAGTGATTGGAACTATTGGCCACCAGATGGCAGCCGTGAGCATCACATACAAAGTCTCTGAAAACAGGCTCTAAGATTTGAGTAGTTTTTGCCTTACAAATTTAAAAAGAAAATGTAATAAATGGTTCTTAATTATTAATAAAGTTACAATATAGAGAAGAGCACTTTTCAAGAAGAAAATAAAATACTAATTTTCCTATACAGAACCACCAGATTGCCCTTGGAAATTTTTCAGTTTGTAAAGTGTACTTCTGAAACAGAGATTTTATTTCTCGTATTCCTACTGACTAGCAAGTGAGGACTGCTGGCACGAAAGATTCTGGATCATCTTGCTGGATCCTGAAAAGGACCTGACTTTCCACCTGCTTAGAAATATTTTGGTATAGGAAGAGAACAGAGATATCTACTTATAGGGTTTTAAAGTCTGCTTATACTTTTCATAGTTGAGGGAAATAAAATTGAGTCGATTCACTTTGTGGTTTACTCATTTATGATTTTCCAAAATTCTTGAAAGAGGATAAAATTGTGTCAGAAAAACAAGGGCTGAAATTACAGAAAGCTACAAAATCATAAACTGTAACAAAGAAAAACATTCTGCATTATTTTATCCAACTGGTGCTTGGTGAGCCTGTCTGTCCACTAAGATGTTTTTGCTCAAGTCCATTCCTGTACAGTTTCACTTAATAGTTAAAGATTTTACTCTTGGGACAAGTGGGTGGCGTGGTGGTTGAGGTGCTGAATTCCCACATGGCCAACCACGATTAGAGTCCCA
Organism: Tupaia belangeri chinensis; assembly: GCF_000334495.1. Taxonomy (NCBI): domain Eukaryota; kingdom Metazoa; phylum Chordata; class Mammalia; order Scandentia; family Tupaiidae; genus Tupaia; species Tupaia belangeri. Next base: position 82,855 of record NW_006159524.1, read on the forward strand.
GACCTGGTGGCTTGCTTTCTCACTTTCCCTCCCCCTCTGGAGAAAATGTAATAAATGGTTCTTAATTATTAATAAAGTTACAATATAGAGAAGAGCACTTTTCAAGAAGAAAATAAAATACTAATTTTCCTATACAGAACCACCAGATTGCCCTTGGAAATTTTTCAGTTTGTAAAGTGTACTTCTGAAACAGAGATTTTATTTCTCGTATTCCTACTGACTAGCAAGTGAGGACTGCTGGCACGAAAGATTCTGGATCATCTTGCTGGATCCTGAAAAGGACCTGACTTTCCACCTGCTTAGAAATATTTTGGTATAGGAAGAGAACAGAGATATCTACTTATAGGGTTTTAAAGTCTGCTTGTACTTTTCATAGTTGAGGGAAATAAAATTGAGTCGATTCACTTTGTGGTTTACTCATTTATGATTTTCCAAAATTCTTGAAAGAGGATAAAATTGTGTCAGAAAAACAAGGGCTGAAATTACAGAAAGCTACAAAATCATAAACTGTAACAAAGAAAAACATTCTGCATTATTTTATCCAACTGGTGCTTGGTGAGCCTGTCTGTCCACTAAGATGTTTTTGCTCAAGTCCATTCCTGTACAGTTTCACTTAATAGTTAAAGATTTTACTCTTGGGACAAGTGGGTGGCGTGGTGGTTGAGGTGCTGAATTCCCACATGGCCAACCACGATTAGAGTCCCAGACCTGGTGGCTTGCTTTCTCACTTTCCCTCCCCCTCTGGAGAACACATGTGCCCTATAGCAAATTTAAAAATGGCAATAATAAAATCAAATAACTCTTTTGAAAAAGAGATTTTACTCTATCACTGTCACTTGATGAAAACCTATTCCCCTGTGTTCTGAGCAGTCTTCTGATGCATGCCCCTCCTCTTCACCACCTTTAGGAGTAAGTCATTTCTCTACTCAGGTGTCTTTGGTTGTGGACATTTGACTGAGGACCAAAGTAAGACACTGTAACCCTCCGGACATACACTGACAAGTTAGGGGTGACCTAGTGATGCAGAAATTAATATACTGAATCTTTTATCTCCTATAAAACAAAAGCATTACCATGATGTGTGGGACCAGCAGATTGTGCAATGGATATGTCACTGGACTCCCACGTAGTTGAATGCAGTTTGAGTCCCAGACCTGGCAGCTTAAAATTCTCGCCAGGGCGAGTGTGTGCGTGCCATTCTCTCCTCTCCGAGAGGAGAATGGAGGAGAAGGAACTGTAGTGTGGCCATTCCATTGGGGGGGTGATTTCTCACTTTCTATCTCTATGTCCCTCCACTGTCTCTCCAGTGAGAAAATGTGCCCTATAGCAAAAATCTCTATCCCCCCCCAAAAATCAAACATGCATAATAAAGGAAAAGAGACATTTGAATTAGAAGTCTAAGGGTAACTGATCAAAAAGTGTACAAATTCGGGACCAGCAGTTGGCGTAATGGCTATGTTGCTGGACTCCCACGTAGTAGACCGTGGTTCACGTCCTGGACCCAGTGAGTTAAAACTCACGCCGGGTGTGTGTGTGTGCGTGCCCAAGATCCCAAGAGGAGAATAGCGGAGAAGGGATTGTGGCGTGGCCATCCCCCCTGGGGAGTGATTTCTTGCTTTCTGTCTCTCTGGCAAGCGCACATGCCCTATAGCAAAAACCTCTCCAAAAAAAAAAAAGTGTAGAAATTCAACATGAGTAACTGTAATAATGGGAATAAAACAGTGCAGAATATTGTGAAAGGAGCCACTGGTGTGTTTTCTGTTCATTAAAAAAATGGGAACATTTCCTCTATTCCTCTCTTCCCTCTCTCTTTTTCTCTATGGTAAGCACAAGTCCTTTTGCAATTAAAAAAAAAAAAAGAATGAAAAACAAAGAAAACAGTATTGAATATATATATATAGGCAGATGAGGACAGGCTTCTCTAAAAATCAGTTTCCCTAAGGAAGGCTAGATTCCTATCAGGGGAAATTTAGAACGCCTGAGAAGTCACTAGATAAGCCTAATTTTCTGCTGGGCCATCTACCTACCTATGGGTTATTGTCGTTTGGAGAGCAGAAGAAGTGCTGTCTTTCAGACAACGTCTGTAATCATTTACTATACTACCCTGCAGCCAAAGGGGCCGTCAAGACCCTCGCACTGTTTGCTCTCTCCCCATACTGACGGCTTCGATATAATCTAATCACCGAAACAACAAGGAGATTATTATCTACCAGAAATCAGCACAGTTTATTAATAAAGATAGACTTTACATATCAAGAAAATCTATCCTGCAATAATAAGAGATTAATACTTATATTTTTAAAGGAAATAAGACTTCTAATGTGAATTATTCCCTCAAAAACACAGGATAATTTAGGTAATATCCTTCAGTGCTTGTAGCTGTCTAGTAACCCTGAGAAACTATTAATATTTTGAGAAGAAGGTATAGAAGCCTTTTTCAAAGACTTAAAGAATGAAAGTTGTCAGTGGTTATAGTATGTAGGAAGTACTCTGGGGGCCAGCAGATACTGCAGTGGTTAAGGAGCTAGACTTCTAAATGGCTGACCACAGTTTGAGTCCTGGACCTGGTGATTTGTTTTCTTTCCTTCCTTCCTTCTCTCTTTCTGGTCAAATTGAAGAACAATAATAAACAAATAAAATTAAAGAAATAATTCTTTTTTTTAAAAAAAAAGTTATTTAACTTTATTTATTTATTTAAATTCGACCAGAAAGGGACAAAGTGAGAGAGAGTGGGGGGGATGGGGGGAGGTGAGAAAGCAAACCACCAGATCCAGGACTCGAACTGTGTTCAGCCATGTGCAAGTCTAGCGCCCTCAACCACTGTGCCACCTGCTGGCCCCAATAAATAATTCTTAAAAACAAAAAACAAACAAACAAAAAAAACAAAGAGAAAGTATTCTGATATTAGCAGGATTTGCATTACATTTAAAAGCTATTTTTGCTTTAGTTTCCAGCTAGTATCATAAGCTAAATTTCCCAGAGTAATTTTCCTATTATCTATTTATCTGTTAAAGTAAATTCCTCCTCTTGAAAAAGCGTGTGGGGAGGGTGGGAACTTGGTGATGGGAAACTTGCAGCTTGGAATGCATTTCACAGGTTGGGAAAGCACCCAGGAGAGCCACCATGCTGTTGTGAAGGCTCGAGTGCCTAATACAGAGACTGAGAAGGGAAGAAGGCATTTAGATAAAACCTTGATAAAAAGTTAATCTTGATGATCAATTAGTAAAATTAATAAATCAACATTATATTTTATTCCCCAAAGAAGTAATCTCACCCACCTTTGCTCATCATCTGGCCTCTTGATCAAATTGAAAAGTATGTGAAGAAGCTGATCTCTCTCCTTAGGCTCAGGATGGAGGCAAGCTGTACACAATATGAGGGGAATCAATTCCTAAAGAAATATGAGGGGGGAAAATTCAAAATAAAAATACGTTGCAGAATATTCTTTTTGCCACCAGAATACTCTCCAGTGAACTAAACTTCAACGTATAAGAGAACAGATTTTAATTTTGTGAAGTTGATAATTGAAAACAATAAAGCATATCTATGTGTTGGTTGTGCATAAAGTACAAATCGCAATGTTATAAAAGTTACTTAAGAGTAAACTAACTTTTTCTTTTTTTTTGAGGTTTTTTGCTATAGGGCGGGTGCTCTCGCCAGACAGACAGAGAGAGACATAGAGACAGAAAGCGAGAAATCACCCTCCAGGGGGGATGACCACACCGCAATCCCTTCTCCATTCTCCTCTCGGGATCTTGGGCACGCACGCACACGTGCCCGGCATGAGTTTTAAGCCACCGGGTCCCGGACGCGAACCACAGTCGACTACGTGGGAGTCCAGCGACATAGCCATTACGCTAACTGCTGGTTCCCTTAAGAGTAAACTAACTTTTTAAAAATTATCTAGTACTTCCTATGAGCTCAGTTCCATCAAGTGACAACCTGATATAAAGATTTTAATTTGAAAGTGCTCTTAGAAAAATACTCACAGAAGTTCACTGTATTTTAAAACTTAGAACGGTAACAGAAACTAAAGACAATGTTTTTCACTGCCATGATGGCAATAGATCTTCCTTAAAATTAGATATAACCTGGAACCAGCAGATGGCATAATGGTTATGTTGCTGGACTCCCACGTAGTACAACACAGTTTGAGTCTTGGACTCTGTGGCTTAATACTCATGCCAGGCGCATGTGTTATATGTGCCCAAAATCCCAAGAGGAGAAAAGAGAAGGGAATGCAGCCTGGATATCCCCTCTGGGGGGTGATTTCTTGCTTTCTGTCTCTCTATCTCTCTCTGTCTAATCACCAGGCCAAGGGTTGGCCCTATACAAAGCTCTTAACACTAAAATATATTCAAAATATATTAATGTTTTTATTTTGCAGTGGATCATCTAATAAGAATAAAAGTCCAAAGTGATAAAATATTTTTTGGAGAGAAATCCTCTCAGTTATAAAACTAGTATTTTATAGGCACATTAAAGAAATAGCTATGATGTAATAAGAAAAACGATTACCACCACTTTATTTTCTCATTTGCCTTGTTAACTACCAAAAACTTCCAATAGCTTTTGTAGGAGAAAATAAACTATCTTTTATAAAATAGTAAATATTCTGTTAGTGCCAAGGACTGTTCTAATCCATAATTGATTCTAAAAAGGCTGCTATAAGCCGGTAATACTAATGAGAAGATTGAGACAACGCATCATCAGGCTATCCTACTAAGAGCAGAAACTTAAGGATGAAAAGCAGTATTTCCCCCCCATTCTCTCCATAGTCTTTTACTCTTTTTTTTGTTTTTAGAGGTTTTTGCTATGGGGCGCGTGTGCTCGCCAGACAGAGAGAGACAGAGAGACAGAATGTGAGAAATCACCCCCCTAGGGGGGATGGCCACGCCGCAATGCCTTCTCCTCCGATTTCCTCTCGAGGTCTTGGGCACGCATGCACACACGCCTGGCGTGAGTTTTAAGCCATTGGGTCTGGGACTCGAATCACGGTCGACTACATGGGAGTCCAGTGACATAGTCATTACGCTAACTGCTGGTACCAACTCTTTAAAGACAGTTATGACAGTAAAGTACTTGCTATAATTGAAAGTACACACACACACACACACACACACACACACACACACTGTTCAAAACACTGAGTATAATCTTTAGTTTTTTTTTTCACCCTCAAAGGCAAGTGTGCCAAAATAACTATGCTGCTGTTTATTCTTTATGCTTTCTTTTCTTGTCCCTTTCTTCCTTCCATCGTAAGACTTAGTGATGCTTAATCAAGGAGGAAGTTTATGTCACACATTCACACACAGAATCTTTCAAATAAAATATAGCTACTGAAAGTACAAAACCGAGAACACTGATCTCAGAGCTAAAATGGTTCTTATCTCAATTTACTCCTTAGATCTCAAGACCAAGGAAAGGCACAAACTTCTCTGACTTTTAGTTTCTTCATGTGAAACCTGTAGGAATTAAGATTATTGCAGAAACTGAAAATATCATAAATATTCTGCAGATTCCTTAGGCACTGAAGCTAATTTTTCCTTCTGAGATCAAAGTTGGTCTCAAAACAGAGAAATAGTTTTATTACTTGTTAATGATAACATGTATAGCATTCACAACTGGACTGGTCTGAGAAGTATTTCATGTTGGGTAAATTCTTTTTACAAGACAAATGATGTATAGTGATCAAATATTTAAACAAATAATAAACAAAACAAGAATAATCTGAAAAAAATGAAAAGCTCTATGATGTGTATAGTAAGGTCTTTGTTGTGACTGATGTGCATGGTAATTGTGCTGGAAAAACAATTGTGACTGATATGCATGGTAATTGTGCTGGAGAAACAATTGCTATACACTGTAAAAGTATAGGTGATTAAATGTAATAAAAAATAATAAAATAAATAATTCTTAAAAAAAAAAACAACACAACAGTTGGCCTTAAAAAACTTTCTCAACACAGCTCTTAACACAGTAGCCATTATCAACCAACTTTTGGTTGATACTCCCGGCCAAGGAGAATTGGGTACACCCTGCCACATCAGCACCTATGGCAGGGGCCCCCCCCTGGGGAG
>NW_006159524.1:89511-114264 GCF_000334495.1 Tupaia belangeri chinensis
GGGGTCCCCCCTGCCACATCAGCACCTATGGCAGCTCCAACTCCGTGTGAAGTATGCCAGAGCCTCTCCCTCCTATAGCAACACAGGTGGGATCCAGTGTGTGACGCTGAAAAAATGTAGAAAGAGTGGTCTGTTTCTGATAAAGGTAGCAAGGAACACTACTAGAATTTTAATTGCTTAATTGGGACTGGCCCCAAATATTCTACCTTCATTATCATTCACTTATTTAGTCATTAAAACTTCATTTACACGCCTCTTAAAATAACGAATTCCGTCTGTTGGCTGTGTTATTTATTCACATTTATCTGTTGTCGATTCATCTCTTTTAAGTCTCTGAAGTATCGTACCAAAACTTACTAAGTCCATTTTTATCATCTTGATACTACTCATAAATTTATAGACATGAATCAACATCTTCCCATCAGTATCATCTCTCCAGTTGAAGAAGTCTAGTCTTGTAAAAACATTCTTTATAATTCTGAACATAACATGTAAAAAATGGTGGCTAAATATCCATCAAAAGGCAGAATTACAGTGTTTTAAAAATGTTTCTGAAAGATTAGTATGAAAGAAATGTGTTGAGAATTAACTGAGCAATATTAGACATCCTATCTAAAACCTTAAGAAGTTTTTACATGAAAAACTCCTTATGCATATTAGCTTTGATGTTTTGCAAAACATAAAAATAATAATACCATAGTAGGATAGTATCTATGGCCTTAGTCACATTATTGGATCCAAAAGGTAATCTTTTTCTCTACATAAGAATATGGACAACTAATGTATCCATATTTCAAGACAACAACAACTTTAAATGTTTTAAAACATGTTTTGACAACTTGGATAATATTTAATAATGTGTATGTTTTTTAATTTTTATTCATCTTTTTTTTTTTAAGAGAGTTTTTTGCTATAAGGTGTTTGATCGCTGGAGAGACAAGAGAGAGAGAAAGTGAGAAATCACCCCCTAAGGAGCATGGCCATGCTGCAATCCATTCTCCTCCATTATCCTCTCTGGACTTTGGGCACACATGCACATGTGCCTGGTGTGTTTTAAGTCCCTGGGTTAGGGACTCCAACAGTGATCAACTACGTGAGAGTCCAGAGACGCCACCATGACATCATCTGCTTGTCCTCATCATTTTTAAAAAATCTGACCAGAAAGACAGAGGGAGAAAGTGAGAAAGCAAGCCACCAGGTCTGGGACCCAAACTGTTTTTTAGTCATGTGGAAGTTCAGTGCCCCAATCACCATGCCACCTGCCAGCCCCAACAATGTGTACTTAAAGTGAAATACAAAACTGATGTTCTATGACGAGTAGAGTGGAAAACAGGGTTGTAATCCTATTGCAGAATTTTTTTCTTCCCTTTCTTCTTTTACTTGCTAGAGAGCACAAGTGCTTGCCAGAGAGAGAGAAAAAGAGACAGAGGGAGAGGGAGAAGTCACCTCCCAACAGGGCATGGTCATGCTGCAATCCTTTCTCCTCTAGTTCTTCATCCTGCTGGGATTTGGGGCAGGTACACACATGCCCCTTGCATGTTTATTAACCTGCCTAGGCCAAGATTCAAATCATGCAGTCGGCAAAAAGGGACCTGGTTCTCTTAACCCTACACCACATAGCTAGCCCCTACTGCAGAATTTCTAAATTTCAGAAGTCAATAATATAACAGGATTAGGATTTTGCATTTTATTCCAGTGACACTTGCCAAACTATTTTGATATTTCAATGTTTTTTTGTTTGTTTTTTGGAGATGTTTTTGCTATAAGGCACATGCGCTAGCCAGAAAGACAGAGACAGACAGAGAGACAGAAAGCAAGAAATCACCCCCCGGGGGGGGGATGGCCACGTCATAATCCCTTCTCCTCCATTTTCCTCTTGGGGTCTTGGGCATGCACGCACACGTGCCCAGCGTGAGTTTAGGTCACCTTTTCCGGGACTCGAACCACGGTCGACTACATGGGAAGCCAGTGACATAGCTATTACGTCAACTGCTGGTCCTAATATTTCAATGTTAATAACTAAGCTGGTCCTCTTTATCTGAAGGATTGTCTCCTCCCCACCCATACTACTGTTAATCGAGGAATTTTGTACAAATTTAATGGGAAAGGTTTCTAGCATTTGAATACTTTCAGTTTTATGATTCAAACAAAATATAGCATGCAATAGTAATAAAGAAATGTCTTTAGAGAGAGTAAATCACTTTAGAAAGTTTATATTTTATTTTTATTAATATAGTCTATTTTATTTCTTTTTTTGGTGGGAGAGGTTTTTGCTATAGGGTGCGTGCGCTTGCCGGAAAGACAGAGAGAGACAGAATGACAGAAAGTGAGAAATCACCCCCTGGGGGAGGGGTGGCCACGCCACAATCCCCTCTCCTCCATTCTCCTCTTGGGATCTTGGGCACACACACACGCGCCCGGCGTGAGTTTAAGCCACCGGGTCTGGGACTTGAACTGCAGTCGACTACATGAGAGTTCAGCAACCACAACCATTACACCAACTGCTGGTCCCAAATGTAGTTGATTTCCTCTAGTTTTAATCATTTGAGGATTTTAAATCTTGGGGAAAAAAAAAAAACCCAGAAAATAAGGATTCTGTGTATTCATACTAGAAAAGTATCTTAAAAAAAAACTAAAACAAAGTGAATAATTAGGTGCTAAGGAGAAATAAAGCTTGAAATGAGAGATGGCAAATATTAATATGAAAAAAATGTGGTAATGTTAAGACAAGGTTCTAAGATTCTAAAGGAATCTAAACAAAAAAGGAAAAATTACATTCAGATCAGATGACAAATAGTAAATATTTCAGTATTTCAAGCAGACTAGTAAAATTCTACACAATACTAATAAAGTAACATGTTAGTCCTCATTGTTCCACTAAAATAATTTCCAATATTTAACTTAAGGCTTGTTTAGAATTTTAAATGGTTGTTATTCTTGAAATTTTCATGTGGTCTTTTGCCAATGAATTAAGAAATAGTAAATTAAAATTTAAAGTATGGACAATGGCATTTAATTACTCTATGCCTCAACTACAATATATCTTTAGGCTAATCCAAAACTAAAACCCACATAATGTCATTATTATCTAAATAACTTGATTCTGAAAAGGAAAGAATTTGGTAAAATTCTGTTACAATTGAGTCCATATTTTAAGATGGTACATTTCATTATACTTCATTCAATTTGCTTAAGCTATATATGAAAAACATTTCTCATATATCTTTGTGTGTTTTACAGAAGTCTACACTCACTTATCTTTAATCCATTTGAAAATGGTTTCTTTGCTTCAAGAATAATATTTTTATTTGATGTGAGATTCATACACACACACACACACACACACAAAGGCTGGCTGAGTTGAAATCTGAAACACTTTTGTTCTCAAGCATTTTTTATAGTTTTGGATTTTAAAATATTTACATATTTATAATTAGATATGTTGGGAATGGGACCCAAGCCTAAACACAAATTCATATATGTTTCATATACATTTTATACACACAGCCGGAAGGCATTTTTGTAATGCAGTGTTTTGACTGCATCTTCTTACATGAGATAAGGTGTGGAATATTCTGCAAAGTTTTGCTTTTTGGAGTATTTCAGATTCTGGATTAGAGATGTTCAACCTACCTATATCTCCACCCCTTTGGAAAATATATAATTCTCTTAATTCTCTTGAATAATCCAAAAGCAAGAGGATGTGCTGAAATAACTGGGGAAGGAGTGGAAACAACAGAGCAAAGGAAGGATAATAAGTAAAACAAAAAGTGAAAATCTTTACTGAAGGAGCTAAGCTATCCTTGGAGAGATTAAATATGTGATCATCAGAATATCAATAAGCCAGCACAGAAATACAAAGCGACTCGAGCAAAAGTGTTTACTATAAAACAAGAAAAACTGGCAGAATCTAAACTTTTATGAAGAGTGTAGTAGTTTTGGACTGACTGAGAAATACTCAAGCAATAATCAGGGAGAGAGTTAAAATAAGCAAATTATATGCAGAGAATTTCTTCGGTTAGAAAGTCATCCTGTGATCACGTAGAAGCTAAGTTGTTGAGGGAGTTGTTAAATTTATTGATGAATCTGAAAAGCAGCATAATGCCTAAACAGGATGAGCAACTGGAAACAGTGAAAACTGAAGTTCCAAGCTTGTGTTTTAGATCAACTGGATCAATTGGAAGAGGACTCTATGTAAGGCGAGTCCGTGAAATTTGATTGTTACAAATAAGACGTGACAAAGTGTCCTGGAACAAAGAAAGACTATGAAACTATATAATTTCTACTTCTACACTCGAAATAACAGGGAGGGTCAAAAAGGTAGTGCAAATATATATAACAAAAAAGGAAAACAATAATGCTAGCTTGATGATATATAGACCTAACATTGAGCTCCCATGACCAGAACAAAGTATGGTAGCAACTGTGGCTAACTTGAGGTTCTATGTCCGTCTGAGGTAGGAGACAGGGACTCCAAAAACATAGTAAGGGTATAGGCCCAAAGTGAACTCACAAAATGGCTAAGTTTTTTTTTTTTGGAGAGGTTTTTGCTATAGGGCATGTGTGCTCGCCATAAAGACAGAGACAGAAAGCGTAAGCGTGGTCAGGGGGGATGGCCATGCCACGGTCCCTTCTTCATTCTCTTCTCAGGATCTTCGGCACGCATGCACACGTTCCCGGCATGAGTTTAAGCCACTGTGTCGGGGACTCAAACCGTGGTCGACTCATGGGAGTCCAGTGACATAGCCATTGCGCCAACTGCTGGTCCCTAAGTTTTAAGATGGAGACACAGAGGCTTGGCCGCTTGCTGGCGAGACATAACTTGTAACAGTAGCTCAGTAGCTGACCTAGGCAGCATGACTTAGAGCAAAGAATTAAGGTCTCCCTACCTTCTAGACCTCACAACATTCCAGAAAGAAGAAAAGATAATGGTTTTATGATCCCATGTTTTTAGACAAAGAATCTCTTGACCTTTTGGAGTCTCCTGACTCGAAAACTAAGAGAAATAAGCAGACTCATCTAGTATGTATCCCCCTACCATGAGGGAAACACATGCATAAGAAGCCCAAATAAAGTCCCTCTGACCCAGATACAAACCCCTTGTCCCAGTGCTTCCTACCCAACCCACTCTGGACATGTTCTCTACTCAGGAGCTCTACTTTGACATCCCTCTTCTTCCATAAACGCTCTGCTTTGCTATACCCTTTCTGTAGCCGCATCTCCAATTCTACATGAGCGTGAGAAAATAACCTGTGACTGGCTGTGGGTGCTGGGCCTGATCACCCCTGCATCGCCACCTACAGGAGACAGGAATTACTGAGCTCCAATTAAGAATCATTTGGGGGGCTGGCAGGTGGTGTGGTGGATAAGGGCACTGGACTCCCACACGGCCAACCACGGTTTGAGTCTCGGACCTGGTGGCTTGCTTTCTCACTTTCCCTCTCTCACGTTCTCTCTCTCTGTGTCTCTCTGGTCAAATTAAAAAATAAAATGAATGAATAAATAAAACTAAATACTTAATTCTTAAAAAGAATCACTTGGAAATGTAAGCATGGTGTTTCCAGATATGAGTTTTCAAGAAAAGTCAGAAATTTAGTATTTTTAGGTAAAACATAATGTTTCTAAAACTTTAAAAAGTAACACTTTAAAAAGTAAAATTTTTAAAGCCAGAGAGTGTATGTATATTCTTAAGAGACAAAGAGGAGGGGGAGAGAGAGAAAAAATAAAGAGAATGAGACCCTTGGGACTTGGACCCAGCTAAGGACTGGCCATGTGGCAATTCTTTTCCTACATTTCTCCATCTTGTCAGGATCCTGGGTACGCATGCATGTGTCCCGCATGATCCTGTTTAACACCATTGAGTAGGTCAAACGAAACCTATCTGTGGGCTTAGGTTGGTTTGTGGATAGATATTTATAGTATACAATCACTGATTTAGATTTCCAGTTTAAATTTATCAGGACATTAATATTAAACGTAAAGAAAAAAAATAAAGACATCACAAAGACGTGCAAAAGGAAGAAAATAAGATTACTTACCTTTAGTAAAATTCTACACTTCAAGGGCTCCTAAGATACCTATCCTCAGAATTACTGAGGCTCAATCTTTAGGAAGCCAAATTGAAGTACTTAAATGACTTTAAATCTCAATATTACTAAAAAGCATGTGATTTTCTTCCCAAACACACATACCAAATATGCAAAGAAGATAACCAAACTAATCTACTATAATACTGTTTGAAGTTCAGCATTACAATCATCTAGGGCTATTATTTTCACTCATAAGCAAAAAAAATTTCCACGAAGCAAACATAAACATCAAAGTTTGTTAAGTCTTTAGAGGTGTAAACCACTTTTAGAAAATTGGTTCTCTCCTTTACCTTTTTAAAATACAGTTTTATTAAGGTATATTTTATATACCATAAAATCTATCCATTTCCATGTACCTTCAAGCTTTAGGTGTGTGCAAGTACACAGGTGTATATCTCAAATGAAAAATATATATTCCATAATTTAGTTTAAAAGAGTAAAGTTTCCTCAATCATCTCATTATAGTGAATTTTTCCATAAATTAGTATCTCTCTCTTTTTTTTTTTTTTTAAGGTTTTGGCCATAAGGCTCATGTGCTCACTGAAGAGAGACAGAGAGACACAGTGAGAGGGAAAGTGAGAAATCACTCCCTGGGAAGATGGCCATGCCGCAACCCCTTTCCTCCAGAGTTCTTTTGGGATTTTGAGTACTCAAGCATATGTGCCTGGCATGATTTTCAAGCTACCAGGTCTGGGACTCAAACCGTGGTCAGTCATGTAGGAATCCAGCATTTTAACCACTATACCAACTGCTGGCTCCAGCCCATCCCTCATTTCATATATAGAAAGTTAGCCCCTCATTTCATTTTTATCTACAAAAGTAAATAGGTGAGGAAGCCCTTGTAAATATAAGTTGGTAAAAAGAGACCGCCTTTATTTCACAGAACCCAAGATGTACATTTTAAAAAAACTTTTTATCTTCTCTGAAATCAGGATAAACCTTACAGCAGGAAGCATGCCAAAATTAAATGGTACTCTTTTTCTTTATTAATGGAATAATTGTTACAACCAAGCATCTTACATTTGAAATATACTATAGTGAATTTAAAAATGTTAAATTGTAACCTGAAGGTTGAGTAATATTACTTTCCTAATAGAAAATAAAAACTAATGCTAATGTCTATTTTAACTGTGCTTTTACACGTTTAAAAAAAATAAAATGTTTCATTTACTAGACAGATTTGATTCAACTTTATCCCTTTCCCTTTAAAACAGTGGGTAATAAAATCAACTGAATGGGTCATAAACAACATTTTTCTGTATTTTCTTTGTTTATCATTCTGAAATATCCATAAAATCATGTTTGATATTACTTGTCTTCTATTTTAATGTTTTGTAATTAGTAAAGGCAATACTTGATATGTAAAACTTAATATCTATATGTAAGTATATTCTGGTACCTGAAATAAAATAAATTGTCTTTCTTACTTAAGGTAAAAGAGAATAAAGTTTGAAAACTAATTTAAAACACACTTAAAAGACTAGGTATAATGTCATCTTAGGAATGAGAAACTATATATTCATGTAGTAAACAAAATATAAATCGGAAAAAGAATGTAGAGAATATTGCATAGAGAATGGTATCATTTCTTAAATAACAGAAAAAAATACGTTTAGTCTGTTTATACATGTAAAAATTATCTCTGAAAAAATATAATACAGTTTTACAATACTAGCTGGAGATTTTAATACTCTATTTTCATAATAGGTAAAACATCTAGAGAGAAGATCAGTAAAGAAATAAAGAATATTAACATTATAAAACAATAAGATCTAACAAACATATGTAGAACACTTCATCCAAAAATAACAGAATACACTGAGTTGTTGGGAAAGTCATGACCCATTTTTGTATAGAAAAGAAAAACACAGAAAAATACCTCATGACTTTCCCAAAGACCTAATATATTCTTCTCAAGTGCACAGGGAACATACTCCAGGATGAACCAGATATTAGGCCTTAGGCAGTTCTTAGTAAACTTAAAACAATAAAAATCATACAGAATATTTTCTCTGACCACAAGAGAATGAATGTAATTAAAAGCCAGTAACAACAATAGAAAAAATGTGAAATTCAGAAACAAATGGTTACTAAGCAACACACTTTCAAACAACTAATGGGTAGAAGCAGAGATCACTAAGGAAATTAGAAAATATGTTGAGATGAACGAAAATGAAAAAACAACATACTAAAACCAATGAGATGCAGGAAAAGCAGTACTAAGAGAGAACTTTATAGCTATAAATGCCTAAATTAAAAAAAGAGAGGCAGGTGGCATGGTAGTTAAGGCACTGGCCTCCTACATGTCCAACCGTGGTCTGAGTTCTGGACCTGGTGGTTTACTGCTCACTTTCCCTTTCTCTCTCTTTCTGGTCAAATTGAAAAGTAATAATAAAATACAATAAATAATTCTTTAAAAATAAAAAAGAGGGCTGGTCCTGTAAAGCAGTGGATAGACATTATGTATTGGGAGCCAGATCACATATGCCTGACTGTGGACTGAATCTCAGCTCCAGTGGCTTGAAAACTCATCAGGCATGTGTGTGTGCACATGCCAAATCCTGATGGAATGAAGAAATGAAGGAAAAGGGATTATAGCAGAAACATGCCCCACTGGGGAGTACCCTCTCTCTCCCTCTTTCTCTGGCAAGCACACATGTCTTTGAGCTAAAAAAAAAAAAAAAAAAAAAAAAAATTTAAAGAAAACCCCCTATTTTTTTCTCAAAGGAAAAAAAAGCTTTAGGAAAAAAAAAAAAAAAAAAAAAAAATTTCAAGTCAACAGCCTAGTTTTATCTCTCAAGGAAATAAAGATTCAACAAATCCCAAGGCCAGTAGGAGAAAGGAAATGATAAAAATTAGAGCAATGTAAATGAAACACAGACTAGTGAAACAAGAGAGTCAACAAAATCAAATGTTGGTACTCAAAAAAAAAAAAATCAACAAAATTGATAAACCTTTAGGTAGACTGACTAAAAATAGAATCATGAACAAAAGCATGAATGTTAATATGGACCTTACCAAAATTAAAAGAATTTTAATAATTACTCAATAAATTAGATAACTAACATGAAAAGAACCAATTACTAAAATCACATTTTAGTGAAACTAACCCAAGAACTAGGAATCTCAACAGATCTATAATGAGCAAAGAGACTGAATCAGTAAAGCAAAGACTTGCCAAAAAAGAAAAGTCCAGGACCAGATGACTTCATTGGTCAATTAAAAAAATAAGTTGGAGAAGCCATCTGCATTTGTACTATGCGCAATCCCTTTCAGGGGCTAGAACAACTAAAGATTTTCTGCTCAGACTTCACCCTTCAGACTTTAATCCAGAGCAGGAGAAAAACGAAACCGCAGAGAGATTGTAGATCAGCTCCTCCTGCATGCCTCTGAATGCTCAGATTGAATTTCAAGAAACTAGGAAGAAATGTGTAATCCATCAGATGACCAGAAACCTCTGTAGAGGCCCAAGAAATAAGAGAAATCAAAGAAATATCTCTCCCTCAAGGGAAAAGAACAACTCCTCATCATCCACAGACAGTACAATGGAACTTGTGGAAATGTCTGATAAAGAATTTAGAACATTCATAGAGACAAGAGAAGAGAGACAATGAATCCTAGGAGGTGGGAAAGTTCTTGCACAATCTGAAAGAGGAAATACACACCATAAAAAAGAATGAAACGTAACTATTAGAGATGAAGGCTATAATACAGGAAATCAAAACCTCCCCTGAAAGTATTAAAAGCAGATTAGATCATGTAGAGGATTGAATTTCAGATGTACAAGACAGAATCTCTGGCCTAGAAACATTCACTGCAAAGACTAAGAAAATAACTCCCCCAAAATGAGAATAATATATGAGAAGTACTAGATGCTATTAAACATTCAGTAATGTTTAATAATCAGTATCCCAGAAGACGAAGAAACTAATAAGGACATTAAAAATGTATTCCATGAAATACTGGAAGAAAACGTCCCAAACCTAGAGAGGCATTCAAATATCCAGACCCAAGAAATATAAAGAACCCCAAATAGAATCAACCCAAGAAGGTCTTCTCCAAGGCACATCATAGCTAGATTAACCAAAACCACAGACAAATACAAGATACAAAAATTGGCAAGAGAGAAACGTCAGGTTACTTACAAAAGATATCCCATTAGGCTAACAGCAGATCTCCCATTGGAAACAATGCAAGCAAGGAAAGAATGGAAAAATATATTCAAAGTGTTAAGTGAAAAATAATTTGAACCAAGAATTCGTTACCCAGTAAGATTATTGTTCATATGGGAAGGGAAGAAAAAAACATTCTCAGATAAACAAAACCTAAAAGAATTTACCAACATCAGACCAGCTCTCCAAAAAGTTCTGAATGGTGTGATATTTCAGAAAAACTATAGACAGACACACAGAAATAAGAGTCCAAAAAACAATCAAGAAAATGGCCAACTTAATGGTAGGGGCAAGTCCAGAGTTGAATGCTAACTTTTGAATGTAAATGGAAAGATCGGACCACAACAGCAGAGAGATTAATTACATGAGACTGAACTGGTGAAACAGAATTTTATGACTTTTGACTAAAACATTATTGATTTTCTTCTATGCTTTGCTTTCCAGATTTAAGGATTTTCTCTTCTCTTGAGCTTTTGATAGGTTCATCTACCTACTATTTGAACAGAAACCTTACATTTTTCCTGGCTTTAAGTCTTAAGCAAATTTCTCTTAACATTTTTATATTAAGCCAATATACAGTGTAGTCTGGATGGGAAATAGCATTGTGTATACTGTGATAATGTACAGTGAATGAATGTAAAATAAATTTAAAAGAAAAAAATTAGAGAATAATTGTACTCAAACTGATTTTTAAAAAAAATGAAAAGATAAACATTTCTACACATGCTAAGAGACCAGGCTTGGCATAATACCAAAACCAGATAAAGATATTACAAAAAAACTACAGACCAGTATTCTTTATCAATATAGATACAAAAATGTCCAACAAAATAGCAATACCAATTCCAAAAGCATATTAAAAAAATTATCACCATGACTAAGTGGGATTTATCACAGGAGTAGAAAGGTTAGGTCCGACATAAAAATGAATGTAATATACCACCTTCATAGAACAAAGGGGAAAAAAATCACATAATCCCTCAGATGTGGGTGGACAAAGCATATGACAAAATACAACATCCTTTTATGGTAAAAACACTCAGCAAATTAGGAATACAAGGAAACTTCCTTAACATGATATAGGGCCTTTATAATAACCCTCCAGCTAACATCATACTCAATGGTGAAAGACAAAGTTTCTCCCCTAAGATTAGGACAAGTCTGCTTTCTCAAAACACTATTCAACATTGTACTAGAAGTCATAGCCATAGCAATTAAGCAAGAGAAAAAAAATAAAAGCTATCCAAATTGGAAGAGAGGAAGCAAATTTACCTCTACGTGCAGATGACATGGTTATATATGTAAAAAATCCCATAGAACCCATAAGACAGACAATAAACAAATTTGGCAAGTTTGTAATGTATAAGATCAACACACAAATACCAGTTGTGTTTCTATACACTAGTAATGAATGTCCTAAAAAGGAAACTAGGAAAGTAATTCCATTTACAATACCATCTAAAAGAATAAAACAGCTAGGAAATAACCAAGGAAATGAAGGACTTCTACAGTGAAAATTGCAGAACAATAATGAAAGAAATTGAAGATCCAAATAAATGGCAAGACACCCCATGTCTATGACTTGGAAGATGTAATGTTGTTAGAGTGGAAATACCACCAAGGTGATCTACGGATTCAATGTAATTATCTTCAAGATTCCAATAATTTGGCAGAAATGGAAAGCTCAGCATCAAATGTGTATGGAAATGAAAAAAAATCCCTAGATAGCCAAACAATATTAAAAAAGTATAATGAAGTTGGAAGACTTATATTTCCCAATTTCAAAACTTACTACAGTAATTAGAACAATATGACACATGAGGTTAGCTACATAAACTTTCAGAAAAGAATGAAGAGTTCAGAAATAAATCTAAGAAAATCTATAACCAAAGGATTTTTGACCAAGGTGGCAAGACCACTTGATAGTGAAATATTTTCTCTTGAACAATACATGTTGCTGGGACAATTAATAGAAAAATGAAAAAAAAAAAAGTTGGATCTTACAATACTCCATATATAAAAACTAACTCAAAAAAGATTAATTACCTAAATATGAGAGCTAAAGCTATAAAACCATTAGAAGAAAATACAGAATTAAGATTCCTGACTTATATATTTTTCAATGGATTCTTAAATGTGACACCACAAGGATAAGCAACAAAAGAAAAGAGAAAATGAATCAGATTATTAAAAAAATTACCGAAACCAGTTGATGGTATAATGGTTAGGTTGCTGGACTCCCACATGGTCAACTGCAGTTCCAGTCCTGGACCCAGCAGCTTGAAACTCACACTGGGCACGTGTGCGTGCGTGCCCAAGATCCCGAGAGGAGAATGGAGAAGGGATTGAGGCATGGCCATCCTCCCTGGGAGGTGATTTCTCATTTTCTGCCTGTCTCTCCAGTGAGTGCATACACTCTATACCAAAAAACTCTCTCTAAAAGAAAAATTATCTAAAAGGACATTATCAAGTATATAAAAAGACAACCTACAGAATGGGAGAAAATATTTGCAAATCATATATGTGAGAAGGGTATAGATGACATATTGTTATCTGTAATATATAAACAACTCTAGAAACTCAAAAACATGAAGACAATCCAATTAAAATATGGTTAAAGGGCATCAAAGAATATACTAGAAGTCAAAAAATCAAGTGCATGTGGGATAATGGCTCAAGGACAGAGCAAAAAGAAAATCTGTCACTGTATATCCTTTTATATTTAAAGACTGTAAAACCCTGTGAATGCATTAATCAAAACATTAAACTCCGTTTAAATGTTTTATATATTTAATTAGCTACAATATTACTGTAATCAATCAGTTTACTGAGAATATTTTACTTATAATTACATATCAATAAAAGAGCTTATGCTAATAAGATAATATACATAAAATCTGACAAGTAAAAAAAGTGAAAATATTAATCTTTTAATCACAAATTTTCTAAAAGTGTAGATTAAAAAAATTGGGGTAAAATATTAAAAAGTAACTCAATATTGAGGAATTCAATAAGTTTTGTCCTTTATATTCAGAGATTAGTTTTAAAACAAACTAGCATATACTTTATTATTTAGCAATTTATTTGAGAGAATACAGTTGTTTTATTAAAAAAGGCAAATTTTCTGATAAAATAGAACAAAGTACAAATAATTAAACAAAGATAAATGATCAGTGCTCATTAAATAAGTACATAATTATTTTTAAATATAAAAAATTTAAAATCATCCAGGAATATAATCATACCACAAATTAGATGTATGTGTGCATGTATGTGTGTGTATATATATATATATATATATATAAGTCTATATATATAATGTATCTGATTACTTATGATGCAAATTCATAAATACTTCATGCAGTACAATCAGATTTTGGTGGTAGAGTCTTACAATAATATGAAAAATTAAAATAAAAAAGCTAAAACTGCATCTCATAATTAGGTTTCTATGCCATTGTAAAGATTATTTTAAGGAAATATTGTAAAAGGGATGCAAACATTAATGCATTACATGGATTATGTTACAAGCTGAAAAAGGAAAAGAAGCTCAAACGCCATTCTGCCAGGCAGAACTGCAAAACAATCTGAAATTGGACACTGATCCTTCAAGACAAACACTTTCCATACTTATCAGTATCTTATTACTTGAAAATAATTAGGTATTAATTAAATCATATAGTAAGGAAACATAGTTTTTCTTTTTCTTAATTAAAAAAGACTAATAGGAATAAAATTTTTGAAAGTTCTACACATTTTCTTGAGGATCAGTACAAATTTCTTGTGCTAAATGAATAAAGATAAGCTTTAAATGGGTTTTGCCAATGCATTCTATACCTATCATACTGTAGGTCCCATGAATTAGGAGTAAAATCAGCAGTAATTATTAAAAAGGTAACTAGAGAAATTATATGCTATATTCTAAGATAGTCTTGAATCACTTTTTAATAAAAATTTTGTGAAGTGGAAAGTTATCTCATAAATTGAATAATTCAAACAAATATTTAACTTATTTGCTAATAAATTATCCATTATCATTTAAATCAGATTACAGATCATTTCCTTATCATTTATTGGCTAAATATTATATGTTAAAATAATTTATAAATATAACTATAAAGATAACTTCCTATAGTGTTTAACTCATACTGTAGGCTATATAGACTATACTTACAACTCTATTTTAGATATATATAGTATCTCTCAACACAGGTTAATTACAAGGAAGTAGAAAAGGTACTTTTAAAGTTATTATAGTCAATATTATGACTATCTTATCATTATAATGATAATTTATTGCCATACGAACATAATAAAACTAACACTTATAATGGGTAACTACTAGTACATTTAAGAAAAGTTACATTATTAGTCCCTGTTAATTTTCAATACAAAGAATGTCTGTCTATTTTTATAAACATATAAAGCATCTCATACCAAAGGCAAAGCTAAAGTAAATTAATTAACTGGTAATGTAAAAAAACAGACAGTGTTCATGTCACATTAACGGACCTACAGTAATAGTTAGTGCTGCAAAAGCTAACGATGCTTTAAGCACAATTGGAAAAACATGATACCATGCAGTTTTACTGAACTCACCTGACAGAGGTGTAAAACCATTCTCTAGGAGCAGAGATGCATGCACAAAAGTAAGAATATGATTGCAAGTAATAGACTTTAACAAAATAAAAGTATAACACTAAACATCAAAATGACAAAAAAATGGGTAACATGATGGGAACTACTGGAATGGAAATATTTTGATGTGTCTTACCTCTCTCTTTGCCAACAGTACATTTGGAACAATGTGTGGCAGGCAGCGTCCCAGCATTAACATAACACTTTTTTCACTGTCTGCAATCCGAGATACCTAGAAAGAATCAATAAATGATGACAGTGGAGAACTTCTGTGCACAACATGGTGTAAAAGTTCATGCTTTAGACCCTGCCACCTCTACTCTAAATACACTTTCCAACATTATAACTCATGATAACAACAACAATAAGAAACAAAAAGTGTCCCCAAACAGCATCATCTGTGAGCCAGAAATGAATTTAAAATACCAGTGAAAAACAGAAGTGAAGCCAGAGAGGTCTAATAGGTTTTCACTCAGGAAACAAGTGGGAATAGCGCAGGACTGAGGCAGCTTCAATGCTTTCTTGTTCATTTTTGTCCTTTTCAAGATGCTCTTTAAAATTGCAGCCACTGCCTAACACAATGTTTGCACAATGAAGCTGCAATATAAGGAGTGGCCAAAGAAAACTGACCTACTTCTATAATAAGGATTGTCAGACTATTCTCCAGCTCTTTGATATTCTCAATGACATTGGGAAAAACGCCTGGAAGAGGTCAAGTGAATCAACCACAAAATACCTAGAAAGGGAGGAATACAAAGACAGGAGGAAAAAAACCCAGCAACATCCTCTCAAAGTGATCCTGCAACAATTACAAGATATTTGAGAAAAGCTAACTCAGCTATCAGATAATCACTTCTAATTAAACGAAACTAAGGGAGTAACCTAAAAGTACCTGAATTATAAACAATGTACACTTAAGTTGGTTTTCTAAATTATACCCAAAAGATGCTATCATTACACATAACATTATACAGAAATTACAAATGGCCACTTTAATATTAATAAAGAACAGAAATAATCAACCGACTTCCTTAAAAGATTAAAATTATAGGAGTTCTTTCTTAGTACATTATTTTAAACAATAGATTTACATTTGAAATAGTCTTATCACAGAAACATTTGTATAAAACACTAAGAAGAAAAGCGTCAGAATGTTTTAAGAAAGTTGTAAGACTATCTGCCATAAGTTACCTCTGATCCTAAGCGACTATCTGCTGACATTCGACAAAAAGAGAGTAGTGCTTGGTGGAAAGCAGGAGACAATTTCCTAGAAGAAAATATTGGATGAAAAGGAGACAAATACCAACTACCACTGACCTTTAAGAAGAAAGTAAGTTATACATGGTAACTACCATTCCTGTATTAATGTTATCACACCATTGTTAACTAGATTTCTCAGCCATCAGTGACTTAAAGGATAATCACTGGAGAACTATACAGGAGAGAAAAAACTAACAGTAACTTCTGATTGGAAATAACTTGGTAAAATAGCCCTTAAGGATTAATGGACCAAACCTAAAATGGCATAGTAAGTCAATGACTATAAAAGTACTTGTAAAATTAAATGAGTACTTTCCTCAACATCAATTCCCTATGGTCCCCAAAAGGTACATAAAGGTAATGTGGACATAAATGTTAGGATGTTTTCAGTATTAAAGTCTTATATATTGGGTCGTCAGAAAAGTCATGAAGTATTTATGTTTTCCCATGTAAAAATGTGTCAGGACTTTTCTGACAACCCAATATATATGTATGAAATGATAAACCTTAAAACTAGAAACTCACATAAAAGAAGCAAAGTTTAAAACAGAGACTCATTCAACATTTATTGTGTGTGCTTACGCATGTACATATTTTTGCAAGTGAAAATGTCTTTAAAATTGCAGCCACTGCCTAACACAATGTTTGCACAATGAAGCTGCAATATAAGGAGTGGCCAAAGAAAACTGACCTACTTCTATAATAAGGATTGTCAGACTATTCTCCAGCTCTTTGATATTCTCAATGACATTGGGAAAAACGCCTGGAAGAGGTCAAGTGAATCAACCACAAAATACCTAGAAAGGGAGGAATACAAAGACAGGAGGAAAAAAACCCAGCAACATCCTCTCAAAGTGATCCTGCAACAATTACAAGATATTTGAGAAAAGCTAACTCAGCTATCAGATAATCACTTCTAATTAAACGAAACTAAGGGAGTAACCTAAAAGTACCTGAATTATAAACAATGTACACTTAAGTTGGTTTTCTAAATTATACCCAAAAGATGCTATCATTACACATAACATTATACAGAAATTACAAATGGCCACTTTAATATTAATAAAGAACAGAAATAATCAACCGACTTCCTTAAAAGATTAAAATTATAGGAGTTCTTTCTTAGTACATTATTTTAAACAATAGATTTACATTTGAAATAGTCTTATCACAGAAACATTTGTATAAAACACTAAGAAGAAAAGCGTCAGAATGTTTTAAGAAAGTTGTAAGACTATCTGCCATAAGTTACCTCTGATCCTAAGCGACTATCTGCTGACATTCGACAAAAAGAGAGTAGTGCTTGGTGGAAAGCAGGAGACAATTTCCTAGAAGAAAATATTGGATGAAAAGGAGACAAATACCAACTACCACTGACCTTTAAGAAGAAAGTAAGTTATACATGGTAACTACCATTCCTGTATTAATGTTATCACACCATTGTTAACTAGATTTCTCAGCCATCAGTGACTTAAAGGATAATCACTGGAGAACTATACAGGAGAGAAAAAACTAACAGTAACTTCTGATTGGAAATAACTTGGTAAAATAGCCCTTAAGGATTAATGGACCAAACCTAAAATGGCATAGTAAGTCAATGACTATAAAAGTACTTGTAAAATTAAATGAGTACTTTCCTCAACATCAATTCCCTATGGTCCCCAAAAGGTACATAAAGGTAATGTGGACATAAATGTTAGGATGTTTTCAGTATTAAAGTCTTATATATTGGGTCGTCAGAAAAGTCATGAAGTATTTATGTTTTCCCATGTAAAAATGTGTCAGGACTTTTCTGACAACCCAATATATATGTATGAAATGATAAACCTTAAAACTAGAAACTCACATAAAAGAAGCAAAGTTTAAAACAGAGACTCATTCAACATTTATTGTGTGTGCTTACGCATGTACATATTTTTGCAAGTGAAAATGTTAGCTATGTTTAATAAAGGTTATGACATATTTTAAAAATATTATTGGTCTCTATATAGTAGAATACTAGAGTTATACTTTGTGTGTTCAACTTCCAAAAGCTATACAAAAAATTATATAATAAAGCTTATTTAGTATACACTGCAATATGGCACTCTGTAATTTTATCATTGTAGAACTGGAGTTGTATGCCAAAGTCAGAGCTTTTTTGCTCATTTATGTTCTTAAAATTAACTTGCATATCTTTCCACATCTTTCCATTCCCATTGCCAATGCTCTAAATTTCGTACCTGAATTCTTCCCATACACTCCACCAGTCTCCCTTCCTCCAGTCTTCCTACCTTCCAATTACGAGAGGATCCTTTCCAAAACTTAGACACCATCAAGTCTTGACAGTAAAATGAGTAAACACAAACTTGGAAGACTTAGTCTTCACTCAATTCTTCAACTTCATTTCCTATCATTCCTTTCATTGGTATTTTTCGCTGAAAATTTTACCAAATCCCTTTTAATTCCCCCAAAGCACTGTGTTCTCCTTGCACACACTATTCTTTAGTGGGAGCTGTTGTGTTTATCTTTTCACTGGTTAACTAAGCCTTCATGTCACAAATTAAATGACACTTCTTCCATAAAACCTTTCCTGCTTTGATAATCAGGCTACGTGCCTTGACGGTGTACTCTTAAAGCAAGTTTAATTTCTCTAAGATTAGGGAACTTCAAAGTGTTTATGGAATGGGATTAAACTAAAAATTTATTTCAGTGCTAAAGACTGTTAATTCATGAACTATTTGAAGACCTCCCATATTACTACTTTTTCTACCTTAGTGTAATCAATTATTTGACTATAAGATTTGTAACTAAAGGTATTCCCATATATCTTCCTCATCATTATATTCCTTATAACACTGGCACATAGTAAGAGCTAAAAGAATTAGTTGAACAAATTTAACAATTATTTTCATAGGGTGCCTTTGGAGTACCAAAGGAAACATAGAAGTACTTCTAAATACTAAAGAACTATAGGTATACCTGTCTTATTATTTTACTTTTTAGACATTGACTTGTTTACAAATCACAGGTTTGTGGCAACATTGCTGCAAGTAAGTATATGGTGTCCTTACCAACAGCATGTGCTCACTTCTGTCACATTTCAGTAATTCTTGCCATAATTCAAACTTTTTCATAATTATCTATTATAGTGATCTGTGAACTTTGCCAACTCTATTCTAATTATTTTGAGATAGCAAAAATGGTGTTCATATAAGAGAGTGAACTCAATGTTTTTTTAAAGAATTATTTTAACTTTATTAATTATTATTTTCCAATTTGACCAGACAGAGAGGAAAAGTGAGAAAGGAAGCCACCAGGTCCGACTTAAACCATAGTTGGTCATGTAGGAGTCCAGGCCACCTGCCGGCCCCTAGTGCATTTAATCTTTAAAAGTTGTGTTTTGATTCTTCCACTGACTGGCCATCACCATCTTAGAACTCCTCACTTCCTGAGATATGACAGTATTAATTTAAACCTGGTAAAAACCTTATAATGGCCTTGAAGTATTCAAAGAAAAGGAAGAGTTGAACATCTCACTTTACATCAAAAACTAGGCTGAAAGCTATACCTCTTGCAAGGGAGCCAAGTTATGAATATAAAGAAAAGTTATGAATGCAAAGAAAAAATTTTTAAAGGAAATTAAAAGTGCTACTCCAGTGAACATATGGATGATGGGGAGATGAACTCATTTTACAGGAAAGTTTTAGTGATCTGGATAGAAGATCAAACCAGTTATATATTTCTTTAAACTAAAGCCTAATACAGAGCAATGCCTCAACTCTCTTCTATGAAGACAGAGAGATAATGAAGTCACAGAACAAAAGTTTGAAGCCAGCAGAGGTTGGTTCATGAGATTTAAGAAGCTATTTCCATAATATGAAAGTGCAAGGTGAAGCAGCAAGTGATGTGGAAGCTGTAACAAGTTCTCTAGCAACATGTAGCTCATATGGATGAAGGTGACTACACTAAACAGATTTTGGATGTAGACTAAACAGCCTTGTATGGGAAGAAGATGCTATCTATGAAAAGTCAATGCCTCCCTTCAAAGGTTAAAAGACTGATTCATTAAAGCTAAAGCAGCTGGTTCCTTTATGTTGCAAACAAGGCTGATTTACCATTCTGGAAATCCTAGAGCCTTCAGGAAATACTAAATCCACTCTGCCTGTGCTCTATAAATTGAGCACAGTCTGGAGGACAGTTTATCTGTTTACAGCATAGTTTCCTTATAAAACAAAATTCCTTTCAAAATATTACTGCTCATTGAAAACACACCTGGCCACTTGAGTGCTCTGATACACTTAGTCATCCAAGATCTCTGATGGAGATTTACAAGAAAATTTACATTGCCTTAACTGCTAATACAACACCAATTCGGCAGCCCATGAATCAAGGAGCTGTTTCAGTTTTCAAGTCTTAATATTTAAAAAATGTATTTTATAAGGCTGTAGCTACAATAGACAGTGATTCCTTTGATGGATCTGGGTCAAATAAACTGAGAACCTTCTAAAAAGTATTCATCAATTCTAGATGGCATTAAAGAACATTTGAAAGGGCTGGCCTCGAGGCCTACTGGTTAGGGGAACCAGATCCTGCAAGGATGACTGCACATTTCCAATCCTAGACTCAGCAGCCTGAAAAACATGTTGGATGTGTGTGTTAAAATTCTGAAAGGGTAGAGAAATGGTGGAGAAGGGATTGCAAAATGCCCATGCCACACTGGGAGGTGCTTTCTTCCTCTCTCTCTCTCTTTCTTCCTCCCTCCCTCCATCTCTCCTTCTGTCTATGTCTGGCAAGTACACACATATTCTAGCAAATTAAAAAAGAACATTTGTGATTCATGGAAGGGGGTCCAAATATCAGTATCAGCAGGAGTATAGTCGATTCTAAGTTTCATGGATGATCTAAGGGGTTCAAGGTTTCAGTGGAGATACTACAGATGTAGCAGAAAGAGCAGAAGAGGAGTCAGAAGGTGGTATAGTGGTTGAGGCACTGGAGTTCCACATGGCTGACCATGGTCAGGTCCCAGACCTGCAGCAGCTTTAACATCACACTAGGCAGATGTGTGTGTATGCCCACAATCCCAAGAGAAGAATGGAGAAGAGATTTGTCATGTGATCATTCCCCCAGGGGGTGATTTCTCCAAAAAGAGAAAATAAATAGCAAAAGAACTAGAATTAAAAGATAAGCCTGAAAATGTGACTGAATTCTTACAATCTTATGATAAAACTTGAATAGATGAAGAGTTGTTTTTTATGAAATAGCAAAGAAAAGGAGTTTCTTGAGATAGTCTTATCTCAGTGAAGGAGCTGTGATTATTGTTGAAATGACAACAAAGGGTTTAGTATATTAAACAAACTAAATTGATTCAGCATGGGCAGAATTTGGGAGTACTAGCTCCAATTTCAATGGAAGTTCTACTGTGGGTAAATGCTATCAAACAGAAATTTTTCATGAAAGAATCAATCAATGGGAAACTTAACTGTTGTCTTATTTTAAGAAATTGCCACACCACCCCAAACTTCAGCAACTACCACTCTGAATAGTCAGCAGACATCAACATGAAGGCAAGACCCTATTCCAGGAAAAAGATTACTATTCACTAAATGCTCAGTTGACTGTTAGCATGTATTAGTAATAAAGAATTATTTCTTAATTCAAGTATGTTGTTTGTTTAGACATAAGGTTATTGCATACTTAATAGACTACAATATAGTCTAACCATTATTTTCGTATGGACTGGGAAACAAAAACTTTGTGTGACTCACTTTATTGTGGTATTTGCTTTACTGCGGTGGTCTGGAACTGAACCCATAATAACTCTAAAGGTATGCCTGTACTACAAATGAAGTTCTTGCTGAGTATCGTAGTAGAGATTTTCATGATCTTATCTTATCCATATGAGAAGAAAGATACTTTAAGGATTGGGCCAAAACTATTTCAGTCTATAACTTCCATAGTATCTAAAGAAAAAATATATATACCTAGTATGCATACAAAAGGTTGTGGTTCATAAGTAGAAAGCTTTTTTTGGAAAAAAGAAAAAAAACAGTACTTCTCAGTAATAATAAGAACCTATAAGTCTAAGGCAGACTAGTCATACTTTTCTATTTTATTTTAGTACCAGGTATAACATTGCTCTATACAACAGAAGGAGGAAACATGATCTTGTGCTAAAAATGTACCATGGGATATCTGCAAGGATTAAAGTATTGAGAACTGTGCTTGACATTTAGAGGTTTAAGTACTTAGCTAAGACAAAACCTAGTCCATTTATGGTTTATTCCTCTTTCATGAAATTTAATTCGGCAATTCATCATTGTGTGACATGATTTTTTTATGACATGTACTCTGCTATGTGTTAAGTTCATGCCAAATGTAAAAATTCTTATATCTGATCTACAGAAATAGTTCAAATAAGAATTGAAGTTCTTCTACAATATACTAAATAAAAAATGCATTTCATAATACAGGATGCATACTAACCTATTGGGTTTATCAAAATGAACTGTATTTTTACTTGCTGGAGAAGAAGATGGCATTCCTTCTCTTTCTCTCCTGGGAAAAGAATTTGGGGAATTCTCTTTAGGAGTAGTGGAATCAACATCTGATATTGAAAGGTGGATATCTTTGTTTTTCTCCTTGTCTATACTATTTACAACTGAATTCTGTCTACTGCCTTCAGAGTCTTTGTGGGGTGACTGATCCAAAGAAGGTTGAACAGAATCACAAACTGCTGGGATGGCGAAGTGTTCATTTTTGAGGAAGTCCATTTCACTGTGAGAAGAAAGAGAAACAACAGTATTTCTGAATAATGGTATTTCTGAAAGGTCTGGCAATAGCATAAACCTTATAATAGTCTTAATGTTTTAAAGGAATAACATATTAATAGTGAATGATTAGCAAGTGATGAATTTTTTTGTACAATATTCAATGATACTTCATAAACCTAAAAGTGTAGCTATAAAGTCAATAATGAAGTAGGAAAATAGCCTTATAAACTCTACTTTGGATAAGTACTAAACTTACTTTCTATGTTTGCAAAGTAAGGATAATTACATGGAGCCTATAGAATAAACATAAGAATTAAATAAAATAATGAATGGGAATATGTACAGCACCACAGTGAAGGAGTTATTTTATTGTAACAGTTGAGCATCCCTAATTGGAAAATCTAAAATCTGAAATACTTCCAATTCTGAAACACTGAGTGCTGACATCATACCACAAATAGAAAATTCCACACCTGATGTCGTGTGATGGGTGTAGTCAAATTGCCGCAATAGAAAAATATTGTATAAAAGTTCTTTCAGGCTAAGTGCATAAGGTATGTATGAAACAAATGAATTTTGTGTTTAGATTCAGGTCTTACCCATCAGATAACTCATTATGTAGAGGTAGGTGTTTTAATATTAAAAAAAAAATCCAAATCTAAAACTCTTCTGCTCCCAAGCATTTCAGGTAAGGGATATTCAACTTATACTAACATGACTCAGGAGAAAACAGAACATTTTAGTTCTTAATTCCAAGAATAAAGAAGTAATTATAAGATCACTACATTGATTTAGTAAATTTTTTTTGGGAAAAAAAGACATATTACTATTTTAATTATATAAAGCAATTATAAGACTTTCAGACATTAAAATGTTTCATGTATTTATATAACCTGCCAGTATCTTTAAAGCCTTTAAGGGGAATACAGTCACTATGCAGCAAGTGGCAGAGCATTAATGTGTGAGGCTGGAACCAAATGAGAGGGCCAGGTTTGGATCCTTGACCAACCTAAAAAGGCTGGGTAGCATGCACCTATAATATTAGCTAATTGGGAGGCTCAGGAAGAGGAATGGCAACCTTGAGATCCTCTTGAAAATATCTACTGTTCTCTCACCTAGAAATGATTAGCAAGTACTAACCTTTCAAGTCTTCTGATTTGCTCCATCAATGACCACTTCTCACTATTTAATGAACTAATTTTATCTTCTAACTTCTGCACTAGCAAGGAGTTCTAAAATCAAGAAGAAAAAAACAGAAACTCAAGATTTCACAGTACATTTTTTACAGGGTTTAAATACTTTGTGGACTAGTTAGTTGGTATCTCTCACCTCTACAGGCAGGGGAGTTTCAATGGTTGGAGGAAGGTTGCCTATAACTGGGGTAAGAGCCTCTAACTCATCTTCTTCCTCCCCACTGGCCACATCCACAAGATCTTTCCCAGTCACTTGATGATTTCCAAAATCTCGATAGAGTTGCAGTAAGTCTGGAGGTTTGGGAATGTTTAATCCTACATCGTCCCATAATTCAAAATCCTAAAAGATTTTTTAAAAGTAATATTTAAAAATAACATCTTTGAGGCAATTTTATTCTATACTTTTTAGATTCAAATTATTATATATGATAGTGTGTGTGTGTATGTGCATGTGTGTGTGCATGCATGCACATGTGTGAAAGAAAGCAGGGGCACCCTAGACAGGGTCTCAAAACACCTGCTATCCCCTTTCCTCAGCCTTCAGGATCCTGGGTGCCTGTGTGCATGCCCAGCATGTTTTCAAGTTGATCTGTAGATTCAAACCTGTAGTTGGCTATATAGCTTCCACCCTTGCAGGGCACTTGTGTTA
>NW_006159524.1:114295-127935 GCF_000334495.1 Tupaia belangeri chinensis
CTGAACCAGAGTAGCTGAAGAAGCGTCTGGCCCCAGTGAATAAACATCAAATCTAGATAAACATATTTAATCATCTTAGATGTCAAGATATTACATATATAATCTTTTTATTAAATCTCTCAGAAATGTAAACTCGACTTTAAGGCTTGTGTTTCAAGCTTATAAAACATGCTCAAATACTGGCATGATGTCATAAAACATATCTAGATTAAGAAAGTCTTAGTTTATAATCTGTACCTCTCATTTTTAAGTTTTAAGTAAGCCAGCAGGATTGGTGGTTAAGGCTCTGGACTCCCACATGGCCAACTATGATCCAAGTTACGGACCCCGTGGTTTGAAAATCACAATGGGTGCATGTGTGGCAAAAATCCTGAAACAAGAATGGAGAAGAAGGGATTGTGGCATGGCCATTTCCCATGGAGAGTGATTTTTTTTACCTTCTCACTCTGGCTAGCACACAGACACACAAAAAACGCTGAAAACAACTACTCTTTGACTTTTGGCATTGAAACATTCTATTGAATTTCATCTAACAAACTTATTATTATTTTTTTCCAACAAACTTTTTATTTTTTAGAGAGATTTTTGCTATCGGGTGCATAAACTCACTGGAGAGACAGAGGGACAGAAAATGAGAAATCACTCTCCAAAGGGGATGGTCAACCCAAAAACCCCTTCCCCTCCATTCTCCTCTCAGGACTTTGAGCCCACGTGAACACACACCTGGAGTGAGTTTTAAGTCACTGAGTCCGAGACTCGAACTGTGGTAGACAGCGTGGGAGTCCAGTGCTGTAGCCATTATGCCATCTGCTGGTCCCAATCAAACCCAATTTTATTTAAAGTACAAAAGGGCACAGCTTCAAGTGTTCATTGAGTAAAGATTCTTAGAAGAGCTATATAAAGTTCTGGAGTAATCAAACTCATACAAATACATTATGTTACCATTTTATCTTCCTTAATATATCAGAATTTAGTTCTAATTTGATATCTTATATATTTATTTAGAGTTCACTTATGAGAATCTCTTTGAGAAACTCTTGCATATTCATTTGAATATTCTAAATGTGACACTCTTACCCATTTGAGGTTTTTATTCGAATAATGGGAAAAGAATTACTGAGGAATAATCAGAGGTAGAGATTAGAGGTCTTCAAAAAGTTCACAGAACTGTATATCATTTCTACATGAAATTTACTTTGCATATTATTAGAGATCAACAGATTATCTATATATAAATCTATATCTGAATTCTCTGTACTGTTTCATTAATTTATTTGTCCGTGTAATTAGTATGACACTGGCTGGATCACAACATTATGACTTTAAAGTCAGATTGATTAAAGACTCCAAATCTGCTCTTCTTTAAAGGCTGTTTGACTATAATAGTTCTTTTCCATTTCCATATTAATTTTAGAAAAAAAATATTTTCTACAAAAAATGCTAGAGATTTTCATTGAGAATGCATTGAAAATACCAATCAAAACCAACACCATGACAATATTGAGTCTTCTGATCCATGAGCACAGTACAGTATCTCTTCATTTACTTCTTTAATTTTTCTTAGTATGTTTAATAGCTTTGTTTATAAGCCTTTGTCAAATTTATTACTAAATTATTTTCTGTCCTTTGATACTATTGTAATAGTATTTATAAAATTTCAATTTCTGTTTGTTTGTTGCTAGTATATAGAAATACAATTAATTTCTTTATACTGCTCTTGTATCATACATCTTTTCTATAACTTATTAATTTTCATATCTTTTCAGGGGTACTCCATAGGATTTTCTACATAGATGAGCATGTTGTTAGTAAATAAAGATAGTGTAATTTCTTCCTTTCCAAAATGTGTACCTTTAATTACCTTTTCTTGCCTTATTGCACCAGCTAGAATCTTCAGTAAGATGCTAAATATTCAATAGAAGCAGCGAGAGTAGAAATCCTTTTCAATTTCATCTTTCACCATTTAATATAATGTTAGCAGTTGATTTCCCATAAATGTTCTTTATCAGTTGAGAAAATTCCCCTCTACTTCTAATTTGTTAAAGGCTTTTTAGGGAATGAATAATAGATTGTATCAAATAATTTTTTTGTATCTTCTCAGATAACTGTACAATTTTTTTCTCTTGTAGCATTTTAACATGGTGAATTACATTCACTGACTTTTGGATATTAAATCAATCTTGTACTTGCACTATCCTTTTTATATATTGTTCAATTTGATTTACTAAAGTGTTAAGTAGAATTTCTACATCTATGTTTGTAAAGGAAATAAGGTTATAAATTTCTTTTCTTGCAATGTCTTTGACTGGTTTTGATATCAGACTTATGCTGATTGCATAGGATGAGATGAGAAATATTCTCTTCAATTTCTTTAAGAGTTTTGTGGAAAATGGGTATTACCTCTTCTTAAATATTTGGTAGAATTCCTAAGAAAGAGAAGTCATACAGATCTGGAGTTTTCGTTGTGAGAGGTTTTTAACTAGAAATTAAAATTCTTTAATAAATATAAAATACTTAAATAATCTAGTTCATCTTACTTAAGTGAACTT
The DNA here is from genome assembly GCF_000334495.1 of Tupaia belangeri chinensis. NCBI lineage: Eukaryota > Metazoa > Chordata > Mammalia > Scandentia > Tupaiidae > Tupaia > Tupaia belangeri. Next base: position 116,845 of record NW_006159524.1, read on the forward strand.
TAGGAGTTATCACCTTCAAGTAAAGTTGTTCATGGCATTCTCTTATTCTATTAATATAAGTAAAATGTGTAGTGATGTAAACTTGCTTATATCTGATTCTGGTCATTTGTAACTTCATTCTTTTTCTATTCATTTGGGCTAGAGGTTTATCAATTTTACTGATCTTCTCAAAGAGGCAATTTTTTGTTTCATTAATTATTCCCTATTGTTTTCTCATCCAAAATCACTGACGTATTTTTATTATTATTTTTTCTTTCTACTTACTTTGGGTCATACTTATTTTCTATTTTTGGTTTCTTAAGAACCTGATTTCACTGATTTAAGACATTTCCTCTTTCCAATATGACATTTAGTGCTACAAATTTCTCTCTAAGAACTGTTTTTGCCATATCCCACACATTTTCATGCAGTTCAAAATACTTTATAATTTCCTTTTTAATTTCTTCTTTAACTTATGTGCTATTTGGAAATACTAGTTTCCAAATATTTGTGGGTTTTCCCTATCTTTGTTACTGATTGTTATTAATAGGGTTGTCGGGGAAAGCATGAAACATTTTTGCATTAAAAAACAGAAAATGACTTTTTCCACAAAGTGACAGTTACATTTCATTTTGTGATCAAAGAACATACCTGGTATTACTTAATTCCTCTTAAATACTTTTAAAAAATATTTATTTATTTATTTATTATTATTATTATTATTATTATTTTAATTTGACCGAAGAGAGACAGAGAGAGTGAAAAAGGGAAAGCGAGAAGTCAAGCCACTAAGTCTGGGACTCAAACCATGGTTGGTCATGTGGGAGTCCAATATCTTAACCACTATGACACCTGCTAGTTTGAACTCTTCTTAAACATTCAGACTTGTTTTATAGCCCATAATATGGTCTACCTTCGTAAGTGAAGTATATGTACAAATAAAGAATATGTATTTGCTGTTGAAGGATGGAATGTTTTATGTTAATTATATTAAATTGATCAATAGCATAACACAAGTTTTCAATATTCTGAGTGATTTTCTCCTGCCATGTTCTATTGCTTATTAAAAAGGCATCATTCGGGAACCAGCACTTAGCGTAATGGCTATGTCGCTGGACTCCAACATAGTCTACCGCGGTTCGTGTCCCGGACCCGGTGGCTTAAAACTCACGCTGGGCGCGTGTGCGTGCGTGCCCAAGATCCCAAGAGGAGAATGGAGGAGAAGGGATTGCGGCGTGACCATCCCCCCTGGGGGGTGATTTCTCGCTTTCTGTCTCTATGTCTCTCTCTGTCTGGCGAGCGCACGCACCCTACAATGAAAATCTCCCAAAAAAAAAAAAAACAAGGCATCATTCAAATCTCTGATCATTTCTACCTTTACAGAAGGATCAAGCATTTATATTTAAAGTGAATATTGATATAGCCGGGTTTAAATCTACCATCTTGCTAGTTGTTTTCCATGAATTTTGTTATTTATTTTCTATGTGTTACTTGTGTCCATCTAATTTTTGTTCCTTTTCCCCTCTTTTTCTGTGTTCTCTTTGACTTCTCAATGTTTCTCACATATTTAAAATATTTCCCATTCATTATTAAGCTGTTCATTTACAAACATGATTTTTAAAAATATTTTGAATTATTTCATTCAATTTTACTTATTTATTCATTTATTTTAATTTGACCAGAGAGGGACAGAGAGAGAGAGAGAGAGAGAGAGAGAGAGAGAGAGAGAGAGAGAGAGAGAGAGAGAGAGAGAGAGAGAGAGAGAGAGAGAGAGAGAGAGAGAGAGAGAGAGAGAAAGTGAGAAAGCAAGCTGCCAGGTCCAGACTCATTTATAAACATGATTAGCTTAAACTCTAACAATAGAATGGTATATTTATGTTAGCTAAAGTTTGATAACTTTTATATATACATGTTCAGTAAAGCTAAGATTTAATTTTAAGATAATTACTATATTTAATTTTTGTCAACTATAAGGGGCTCTTCAAATATTTAGAGGAAAACACAGTATGAAAAAACTATGTATGAATTTCAAAAGTTTCTGTACTAACATAAACTTACACTTTAATTAATTTTTTTTTGAAGCCCCCTTGTACAGTACAGTAAGTGTGGGGAAAAAAATCGAAATTATCTCCTTTAGATAACTTCTATTTCTGCTGAAAGATCCATAGGCAGTTTTAAGGACCAATATAATACTCTTTTTAAAAATGATGGCCTCCTGACTTCTACATAACAAATTCTCTAGCATTTAATTTTCTAAGTGGCAAGATTAAGATTAATCTATTATCATTAAGAAATCAAAATAGAATATTCTAGATTTGAGAGATGACACTAAAGCAATCATTTTATTTAGAATTGGCCCCTATTCAGAGAGATATAGCTTATAGTCCTCATTCTCATGCAAAACATTGCCTCTTAATTACTGTGTTATCTAATTTCCTAACATCTTAATTATTATAGTGCTATTAAACTGGATTTAAAAGTATACATTAATCTGTACTACCAACTAAATTTCTTTAAAAGAGCATACTTTATAAATATAGGCAAATAGGAGTGGATTGTGTAGTTATTGGAGAGTGGTTAAAAAAAAGCTACTTGGAAATATTGAAAAGCCTTGATGTAGAAAACTATAGGAGGGACTGGTAGGTGGTGTAGTGGTTACATTGCTGGACTCCAACATGGCAGATCATGGTTTTAGTCCCAGACCCAGTGGGTTGAATATCATGTTGGGCCCAAGTGTGTACATGTTCAAGATCTCAAATCCCAGGAGGAGAATGGAGAAAGAATTGTGGTGTGGCCATCCTCTGGAGTGGGAGTTGGGGGGTGGGGAGTTATTTCTAACTTTCCCTCTTACTGTCTATCCGTCTCCAGTGAGTGCACATGCCATATGGGAAAATCCTCTTTGGAAAAAACTCTTTAAAAAAAAAAAAAAAAAAAAAAAAAAAAAGACAGACAATTATAGAAATAGAAAAAAATAATCTATAAACCAGTAGAACCCTAGATTGAATAGAAAAGGGGCATGTGTTTGGTAACTAACCTTGTAGAGTTTTACTATATGAGGGTACTTCAAAAAGAATGTGAAAAAAATGGAATTAGTTTATTTTGATGCAAAACCTCTGAAATTCATGTGTAGTTTTCTTATAACATGCATTTCCCATGAACTTTTTGAAGATACCTGGTATCTGTAACTTCTAAAAAGCTAAAGAAATTGGATAACAGAGAAAGCAATTTATAAGTTAAAAAGGAAATAAGTCATTATTATAAAACAAGTAACTTTACCTGATCATCATTTTCGTCTGAAAACGTTATTGATGTTAGCTTGTAGTTATTCTTCAATAAAAATTCATTGACTAAGAAGTTTAGAGCTCTCTTTTCAAGAGGTTTGATTGGCTCCTGAAAGCAAAATGAAAGATTGAAAACCTTGTTTTCCTCCTTCAACATTTCTACTACCATTTTATGTATTAGATACTTTTAGATCTGTCATTCACCTACCTGAATTTCAGGACTTGATTTGTAATTTTTTCGTTCCTGTAAAGGAACTTCATGTTCTAGTGGAAGAAAATATAAATAACACTTTACTATGTTACACTTAAAAATATCTGAGCTACTTCTACATTGTCAAAATAGAAAAAGTCTCAAAAAAGTTTTATTTACACCACCTGCAGCCTTTGTCAGGTTGGCTCGGAGGGCCTGAATGGTCTCCTTGGCTTTCCGTAGTTCAAACTCCAGGACTGGACAGGGATTTGGAATAAACACACACAGGCATCCAACCAAGGAAAGGGAAACAAAAATAAAAAAATAAAAAGCAAGGATGGGTATGAAAAAAAAATACAATTTGTATTGAAAACAGAAAGCATGCAATCTTTATGAAATTTGTGAACGCATGCAGCAGAGTTGATTTGCAAGCAAACTGGTGAATGTTTTCCATAGTTTTAGTAGCAGTAAGGGGACTTAACAAATGTTCCAGCTGTCTGACAAGGAATAACTATTTAAAAACAGAATCTACGGAATGCTTTCATTAGGGTAAATAAAAAATATGAGTAATCTGGATATTTCTATTTCTCTCAGTCTAGGTAAGGATATGTAATGAGATGTTTTCAGTAGACATTATTTTAAGAAAAAAGATAAGAGCTAGATGAAGCCCAAGCAAATATCTTTTTAAAAATCTCAGAATTAGAAACAAAGTCAATTGTAAATAAACTGTCTAGAATACTGTTACATATCAATCTATAGAAATGTTAATGAAAAGATCCCTTTGTTAAGATGTTGAAGGACATCTTTTGTTAAATAATTAACAAATGCTGGGATGTTTACACAATTTTCTACAAACAAGCATATGTTTGCTAAAAAGAAGCATAAATATGTCAAATACTTATTTTAAAAAGTTCCAAGGATTTTAGTTTCGTTTTCTTTTAAAGCCAAAGGGCAGAAATACATCTCTTAATTTCTAATTAAGGTAATTCTAAAACAAATGATAATGTATATCTCTAAAATGATGGTTACTTAAGAATACCAAATAAAATTAAGTAGAATCTCAGTTTCTGATTACTTCTCAAATTTATTTGTTCGTGTTAAGAAATACTAAGGAAGCTGAATAATTTCTCTTATTACCACATATACAGATTATAAGATAAACATAAACACGAGTGAAATGTTTTTTTTTTGGAGAAGTTTTTGTTATAGGGTGTGTGTGCTCGCCAGAAAGACAGAGAGAGACAGAGAGACAGAAAGCGGGAAATCACCCCTAAGGTAGGGTGGCCACACTGCAATCCCTTCTCCTCCATTCTCCTCTCAGGATCTTGGGCACGTGCACACACACGTGCCTGGCGTGAGTTTAAGCCACTGGGTCCAGGACTCGAACCGTGGTCAGCTACGTGGGAGTCCAGCGACATGGCCATTACGCCAACTGCTGGTCCCTTAGTGAAACATTTTAGTAAGCTCTTTAAAATGTTTGCCATGAGCAAGATTTAGCTAAGCAGAAATTTTTCTTAAAATATATAAATATTGGGCTAAAGAAAAAGCAAGTTTAGACTTGGAAAAATACACGAGTAAAATAAAGCTCTGAAAAAGTTAGGTAATTTTTGTCATAAATGGATATTTTAAAAATTACAGTAAACTATTCTGCATAAAAACTAAGAAATTTAATGTTTCATCTAAAGATCCAATTTATCATGATTGATTAATAAACATAAAAAAGATGTCAAATGAGGTGTTATCAGAGATAACAAAGCTATAAAAGTACATGGAAAAATTAGAATTCACTCAGTTTGCATATTTTCAATAGAAACTTAAGATGTAATTGAATCACATCTAGTTCATGAAAGCCAATTATTTTGATGCACAGAATTTAACTGCAGCAACATGGAAGCACAATTAAAAATCAGATGACATTGTATGTTACCACATGTTTTTTGGTAGTCAGCAATGCTGATCTGCAAACATTTCTGTGCAACAAAGTTAAAACATTTTCCCTAAAACTTAATACTTCTACAAACTCTTAGAGGCTTGCGTGTATAAGTACATAACAGGTTTATATCGCAAGTTGGTTTACTTTTTTTTTAATTTCAAAATTCCAGGTAATTGATTTGGATTTAAGAATACTTAAATATATCTCATGTAAAATAAATTTACACATTATATGTTTGATATCACTTAAAATTTAATAACATCATTACAGAACAATTGCAGATCAGAAATGCCCTACACCGGAATGATAGAAATATGAAAAAAAAAAAAACAGATGAAAAAAAAAAAACAACTGGTTAAAACACAAACTAGAAAAAACTCAAAACTCAACTGGTTAAAGTTAAGGTGACCAAGAGCAAAACACTGAATGATTAAGGCACAGAAAGCCAGAAAAACCCATGTCAGACGGCAAGAATTTATATTTTTAGGCACATTAACATATATATTGACAAATATCTTTCGAAGTTACCAATGCTCTGAAAAGATAGTGCCTATAAAAATGAATTCACTCTGCTGCATGTTTCTTAATATACAATATAGATTTTAAAAAGACAAAGGCATATCTTTGAAACTATAGCACATTTCTAAAAAGGCATAGTATAATCAAGTAATTACAGTTACATGAGAAAGTTTCTCCAGAAAAGTTCTTAACAGCAGTGCTGTATTTACACATATATGAATTTATCTCTTCTTTATTAAACATTGCTACAAAATTCAAAAATAGTTATTTTATAAAGAACTATATCACACCAAACAAATTTCCAGTATTTTTCAAATATTATAACTCTTCCTAAAAAGTTTGAGGACATGCGTATTTATTAAAAAATGCTGTAGCAACCAACAGCCATCTTGTTCACTATTCTAGCCCAATTCTCCTGGATGCAGTTTTCCTGGAGGTAAAGTAATAATTATAAAGATAGAGGTATACATTAATATTGCGTATTACAATCTTACCAATATAATTCATGATTAAGTCAAAATAAGCAGCTTTAGATTAGGTGAAACACTTATTTCCCAACCAGGATTGGATATAACCAGTAGGACATCAGAGGAATCTGAGTGTTTAAAGATGATACTTTCATGACTTAGGAGATACACCAGTATGTGAGACATCAAATGTGAAGTGTTGAATTTCAAAGCAGAAATAAAATATCAATCTTTTGTTGTCCTAACTCAATTTATCACTAATATTATCTTGAGATGCTTGCTAGGCTTAGTTCATTTAGGCATGAAACTGAAAATATTATTTAGGAAGATATTTTCTGTAACACTGGTCTGAGTCTAGAATCTTTTTCATTACTATTCCACTTTACCATTGAAGAGCTCAAAATAATAGGTCAAGGACTGTCATGGCATAGTAGATGTGAAATTGTCTTCTTTCAGATTAGAATTTCCTGGATATTTTTTCTGAAAAAAAAAATTGCTGATTTGCAATAAAACTTTCCCATCCTTAATACTTACTTTATTATCCCATGAACAGCTCTAGGAAAAATTTCTCTTTGCAATGTTCTTCAGAATATAAATTAGAATAAAAATCCATCTCTAATACAACACAAAGGCCCTAGGACAGTACCTTTACTACCCCTACTGCGTTTAGAAAATTCTCCTTGTCTGCTATAGACTTAAGTACTGTCAGGCATGACTTAGTAATAAATGAATTAAGAGGCAATCTCTGTAGTTTACAGACATTTCTTTTTCTATACTTATCTTTTTATTTAAAGATTAAAAAAAATATTATTTAAACTTATTTATTTATTTATTTATTTTAATTTGACCAGAGAGGGAGATAGTGAGAAAGATACAGACAGAGAGAAAGGGAAAATGAGAAAGCAAGCCGCCAGGTCTGGGACTTGAACTATGGTCGGCCATGTGGAAGTCCAGAGCCCTTAACACCACGCCACCAATAGAAAATACCAACTTCTGTCCCACAGCATTTAAAAGATTTTTCCCACTGTTATTCTTCCTGCTCTTGTTCCTGTCATTCATCTCAAAGTTGGTGTTTCTCAGGGTGTCAATCACGGCCCCTTTCTCTTCTTATTCTTTATACTCCACTGAGATGATAAATCACTCCTGTGGTTTTCAGTATCGCAAGACTCAGAAATCTTTAAATCCTTTTCCGAAAGGACAGAGCTGCTTTAACATTTTCTGAGCATGCCCACTGGAATGTCTCATTCAGATTGAATGCCCATTTAAAAGTTTTTAATTCAATCCTATCAAAATGAGTATTATTATCTTCCTATCAAATCTGGTCTTCCTTCTGAAGTCTCTCTGCATTAATGGCATCACTATCTACCCTGCTGGCCGAACAGGAAACGTGCAGATTATTCTTACTTATCCTTTCCCCTTATCCTCAAGTCAATTAAATGTTCAGGCCATATTGATTTCAGCACTTTAATAACTCTCCAAATAACTATTCTAAATAACTATACTAGTAGAAAATAAAAATTTTCTACTAATCTCACGATGAAATTCTTTTTATTGGTTTCATTTTTTCCCACTTTGTTGTGCCCCATGAGACACTGTCATGAAATAACTTTAGAAAGTGTTAATCTAAAGCAAAGACAAAACCAAAAAAAGCTAATGAATACATATGTGCTTTTATTTTTAACTTAAATATACCACCACCTTCAATGATGCATTTTCTTCCCCACTCAGAACCTATTTTAATTTCATGGTAACAAATGCAGAGAAATCTATTTTCAAAATGCTATCTATCTTCTTAACAATGTTATTGGAGCATATATCCTATTTTTTTGTATCTATCCTATCTTAGATCAAATAAAATAATAAAATAAGATTAAATAAGGTTCAAGATAAGGAAATCAAAAAGTATAGCTAAGAGGAAAGAAAATATACAGGAAAGAAAATAAAAAGGATTATTTATTTAACTTTATTATTATTATTCTTGTTAATTTGCTAGGGCATGTGTGTTTACAGAGAGAGACAGAGAATGAGAAAGTCGCCAGGTCCAGGACTTCAACCACGGTCAGCCATGTGAGTCCAGCGCCTCAACCACTACATCACCTGCTGGCCCCAAATAAGCTCATTTAATGCTGATAAAAGCTGGAAATGGATCATGTCAGATAATCCCATAATAAATGAGAAGGCACTGGTGCTGCTTCTGACTCAGAGGACAGGGCAGATTACTCCAGAGGCAAAAATCTGAGGCTACCTGAGAATGTCCACTCGACTGCATAAGCTTTATAAAGGCCTCATATGCCTATTTTGTTGATTGTTGTTTCTAGCACAGCACAATGCGCTCAGCAAATACATGCAGAGTGAATGGACATTCCAATACTTGACGTGATCACAGTCGATAAATCTGAAACATTAAATGGTCTTATCAACATTCAAGAATATCTTGCCCTATAAATTAGAAAGCATAGTTTTTGTAGTTCTCTAGATCTCATCAGAGAATTACAGTATAAACTAGAGAAGTAATAAAGTAACAGGCAGAATTATGAGAACAAACGAAGTTAGAAACTCTGATGCTAAAAGATATATCTTGTGAACCAGAAACAAAGATATTCGTGATTCTAAAATTAACAAGGTCCTAATCACCATTCTCAAAGCAATAAATCTATATCTGTACTACAGATAAATGTGATGCAGAGCAAATTCCTCATAGGCAGAAACATTATATGTCTGTACCTAGTGCCTGACATAGTACCCAACACAGCAGATGCTCAAAATGCTGAAAATAAATGAAATAATAGCAATATCAGTATTTCGAGTGTATCTCTTATTTTGTTACCTTTAAAACTTTAGGGTTGAAAACAATTTTAAATTACACTATACATATTATACACTAAATAACGTTAGTTTTATTTAATAACATATAGAAAGTTATTTAGAGCCAGTCCTGTAGTGCAATGGTAAAGCGCTGCACATTGGGAGCTGGACCACACATGGCTGACCATAGATTTGAATACCAAATGGCTTGAAATCATCTGGGCCACATGTGTTCATGCCCAAAATTCTGATAGGAAGAAGTGGAGAAATGGGATTGTGGCATGACCAGGTCCCATTGGGTGCTTTTGTTCCTCTCTCTCTCTCTCTCTCTGGTAAGGGCACGCACTCTTTAGTAATTTAAAAGAAAAAAAAAAAAGTTTTTACTAGAAAAAAGAATAGGAAAAATAAGAAATCAATGAGATTATGCTCATTTCGGTTTGGTATCTCCTACTGCTTTATTTTGCTTATGAAAAAAATTGAGAAATAGAAAACATGTAAAATAAAAAGCTTTTAAAATTTACTTCTTGGGACCAGCAAATGGTATAATGATTGTTGCTGGACTCTCACATGGCTGACTGTGGTTTGAGTCCCAGCCTGGCGACTTGAAACTCAAACTGGTCGTGTGCTCATGAGTGCCCAAAATCCTGAGAGGAGAATGCAGAAGAAGGGATTGTGGCGTGGCCATGCCCCTTGGGGGTGATTTCTTACTTTCTTTCTCTGTCTCTCCAGTTAGCACATGCACCCCAAGGCAAAAACCTCTCAAAAAAATAAAGTAAAATTTTACTTCTGTTGGGCATGTAGGCGATACAGAGGCTAAGGTGGCTGGATACCACATGGCCAGCTCGGCATTTTGAGTCATGAACTCTGCAGCTTGCAAAACATGTGTATCCAAAATCCCAGCAGGAGAATGGAGGAGAAGGGACTGCAGCCTGGCCATCCCTGTGGCTCGTGATTTCTCGTTTTCCCAACCTGTCACTCCACAATCCCTTCTCCTTTATTTGTCTACCACCTTTCAAGAGTTTAGGCACGCATGCAACACATTTGGTGTGTCCTGGATTGAACTAAAATCAATTACAGATATATCTTTCTCTAATTCGTGTAACAGTGTCTAAGATTTTGAGATATTTAGTACCTGAATTCTCAAGCAAGTAATGAAAATCAAACATTTTTAACCAGCATTTTTAATTAGGTCAAACCTACTTCTTCATGCCAAGAGGTAGTATATGATAGAGTCAGTTGTAGACTCTGTGGTACGGCTACCTAGATTTATAACCTAGCTCTGCTACTTAAGTCTTATATAATATCTGAGAATGCCTCAGTTTCCTGGGGGAGGAGAGGACGACAGTAATTCTCTTTTCTTAGAAAAAGTTTATTTTTTTACATGAGTGAGACTGAGAGAGTGAGACAGAGACACACACAGAGAGAGAAATAGGTGCCCCTGACAGGATCCACTCATGCTGCTATCGTTCTGCCCAGCCAGGATCACAGGCATGTTGCCACACCCAGCATGTTCAGGTCAACTAAGGATCCAAACTCCAGGGCTTCCATGTGGCTTCTTCAACTTTAGAGCAAGGCCCTACTGCCTACACCACCACACCTGGGCCTGATGATAATTCTAACAATTCAGTGAGTTAATACACATTTATAACAGTGTTTAAAATCAAGTAAGTGCTAAATAAGAATTAGCACTTATTTTTATTGATAGCAACTATGACACGTCATGGTTTTACTATCCAATGGACTTTAATAAACATCTCCCAGTAAATGAAAGAAAAACGATCAGAGTTGGTCAAGAAAGAAAACCACCTTGTGGGTGCCTCCTGATCCCACCTTGCCTTCACAGGCTTGATCTGTCCCATGAAGTGCTTCTCTGGTTCCAGGAATGTCCACTGTTCTGATGTAGCTCAATAAATACTG
>NW_006159524.1:128311-138573 GCF_000334495.1 Tupaia belangeri chinensis
AGGAATGCCCACTGTTCTGATGGAGCTCAATAACTCATGTCTGTCTACTTTCCTCACCTCTCTAGAGAAAATGTTTTATGAAACCTATAATTCGAACAAGTCACTCAAACATAACTTCAACGGCAGATGGTCAAAGCCGTTGGACGACACCAGACATTTACAAGCAGTTAGGGCTGCTACACTAGAAAACCCCAGGGTGGATTTCCAGTACATTTCAAGCAGTACTGGTGGGGAAGGAAGGGGTAAAGATGGGAAGGAGAAAGAGAACAGAATGAGCAACCAAGCAATTACAAACAATGTTGTCTGCTTTACCAAAACGGGCAAGGTTCTGGCCCCTCCTGTACCAAGCATTAAATCCTTTATTTTCTGAGTCATAGGAAAGTCAGAAATTCATAGAGACATGTTGTGATAACTACCTAAGAAACAAAAGGCAAAATTTTATTTACTAAGCAGCACAGAATATTTCCACCAATTTTTAACAATCTATAGGCCCAAACTGGTACCTGAATATAAGCTGTGGTTTGGAGATCAAAGGAGCAAGGCTAAGGCACAACTAACTTCCTATACTCTGGCTAACTTATATTGGTTTTACAGGATGCAAATGAATGGCTACAATCAGAACTCAGCAAATTATAGACGTACATAACCAGAAACAGTACCACTGAAGGAGGAAGTTGGATTATCCCCCAAATTACAAAAAATTAATAACTGGTAACAATAAATTAGTAACATAACTTTTTGCAATAACCTTATACATTATATTCATATATGAAATTGTAAAAGGAAGAGAATCTCTCAAGTCATTTTATCATTTCTGAAGTACCAAAAAATCCAAATTTATCTTTATGATCCTACTCACCTGCCACTCTCTCATCTGTTTCCCTGTTACCATCATCTGAGTATCTTGCAAAGTCTAAAGAATCGAGGGTACTGATGCTCCCAGCTCGATCTAAAACAAAGGAAAAAAATAAAAGAATTAAACAGATTTTTATGTAGTTGTCAAAATAAGAAACTGAAATTCAAATATCCATAATTATTTTCAGTTAACAAAACTCTGATTCTAATATTTAGGAATTCTATTATAATAACAAAAAGGTAAAAATACAGCAATTAAACCACTTTAAAATAACGAAGGTTTCCTGTACAATTTCTGGCCTACCCTTGAACGATGCACAAGTAGGATCTACAAGTAGTGTAGCTACAGACAAAAAAACAACAAAACAAAACAACCCCCCCAAAAAAAAGCTAAAATGGATAATTTGAACTGCCATTCAAGGGATAATTTACAGACTGAATCTGAACAAGATAAGTTCTTTATTGAGTAAAAATTTTAAAATATCTATTATAACCATGACCAAGTAAAGCTATGTATATATATATAATGAAAGAGAGGAAATCTTTTTTTTTTTTTTTTTGGAGAGGTTTTTTCGCTATAGGGCGCGTGCGCTCGCCAGACAGACAGAGAGACATAGAGACAGAAAGCGAGAAATCACCCCCCAGGGGGGATGGTCACGCCGCAATCCCTTCTCCTCCATTCTCCTCTCAGGATCTTGGGCACGTACGCACACGCGCCCGGCGTGAGTTTTAAGCCACCGGGTCTGGGACACGAACCGCGGTCGACTATGTGGGAGTCCAGCGACATAGCCATTACGCTAACTGCTGGTTCCCAAAGAGAGGAAATCTTAACAGAAAATATTAAAATATAAAAAATGCCTGCCAGTAGAAGTTTTGGAACTGAAAAATTAATATTTAAAATCTCAGTGTAGAAGCTAATACAGAATGTAGATGACAGAGATGAGTCAGTCATCTTAAAGACAGATTAATAGATATGATCCAATCTGAAGAACAGAGAGAAAAAGATTGAAAGGAAAATCAACAGAGATAAAGGGATCTGTGGGACAATAATATGAAGGTCCAGTATACATAGAATTGGGATCAACAAGAGTAAGACATGAAGTAGGTCAGATAGAGATTCAATGTCAGAGGACAACAAGGAGGATAAAAAAAGAAAACAGAAACTTAAGCACATTATAATTAAATTGTTGAAAACCAAAAATAAGAAAATATTAAAAGCAGACAGAAAAATAATTCTCTTTATAGGAAAACGATTATTTAAATAATTGCTGGTTTCTCACTAAAAAAATGTGAACTGGAATTAAGGCATTAAGATTAGAGTCCTGGATCTGGTGGCTTCAAACTCATACCAGGCACGTGTGTGTGCATACCCAAGATCCCAGGAGAATGGAGAAAAAGGGACTGTGGTGTGGCCATCCCCCTGGGGGGTAATTTTTTGCTTTCTGTCTTTCTGGAGAGCTTCCGTGTTCTACAGTTAAAATCCCACTCTCTCCTGTCTTTCTGGAGAGCTTCCGTGTTCTACTCCTAAAATCCCACTCTCTCAGAAAGAAAAAGAAAAGAAAAGAAAAGAAAAGAAAAGAAAAAAGCCAGTTGAGTACCATACTCTCTGCTCATAGTACCTGTCATCTCATTAGCTATCCTGATATCTCCAACCTCTGTATCTCTGTATGAAAACATGTACACACGATACAATGAACTTCAATCAACCAATATTCTGCTGTTGTGATACCAGACTTAACTATTTTGTTCTTGACTTTAAAGAAATGTTGGCTGTTGATTTCAGATGAATTTTTTATTTTATAAGTATCCATCAAGGTTATTTAAGGAAAGGATCTTAAGAACTAGTATCATTGTTAATTTACTAAGTCTTTCTCATCCTCCTTCTAATATTCTTAATCATACAAACATGGATCGATTAGAAACAATTTGGTCACTTATTCTTTTGTTTTTTTGGGGGGAGAGGTTTTTGCTATAGGGTACATGTGCTTGCCAGACAGAGACAGAGAGACAGAAAGTGAGAAATCACCCCCCAGGGGGGATGGCCACGCCACAGTCCCTTCTCCTCCATTCTCCTCTCGGGAACTTGGGCATGCATGCACACGTGCCCGGTGTGAGTTTTAAGCTACTGGGTCTGGGACTTGAACCGTGGTTGACTACATGGGAACCCAGCGACATAGCCATTACGCCCACTGCTGGTCCCTTCTACTCTATTACTAAAGTTTTAAATAACTCAGCTATACAACAGGGGGAGTCATTGTGGAAAGCAATCACAGTTTAACTTTCAACTTGGCATTAAATATTTTCCAAATTCCAAACCAACAACTTTATACTCTCCAAGGAAAGAGAAAAGCTCTGATAGCATTTTAAATAATAAATACTGTAATGTGATGTCATGAAAGAAATAGAAAAATTCCAAATTCCTTAAAATCTGTTCCATCTTGTCAGAAAAAAATGTATTTATAGAAAAAAGTAATTTTAACTTTGACAGACCAACCTATATTAGATTTTGTAAGTAAAATGTGTTTTGGATTTAAGACTAATAAAAGTATATATTATAGCTCCAAGATAAATATGCTTCTTTAGATTCAGTCATAATTCTTTTCAGGAAAAGCAAATGCCATTTGTATTTCAAGTTTTCTAATATAAGAGAGGAAGAGTTTGGAAACATTAAACCTCTTTTATTGTGAACAAAGCTACCATATCTTAATATGGAATATTTTCTAACATGGAGTATTTTAACCACAAAGCATTTCTTCAAATTCTAGAGTGCCTGTTATTTAACTTCTTAATGATTCACTTTATAATTTAGAAATTTTTATCAGGTACTTTGATCATAGTTGGAAAACAGGTAAAACCTGTTTGTAAGTTTTATCAGGTCTGAGAACTAAACCCATTATACAGTGTGTGCTCATAAAGATATACAGAATTATTTTTATAAATCACATACAAAAGTAGTTTTGCTTTTTTTTTCTCTCTCTCTCTTTTTTTTTTTTTTTTATAGATTTTTGCTACAGGGCACATGCACTCACCAGGAAGACAGAGACAGAGAGATAGAAAGCAAGAAATCACATCCCAGGGGGGAAGGCCACACCACAATCCCTTCTCCTCCCTCAGGCTCTTGGGCAAGCACGCACATGTGCCTGGTGTGAGTTTAAGCCACCGGATCCAGGCCTCGAACCACGGTCTGCTACATGGGAGTTCAGCGACATAGCCATTACGCTAACTGCTGGTCCCTGCTTTTTTTTTTTTTTTTTTTTTAAGAGACTTTTGCTATAAAACAAGTGTGCTTGCTGGAGAGACAGAGATAGAATGAGAGAAATCACCTCCTGGGGGTAAGGCCATGTAATCCTTTCTCTTCCATTTTCCTCTCGTGATTTTGGGCAGACACACACACATGCCCAGCATGAGTTTCAAGTCGCTGGGTCCAGGCCTCAAACATTTTTGGCTACATGGGAGTCCAGCAATGTAACCTCTATGCCATCTGCTGGTCCCTACAAATGTCGTTTTAGCTACGCTTACATTTAATATTTTAATACTGAGTGCAGAGTGCAACATCAGTGTAATTTAAAAAATTAGTCTCAGATCCGTGAAAAGGTATCTTATGGAAAGTATGTAGCATTTTAAAAGCAAAATGCATCAGAAATACTGACTAGCTGCTAACTAACAGAGTATTGGTCAATTTAATTAAACTTTTATTGAATAACTACTGTGTACCAGGTCCCTGAGAGGAAGGTACAGTAGAGTGTCAAAGTATAATTATTTGACATCATGAAGGAAAAAAAGTATAATTGTTTTAAAGGATCTGGATATACAAGTCTATGTATAAGAACATTAAATATTTTTATAAATATGCACAGCAAATTATTAATTGCAGCTGAGGGGTAAATATGTAAATTTTTTAATCCTTGCTCCTCTGTACTGTGTAATTCTGCGTTTAATTTGGTATTTTGGTTTTTTCCCACCTTAGCTACATTAACACTTTAATATGAATATATATAATTTTAAAAATTGTTAAAAATTACTCAGTTCAGTTTAGTAGGGAAAAAACATGAAGCAATCGGCTTTGAATTATGAATTATGGTTCTTTTAGTAAAGGTCATTTACTGAACCATGCTTGAAAAACCTGTTATGACAAATAACAGAAAGAAATATATAATAATATATACATTCAACAAATAGATATTACTACTAATAAATATACCTAAAAATTAATTGTATTTAAACCTATTGTCAAACATAAACATTTTAACCAGTTATCTGCTTAAGGATAGATCTCAGACTGTCTGAGAAAGAGAACCTCCAAGGCTAAACTATGAATGCTAAAAAGAGTAAGACTGAGTATGTATTTTCTATTTTGGAAGTAATGAGAAATTTTAATCTGAGGGACATTTTGTTTTATGTGAGCACTGTAGTCATGAATGCCAGAGTAAAACCACAAAGGTACTCTGCCTCCTATGACTCAAGGTCAGTTTTTAAAGTATTTGGACTGCTTAGATAAGTAGTAACCTTGGGGATAAAGAGATTTTAAAAAACTTTTAAAGAAGTTAGGGAAAGCCTTTGAGCTCTGTCAGTTGTGAAATATTTGTATGTCCTCATCCTTATTTCTTCTCCAGTGCTAGAGCTCATTTTTCACTGAACCTTATATTAAAAATATTTGAGAACTAGAGGGAATTTGAGAGATAGTCCTCTCATTTTCACAGACAGAAAAAACCTGAAGTTATTTATTCATTGAACATTTACTAATCCATTGTCAGGAATATAAAGATAAAACTCAGTACAACTTGGTCCTTTCCTTAAATCAGCTTATAAGCTGTTGGAACTGAATTGTGTACACAGATAACAATAATACAATCAGATCATTTCATTTTAAAGGTTAAAAAATAAATCTATGGGCAAGTTAGGAGTAAGAATTCAAGTCTCTCCATGAGTAGGCCATTGTCTTTTCCTCTTTGTTGAAAAAAATCCACAAGGAGTTAAATTTCAAAGACCAAAGATTTAAACTTAGGAAGAGACAAACTCCTGAAACTTCAATGACAAACTACTCATTTAAGTTACAATATCTATAATACTACAACTCTGTCACATCAAAAAATGTTACATAAGGAGGACAATTACTACTAGTAGTAACTATTAACATTCTTTCTGACCACTTATTCTATGCCTGATACTTTACACACATAACCTTATTCATTTCTTATAACCTTATGCAAGAGGAGGCATTACTATCTGTATTCTGTGGTAAAGGAAGAGAGGTTCTAGAGTCATGCAAGCAGGGTGTGACAAAAACTGAAGGTCCTAACACCGAAGTTGAGCTCTAAATCATTAGTCCTCTTGAATAATATGCAAGGACATACAGGTTCTGATCTCCTAGATTCTCTAAGTGAGTTAGGCTTGATACTGTGAATGACCTCAAAACTAGAGCAGTGTTGACAACTTTGCTCAACCAGTTGTGGAAATATGCTTTAGAAGACAATGCTGATTTTTCCAAGGGAATTATTCCAGACTGATACATTTAGAAGATACTATAAACCTACAGAATATTGCTACTCAAAGATTATTTCATTAACGTAATGACATTTATCAAAATCTTATATGCCAAGTATAATATATATTAGAGGTTTTTTGCTTTAGGGCGTGTGTGCTGGGAGGGAGACGAGACATTGAGAGGGAAAGTGAGAAATCACTCCCCAAAGCAGATGGCCATGCCACAATCTTTTCTCCTCCATTCTCCTCCTGGGCTCTTGGGCACCCATGCACATGTGCCTGGTTTGAGTTTCATGTCACCAGGTCCGGGATGCAAACCTCAGTTGGCCATGTGAGAGTGCAGAAATGTAACAGCTATGCCACCTGCCAGTTCCACCAGATACAATATTAAGTACTGGCAATATATAAGTAAAAGATGGGTTTTTCTCCATACTCATGTAAGATAAACTTCAGGCATTTATGCTAGGTGGGAAAGAAGACAAAGACATATAAGACATATGAGCTCCACATTAACATCTTAAAATAAAAAACTAGTCAGTTAAGCATTAACATACAAAAATGTCAAAATACAATTAACTCATTAGAAACACATACAAGTTTACAGTGTATGTATTATTAGTATCCATAAGTGGGGCAGATAAAAACAAAAACTAAAAGTACAGAAGATTTAGAGATTACTATGAGTTGGAGAAAAAAGGAACATCTTAAAAAAAAAACAAAAGAAGACTGGATGAAGCAAAATTTTAGGAAGAACTTTACTATACAAATCCATAATAAAAGATTACATTATTTTCATCATATACTATATAAAAATTGGAAAAAGTTTTAATTCTTAATCAGGTTTACGATTATTTCTTCTGTAATATATCTTTACTAATTAAAAAAGGGTTGGATGGAGCTAAGATATGGTGTGGCGGTTAAAGTGCTCAACTTCCATGTAGCCAACTGTCGTTTGAGTCTTGGACCCCGCGGCTTGCAAAGCATGCCGGGGTTGTGTGCGTGCATGCCTAAAACTCCATGAGGAGAGCAGAGGAGAAGGGATTGTGGTGTGGCTATCCCCTTGGGAGGATGATTTACTCTCTCTTTCTGTTGAGATCACATATCCTACTGCAAAAATCTTTAAAAAAAAAAAAAGGGATGGAAAAATTTGCTTTGAAGAGGAAGCTTTTTCTTTCTTTTCTCTGAAGGTATGTATGCTTGTGTGTGTGTGTGTGTGTGTGTGTGTGTGTGTGTGTGTGTGTGCGTATGTGTGGAGGGGGAGACCAATTGTCAATGGGGTATGGTCATGCTGCAATCCTTTTTCTTCCATTTCTCCACCCTGTCGGGATTTGGAGCATGCATGCACACATACCTGGCATGTTTTTCAAGCCACTGGGGCCAAGATTTGAACCATGGCTGACCATGAAATATTCAGCTCCCAATGCAGTTAACCAATGCTCTAGGGGTTGGCCCAAGAGGGAACACTTTTTAAATATTTTAGCTGGTGTGATATAAAAGAATAGCTTTTAAAGTCAAGTAAAAAAGGGACCAGCGGATTGCTTAATGGTTGCGTTGTCGGACTCCCACATAGTTGAACACAGTTCAAGTCCTGGACCTGGCAGCTTAAAACTCACTCTGAGCATGTGTGTCCAAAACCCTAAGAGGAGAATGAAGGAGAAGGGATTGCTCATGGTTCCCACCAGTGGGATGATTTCTTGCTTTCTGTCTGTCTGTCTCTGTGGCAAGCACACGTGCCGTATAGCAAAAACAAACAAACAAAAAACAAAACCTCTAAAATCAAGTAAAATAAGCTAGGCACAGAAAGACAAAACACTTCATGTTCTCATCTGTGGAAGCCAAAAAATTTGATCTCATACAAGTTGAGAGTAAGTAGTAGCATAGTGGTTACTACAGGCCAGGAAGGGTATGGGATTGGGGAGACAGGAAGAGGTGGTTAATGGATAAAAAATTAAGTTAGATAGGAAGAATAAATTTTAGTCTTCTACAGCACAGTAGGGTGATCACAGTTAAGAACATACTACACACTTCACAGAGTTTGAAGAGAGGATTTTGAATGTTCCCAACACAACATAATGATGAATATTTGGGGCGATGGATGTGCTAATGACTAATTTGATTGTTACACATTGTATTTATGTACAGAAGAACTGGACTATATGCCATAAATATGTATAACCATTGTATGTCAATGAAATGTTAGGGGAAAATAAGGAAAAGGAAAAAAAAAATCGACCAAGAATAAGGATCAAAAGAATAAAAAAAAAAAAAAAAGGATAAGTCTAAACCTAGTAGTTCAAATGTGAACTATAAGGCAGCACACAATCACAGAACTGAGAGACGGTTAGAAATGACACAGAAGATTTGATGATACTAACTTGAATAATCTTCACCTACAACAGGACCAGCCGGTTTCAAACACAAATGAACATCATTTCTAACTGCTGAGGATTTTTGAAACGACAGGTGAGAAAACCAGGAGGAAGGCTACACCCATGATTACAATTGTGTGCTACTCCTCCTTGAGGCTTAGTCAGACATTGTGACTAGGTCGGAAACATAGGTGTAACCATGAAGCAAAGCTTCAAGACTTCCGAGCAAGTTGATCTGGCCTTGTTAACTTTTATTCAGAACAATTGATTTGACTCTCAGTCAAGCCTTAGTTAATCCTGCTCTATGGCCTAGGTATCCTGTAAGCACATGCAGGATGTGAATACCCTCTCTTGGATTAATCTAAGTTTAATGTTGTGCAGTATGGCCACCTAGATGAAACAAAGTGATACTTGAAGAGTATCCAACTCTGCTCTAGTGTGATGTTATATAGTTTGTCATCAGGATTTTCTTTTTCCCCCAGATGGGCATGAGCTCACGGATATGGAAAAGGAGAAAGTAGTCCCACAATGAGGTGTGGCCATGTGACAATCCCTTCTCCTCCATACTGTCAGGATTTGGGGGACCCATGCACCCATACTCAGCATATTTTTAAAGCTGTGGGGGCCAGGATTCAAACCATGGTCAACTATGTGAGATCCAGCTCCCTCTACCACTAGGTTACAGGGCTGGCCATGGATTATTTTTAAATAATCAATTTTTTACTGTCTACTTTGCCTTCTGTTTTAAGACTGGATACTCTAAGCGAATATGACATATACTCTGAGCTACTAAGATAGTGTGTCTGGCACCAGAAGATAGCATAATGGCTACGTTGTTGGACTCCCATGTTGTTGACTGCATTTGGAGTCCCAGACCCGGTGGCTTAAACTCACGCTGGGCGTGTGTGCATGCATGCCCAAGATCCTGAGAGGAGAATGGAGGAGAAGGGATTGTAGTGTGGCCATCACCCCTGGGAGTGATTTTTCACTTTCTGTTTCTGTCTTTCTGGTGAGTGCACGTGCCCTATAGAAAAAAACCTCTTAAGAAAAAAAAAAAAAAGATCATGTGTCTGATCATATACTGAAATGACCTAAGAACTTTTGCTGAGGAGTGCTTTAAAATGGACCTAGAACAGGAGTAGTATATGGGACCTGCAGATGGTGTAATGGTTACGTCAGTGGTCTCCCATGGAGTCAACTGTGGTTTGAGTCCTGGACCCAGCTGATTAAAACTCACACCAGGAGTGTGTATGCATGTGTACCCAAAATCCTGAGAGGAGAATGGAGGAGAAGGAATTGAGGTGTGGTCATTCCCCGAGGGTTGATTTCTTGCTTTGTACCTCTCTCTCTCTCTCTGTATCTCTGTGAGTACATGTGTCCTATAGCAAAAAATCTCTCTTAAAAAAAAAAAAAAAGTGCAGGGAACCAGCAGTTAGCGTAATGGCTATGTCGCTGGACTCCCACGTAGTCGACCATGGTTCACGTCCCGGACCCGGTGGCTTAAAACTCACGCCGGGCGCGTGTGCATGCGTGCCCAAGATCCCGAGAGGAGAA
>NW_006159524.1:140419-148099 GCF_000334495.1 Tupaia belangeri chinensis
GTGATTTCTTGTCATCTGATGGATGGTGTGTTTCTTTCAAATTCTTGAAATTCAGTCTGAATGTTCAGGAGCAAGCAGACAGAGGTGGTCTAGAATATCTTTGCCGTTCTGTTGTGATCGCTGGTGCAGCAGATTCAGTAGATATTGGGGAATATTTTAACCCTCTTAGTATTTGGATGTTTAGCTACAGTGCTCTTAGATCTGTCTAAAAACACATTAAATGGATATTGGAGAGTGGAGAGACAAGAAAAAGAAATGAAAGAGAGAGAGAGAAAAAACAACAAAAAGAGAAACAAAGTAAAAAAAAAAAGAAAAAAATTTAATTACTGTTTCCCTTTTTTTAAAAAATAATCACAAAATAGAGAACCGCACCGCACGCAATACCTAGTTCACAGGAGTCATGTGGAACCTCCTTCTGAAGGCCTGGCTTCTGCCTGGGTGGAGGACCAGAGCAATAATTAACAAGACAAAAGGTGGAGCTGGGAGCAAGAGAAAAACTTTGCCTTTAAAAAAAATGTAAAAAGGAAAAATTACAAAAAAAGAACGGAAGACAAGCAGGGACAGACAGATACAGAGACACAGAAATAGGGATAGAAGGCTGGGGGGGCTCCCTACTGCTAGCTTGTTTGCTGGAGGCTCAATTATCAGTAGAATGTCTTCATTTCTCTTGTGCCCTGCAATACCTAGTTCACAGGAGCCATGTGGAACCTCCTTCTGAAGGCCTGGCTTCTTCTGCAGCTAGCTTGTTTGCATTTCTCTTGTGCCTTGCAATACCTAGTTCAAAGGAGCAATCTGGACCAGCCCTGCCTCTTAAGACATCATAGATA
Source organism: Tupaia belangeri chinensis (assembly GCF_000334495.1). NCBI lineage: Eukaryota > Metazoa > Chordata > Mammalia > Scandentia > Tupaiidae > Tupaia > Tupaia belangeri. The sequence continues at coordinate 141,247 of NW_006159524.1, forward strand.
GTAAGATATAAAAAGGCAAATAAAGAGTAAATCTTTCCCTTATCTACTAACCAGAAATATCCCTCTGTAAGAATAATCACTATTTCCTGTTCTCTATTTCCCATCAGAGTCCTGCCCCCACTCTGGTACATGTGTGCCTAGAGTACTTAGGAAGGTCTCTGGACACAAACTCGAAACCTTTCTGTGTAGGTCAGGTTTGCAGAGTGTTGGCATTTTATCACTGCATTATCATTTATCCCTGTTTTCATTTTTTAACACCATTATTACTCCCAATGACTTAGTAAGTATTAACTCAGTTGATCCTCATAGCAACTCCATGAACTACGATATATTATTCCCATGTTACAGGTGAAAAAACTGAGGCACAGAGAGTCACAGTGTAAAAATGTGGTGAAATCAGGACCCAAGCCAGGCTATCTAATTCCGAAGTCTCTATTCCTAATCCAGTATGTTATGCTGTATTTTTCTTTAAAACCAGAGGACTTCTTTGGTCTTATTAATGGTTGCTATTCAAATTGACAGGGCTCAGACTTTTAGGTGCCACTGTCTGATACTGAAGCCACTTGGGAAGGTCCTGGGTCAGGTTCTCAAGTTGAATGAATGCATTAGGCAGGGATCTTAGATGACTGGAAGGCTTCAGGAAGCGGGAGTCGGGGAGAGGGTGGTGGTGTCAGATTGTAGCCTGCTTGTTTGGGTCTCTTGTCTCTCTGCATCTGAATGCATCTATCTGTCTCTCTCTTTGGAAAGAAATTTATTTTTTAGAGAGATTTTTCTGAGTGCATGTGCCCTCTGGAGATACAGAAACAGACAGAAAGCAAGAAATCACCCTCCAGGAGGGATGGCCACACCACAATCCCTTCTCTTCCACTCTCTTCTCATGATTTTGGGCACAGGCCAGGGGGTCTGGGACTCAAGCTGTGGTCAGCCATATGTGAGTCCAGTGAGGTAACCATTATACCATCTGCTGGTTCCAAGAAATTTTTCTATAGAGAGAAATGCAATCAAATTCCTCATGTTCATTTTGAGCACAGATGTTCCTGATATCTGCTTTTAAATTTTCTTTTCCTAGAAATGTGGTTTAAGCAAAATGTAAAAATAAGGTATTAATGCTATCATTTTAATTAGAGCTATGTTTTAATCCGTCTTAATCCCATCACTTAGTAGTTCGAAATCACCTTTCTCAACCTCTCGTCACCAGCAAATCTGATCCAGTCTTCTTTAAGTGTATCACATTAAAAAAAAAAAAAAAGTTTCAAAAAATCATTTCACATGGGATCAGCAGTTGGTATAATGGCTATGTTGCTGGACTCCCATGTACTCGACTGCGGTTCGAGTCCTGGACCCAGTGGCTTAAACTCACACAGGGCACGTGTGCGTGTATGACCAAGATCTCGAGAGGAGACTGGAGAAGAAGGGATTGTGGCGTGGCCATCCCTTGGGGGAGTGATTTCTTGCTTTCTGTCTCTCTATCTCTCTCTTTCTGGTGCTCACACGTGCCCTATAGCAAAAACCTCTAAAAAAATAAATCACAAACATATGTTTATGTGAACTTCACTAAAACCCTATGACTAATACTGGGCCAAAATGACTTCTCTCCAATTATAGAGAATAAGGTGGCTCAAAAACAGGAAGTGATTTACCTAAGGTGGAGGTAAGGTAAGAGGATGAGAAAGAACTGAAGATTACGCAATGGTACTACACGTCTACCAGTCTTCCAATCACAAGCTGGGTTCAAAATTATAGTTCCTATAAGTGGCACAGACAGACCAACTGTTTTCTTCTCTCTCTCTCTCTTTTAATCAATTACATCTTTCCATAGGTATTCTGATCAGACCCACATTTCCCTACTTTTTCACAACAATGTGAGGTATTTGTCATGAATCTTGCTGTAGTCCATTAGCTGTAGGGCATTCTTCTTGATCTGTCTTCTAGTGTTTTGTTCTTGCTAAAATCTTAGTAAATACCATTGCTACATTCAATGGTATTGGGTATTCATTTCTCAGAAATCTATGTGGAATCTATTATTAAAGAAAATTAACCAATTTACATTCAACTTTTCATATTTTTCTGTAATATTTCTTTAGTTCGTACAAGCTGTAAGCATATACTGAGTTGGAGAGGCCTCTGTGTCCCTTGCTCTAGTGAAATGGGGCCAGCATCCACTTTATAAGTTAACTGCAATACTGAAACAAATACCCACATGATAAGAGAGTTCAAGTAGATCAACCTCAAGCCAAAGTAAATCCCTTCTGCTCCCTTCCTTCCTAAATTAATCAAAGAGGCACTGTATTCAAAATATGGCCATAAACAAAACATATTTACTCAAATATCAGCAAGTATGTTGATATATTTTAATTGTAAATAATTTGGAAACTACATTTTATTATCAAATCTCACAGCATTTATGGTCAAAAGTCAATAAAAAACAGTTTGTGAGAAAAGAAAGAGGTTAATATTTAAGACCTTTCACAACTGATATCTACAGTTTAGATAAGACTAAAGTAAATGTTTCCTTCAGTTGATCTTCAGAAAACCATAGCAAGGAGTTGAGGCAGTACAGTTAAAAGCTATCTAAACAAATTAACCAATTTTATCTTTTTACCTTAAATACCAACCCACCAATCAATGTTTTTAACAAACATTCTGAAGATCACTCCTAACTCTCGTTTGGAGGAAAAAAGAAGTGTAATTTTAAGTTTTGACAGAAATAAGGTCTGTTTCACCAGATTAATACCCTTATCTTGCTTCCTTTTAAAGTATTACAAGAGCTTAAAATGTCATGCTGCATTTTTATCACTACTCAAATGGAATCACCTTTCTACATGGTAAGGCATACTATGCTAAAGAGGGAACTTCATTTTCTCAGATGTCTTCTTTTAAACAGGAAAAATACAAAATAAATATTATATTTACCCTAAGTTTCACACTTTTTAATTTTATCCTCTTTATGCAGGATAAAGATTTTGTCAAATAAGGTTACTATTTATTCAAAATTCCACCCACCCCTGAGAGTTAATCTTAATTCTTGCCTTTTCAATTCCAGAACCAACACTAACTTGTCTACATAAGAATGTTTTATATTATCTTACCACAAAACTATTCCACAATTCTTTTCCCTTCTCCTCTCAGGATCTTGGGCACGAGTCTAAGCCACCAGGTCTGGGACTCAACCGTGGTCAACTACATGGGAGTCCACTGACATCCCCACTATGCCAACTGCTGGTCCCTGCATTGAACTTTTGAATCCCTATAATCCTTAGTTGATCTTGCTGTTTAATAAATGCATTCATATACAACTAAATACTGAATAACAACTATATTCAAGTAGCTGTGGTTGGCAAGGAAAATATCTGATAAGATTTCCACAAGAATTTATAAAAATTTTAGAAAACTGGAAAGGCATAGGTAAGAAAAATGGCCTTTAGTAAACACATGTATTTGGGAATAACTACCATCCAGACAACAGTAGAGAGTCTCAATCAGCCAAAAGCAGTGAACTTAGAAATACTGTTGATACTCTCAGGAAGCAGAGGAAGCCTTAACCCCAATCTCAACCTTACAGGAGGAACTGCTTATAAAGTTGAAGAGATGAAAACTTTAGAAGAATGCAATCATGACATCTCAGCATTGGTAATACTAAGAAAGGAACCCTGAGCATAGTGAGATATGTACCCACAAAAAGTTCTGAGCCAAGATAGGTAGGACCATGAGCAAGAAGATTTTTTAAAGGAAGCAGAAGACTCAAGATGGTTGCAAACTCCCAAGTGAAATTACACTTTAATTGTAAATGACTGCCTTCTGACTAGTTAGCTCCTGATAAAAATATGAAGGCATGGTAAGTACAAATAAAAGAAACCCAATTACTTGCTTTATCCACCTACCACCTATTACTTCTGTTGTACAAAGAACCAGGCTCATCCTAGAAATTTTCATTAGTGCCCTCAGTCTTCAAACAAAACAGCATTCCTCTGGCTAAATTATTACAGTCTGCTCAGTGTTAATCAATGTTGCCACCACAATTTTTATCTTGCAATCTAATTGCAAAGCAAATCAATTACTGAATAGAAGTTATTCTGGCTCAGTTGGTGAAAATATGGGTGTATATATATATATATGTATGTGGGGCTTTTCAAAAGTTCACAGACAATTCATACTATGATAAAAACTATAGGTTTAAAATGTTTTGCATGTAAATTAACATACTTTATTTCTCTATGAATTTTGTCAAGTATTCGTGTGTGTGTGTGTGTGTGTGTACTAGCAAGTAATACTAGACATAAAAGATACAAAAGATTTAATGAGTTCATGATGTAGATCTAGTAGGAAAATTGCAATGATACTATAAAAAATTTATCAAACACTAAACTTCTTTAGTGCATTTGTTACAAGTAATTTTATTTAATTGATAGAAAGTCTTCTCCTGAAAACATAAAGCTTATAAACTTAAATATCCTTTTCATATGTGAATTTTATAAATATGGATTACTCCCCTAAGAGAAGAGTGAACATAATAGCAAGACTTCTTAAGAGCACAACTATACCACAGTAATAACTTAGGTCAACAATTTTAGAAAAATAATTCACTAAATCTAAAATTACAAATTAATCATAAAATTGTCTAAAAATACCATTAGACAAAGGAAACTACTTTCAATTATACATTTGTCGTTCTGAATTATTCCAATTTTTTTCTTTTTGGAGACATTTTTGCTATAGGGTGCGTGTGCTCGCCATAGACAGACATAGAGACAGAAAGCGAAAAATCACCCCCCAGGGGGGATGGCCATGCCGCAATCCCTTCTCCTCCATTCTCCTCTCGGGATCTTGGGCACTCATGCACACACATCCGGCATGAGTTTAAGCCACTGGGTCCGGGACTCGAACCACGGTTGACTACATGGGAGTCCAGAGACATAGCCATTACGCTAACTGCTGGTCCCCCAATTTTTCATACATGACACACACCAAAGTACATACAAAAACAAATAAAAATAATTTGCCATTTTCATAATCCATATCACCAACTTTTATATTGTTTATAATCAACCAAAAACTTATTATTATAAAATCATAACCTAATAGTAACAATCAACATCCTAGAATTAAATATAAAGGACCTTTACAAACTGGCAGTACCCCTGTCCTGGAGAATAGACTGTGTGATCAGAGGCTCAGTCAAAATCTTAAAACAGTGGCTAAGGAAAGTACACCCACATGGCCAATCATGATTCTAATCCCAGCCCAGGCAAGAAAAATATGCTGGGTGCATGTGCATGCGTGCCCAAAATCTCAATACAGTATGGAGAAATGGAGAAGGGATTGTGGCATGACCATGCCCCCTTAGGGAGTGCTTTCTCCCTTTACGTTTTCTCTCTCTCATGAGTATACATTAAAATTTAAAAAATTAATTAATGGCAATTAATCTTCAAACATCATAGTAACCATAGTTTTACAAAAGTACCTTAGCATTTACCTATCTTCTTTCTTTCCTTCTTTTTGGTATTTATAACATATTTCAATGAAACACTTTCTCACCATCTTTTAATAACAAAGATTTGCATTTTCTAACCTGAAGCTGCTCTGGCATGAAGATTTCACTGCTTTGGGGTCCATAAACTTCAGATGCCACTATACTACTAACTCCCCTGTGCTCCTGAGGCATGTGTTAGATAGGTCCTCCTCTGTTGGAAGTCTTTGGGCAACTTCAGAGGCTGAATTCTTATCAAATGTTTGACTACTTTTAGTTTTGCATTCACTGAATGGATCTTCTTATGGACTTGAGGGGTATGTGCTTTTTCTAACCCAAGCATCTTTATTATATCTTTTTCCCAGTATGGACACCGTCTTGTACTTTTTATTCTGGTAATAATACGCAGTTTATGAGGGTGCTGTGCATCTCCATCATATTTTTCATGATCGGCAGCTGAAGGTTGAAATACTTTACTTGGTATTCTTGAACTGGTAAATCTGTGAGGAATCCAGTCTGTACAAATGAGAGACTCCATACATTTTGTCACAGTCTTTAGTCTGCCTGGCGGCCTCTGAACTACTGAGTGCAAAATCCCTGGCATAAATGTAGAAAACTGTTCTCTTTGAAAGCAGTGTCTGCTAAAATGTCTAGCTTGAACTTTTTACCTATTTTTTGACCTAAGACATTTATAAGCATTGATAATTTGATGCATTTGTACTTAAACTGTATGATTTCTCCTATAAATATCTGCATGTTTATAGGAGGAGTATCTAAGAAATATTTTTTTACTATACCTTCATTAAAATAAACAGGAGCACAGGGACCAGCAGTTGGCATAATGGCTATGTTGCTAGACTCCCATGTAGTCACCGGTTCAAGTACTGGACCCCGTGATTTAAACTCTTACCTGGCATGTGTGCCAGGTCCGGGACTCGAAACATGGTCAACTACATGGGAGTCCAGTGACAACCATTACACAAACTGCTGATCCCACATCTGATCTGAATTTTAAACCACCAGCTATGGGACTTGAACCATGGTCAATGACATGGGAGTCTAGCAACGTAACCATTATGCCACCTTCTGGTCCCTAGAAAATATTTGTGAAACACATATCTGATAAAGGACTTGGGCTCAGTGTATATAAAGCACTCTTGCAACTTAATGAGACAAAACAAAAAAATACGTAACTTAAAATGAGGAAAAGAACAAACTTTTCACAAAAGACATACTAATGGCAAAAAGCACAGGAAAAGATCTTGCTATATCTAAAGGAAATGTCAAAGCTATGATGACAAACCATTCACTCTCACTAGACTGACTTACATTAAAAAGCTTGAATATACCAAATGTTCAGGGAATGTGCAAAGATTGGAACTCTTA
>NW_006159524.1:148119-152178 GCF_000334495.1 Tupaia belangeri chinensis
TTTAAAGAGTACTACTTTGGAAAACAATTTGGCAGTTTCCTATAAACTTAAGTATCTACTAGTTTTATAACCCTGCAATTCTATTCCCAGGTATTACCCAAAAGAAATGAAAACACATCCATGCAAAATTTGTACAAGCACAACCATAAAAGTTTTATTCATAGTAGCCCCAAACTAGAAAAAACAATCTTACAATAGATGAAGAAATAAAATCCAAAAAGGAGTGAACTGCTAAAACACCCAAAAACATGAATGAATTTCAAAAACACACTGAGCAAGAGAAGTCAGACACAAAAAACATTCTTCATGATTTCATTTACATAAAATTTTACGACAGGCAAAACTTTCTAGAACTGTTTTTCAACTTGGGAAACTCTGCCTTCCCTAGGCAATGTTGGAAACATTTTTGGTTGTCACAAGTCGGGGGTGTCGGGGGTAGGATGGGGGAACAAGTGGTTGCTATTGGCACCTGGAAGGTAGAGGCCAGGGATGCTGTTAAATATTCTATTGATATCATCCTGAAGACAGCAGCCACAACAAGGTATTTTCAGCCCCAAATGTCCATAGTGCTTAGGCCCAGGCTGAGAAATTCTGCTCTACAGTGATCAGTGGTAGTGTAGAAATGAGAGTAGGGATACTGAGTGTAAAGATAAATGAAGAATTCTGGGATAAAAATGTTTTGTAATTGTAGTAGTGATTAATTTCTTGGTCAAAATTCAATTTTTTCCATTGTGCTCGTTCATTTTATATTAACTAAAACCATAATAACTTTTGTATGTAGATATGCCACTAGTACCTAAAACAGGTCTAAATAAAGGAAGATAAGAGAAAAGCAGAGGGGCACATAGATTGAATAGCAATATTTAACTTACTTCAAGAACCTATAGAAGTGTATGATAAAACGGCCGTTAGAAGTAAATTTTTACTCTAAAATGCTGCTTAGGGTTAGCCAGGTGGTACAGGGCAGCTAGATCCCACCTGGCTAATTTTCTGACTGGAGTTTCAGACCGTTTGGCCTTAAAAACACACTAGGAGCTTGCATGTTTGTGCCCAAAATCCCAAGAAAAGAACAGAGAAGATGGAACTGCAGCATGGCCATCTCTCCTGGAGGGTGCTTCTCACTTTCTCTGTCTCTCTCCGGTGAGCACACTCGCTCTACAGCAAATTAAAAGGAAAAAACAAAACCACATCGCTTAATTACTGAATGAGTGAATTTCATCTCCTTTAATACAAAACACATGGAAGGGAAAATTTTCACTGTAAAGTGTTATCAAGCCAATATAAGACAGGTTGAGAAGATTTAAGAAATTCTTTAAAATTAAATGAATAAAGTTACAAAGGAAGAACCCAGTTCATCATATGAATACCATAGAAAGTGCAAGTACAATTCAGTTATGTTCAACAATAGGCCAGGGCCTCTACAAAGCATGAGGAATATAATAAAGCTATTTCTTAAGAGCTAGTTATGGAGAAAAATACTGTCAACAAACGAAATAGAAAATGCTAAGGGTTGTGATGGAAGCTTTTAAAAAATATTTTAAACACGTTTTGGGCATACTCCTCCCCACCATGAGACTGCTGTTTTTCAAGCTGCCAGGACTCAACCTATGGTTTTGTACAAACAGCGCTTAACTGCTATACTATGAGTCTCACCTTATGACGAAGGGTTTAAGTGATACAACGAAAGAATCAAACAACTAAGCCTGCTGGGTATGAAAAGCATTTACAAAGAAAGGTGACATTAGAGTGGGGTCTTGATGAGTCCTAAGAGATTACCAGGTGAAAATCATTAGATAATTTAAAACTATTAAAAGAAAAAACCGTACATAATTTAGTTATGCTGTTCTTTGTTACATTTTATAGTTTTAAAAGTCAGCAATGAGAAAATCTCTTACTATAAAGATTATCCTACAAGTTAAGCAAGGATAAGTTATACATACTGAGAAAATTCCATATTCAAGAAGAAAATGTGCTTAAGATTTACCTTGCTAGTAAATACACTCTTTACACTTCTACTACCCATCTAAGTTTGGCAATTTAAGCGTCTGGTACCACTTGCAAAACAAACAAGTCAACAGCCCCCATCCCCAAAAGCAATTAGACTAGTTTTTAAATTGCATATTAACATTTGTTAGTAAATTCCATATAAAACATTTCATACTATTAGTAAGAACAAATCTAAGATGCCTCCCAAAAGAGGGTTACTGGGAACCTTATAGTCCCTGATAGTAAGTTTTCAAGCTATTAGAAATGCTTATAAATACATGACAAACGGGGTGAATGATTATGTTGCAAAAAATGATTTTTTTTTTTAAGCTTTTTGCCATCGGGTGTGTGTGGTTGCTGGAGACAAGAGAGAAAGTGAGAAATCTCTCCACTGATGTAGTGAGGGGGTGGAGAGGGTCTAGGGATGGCCATGCTGCAATCCCTTCTCCATTCCTCTCTGGAGATTTTGGTCCCTTCTCCTCTATTCTTTCAGAATTTGGGGCACACACATGCACACGTGAGATCATAATTTTTAGGCAGTTGGATCCAGGGCTCAAACCTCAGTCAACGAAGCAGGAGTCCAGTGCCTTAACCAACATGCCACCTGCTGGCCCCGATTTTAAGAAGGTAAAAAGGGACATGTTGGTTGGGGCGGCTGGATTCTGTATGTTGGACTTTTGAGGTTGGATCCCAGATCCATTGGTATGAAAAACACACCAGGTACCTGTCTGTGTGCCCAATATTTCAAGTGGAGAATGGAGGAGATAGGATCCTGGTGTGGCCATCCCCCCTGGGGGGTTGATTTCTCACTCTCACTCTCTGGCTCCCTCTTACAAGCACAGGAGCCCAATAGCAAGCTGAAAAAAAAAAAGAAAAAAAAAAAAGGAAAAGGAAATTCGTATATTATGCAGAGAAAAAAATCCTGCAAGTGTGTTGGGATGATGAGACAGACTTTAGGTAGAATCTGCCTGCCCTGTTTCTTGGTTTTTCTGTAATTCTCAACACTATTGAAATTAAAGCCTTGAAACAGAATACACTGACTTTATTAAAACAGACCAATTTTTATGCAGCAGAAATCCAATTTTTGAGTGAGAAAGTCGTCCAAAGACAAAGGGTCTTACATGCACCTGAGTTTGTGAAGAAAGCAGTAACATTTCTTTTCTTTTTGACTTTGAGTCAAAGAATCACTGAGGGCAATCTCAAAAACATTATTTCCTGACTGTGTGTTTCAGGAGATTGGAGAAAAAGGAAAAATGCTTAAAGCACTAAACTACTTTACAAAGGAGCCTTCTGGAGTCGCGTAACAGCCACCGAACTACAAACTCTTGTTATTTTATAGATAGGAGAGCCAGGAGCAAGTTCAACACCAGCCAAGGATTAGAGGCACAGAGAAAAGTCACTGCCTGATTTATTTTTCTCGTTTTCCACACTGCAAAAGAACTCTCCTTCCTCCCCAACTCTCTCTGGCTCCTTAAAATGTCCCTATGGTCAGTCCCCGGCCCCAAACACCCTTCCTCCAACACCCTTCCTCCGCAGTAACGCCTTAAGATCCCTGCACCCTACGGGGGAGTGTGACAGGCTGCATCCACTTACTGAGCTGTCCTCCGCCCGACGTTGTACTCGGTTCCCGACCTCCAGCGCCACCAGCGCCGGCTGCTCCAGGGATCCCAGGCGCCCCCACTCCCGGCGGGGTTCCACTCTGCCTCTCGAAGTTGCCTGGATTGGAGAAGTAGTCGCGCAGTCGAGGCAGCTCGCGGCCGCTTTCTAACAGCTCCGTATGCAGCTCCAGGGCGGTCAGCAAGTATTGATCGCGCAACAGCTGAGCCGCGATCGCATCAATTGACAATCGGGCCGGGGTCTCTCCAGTGCCCCCCAGAGCCACCGCGGCAGCCGACGCCTCCCCAGGGAGCCCAGACCGTGCACCGCTCCCTAAGGCCACGGGATCCTGTGGTGATAGCGAGCCAGCAGAGCCAGGATCTAGTCCACCTCCGGCACTCAGCCGAAGTCCTGCCCGCCGCTCCTCGGTGGTCGCTACCTCGTCGTCGTCCTCGTCGGAATCACTGAGGAACGGCT
>NW_006159524.1:153124-181414 GCF_000334495.1 Tupaia belangeri chinensis
CAGCCGAAGTCCTGCCCGCCGCTCCTCGGTGGTCGCTACCTCGTCGTCGTCCTCGTCGGAATCACTGAGGAACGGATTCACGCCGCCGCCACTGCCACTACCTCCAGGCGCCATCGCCGCCATCTTACCCTGTCAGGCGTGTGGGCGCCTCCCTGACTGGCTCTGACAGGCCGCAGCCTGAATCTCCTCTAAGCCTCAGAGAGCACTCCGCACCTCCACAGCCCCAGTCCGACCACGTCCCGCCTCCCCACCTAGATACCAGACATAGAGCTTGCAGGTAGGAAGTCCGGACGCAGCACAACCCGTTGGCCCCGGCCGCTGCTGCACCAGCAGCCGAGCTCTGCAGGCGTCTTCCTGGTCTTCAGTCTCGCGATAACTGAGGCGTGCCCTGCCCCTCTCTCCCAGCTCCGCCCCAGCCCCGCCTCAGCGCAGCAAGGCCCCGCCCACTCTCAGGGTCAGAAAGCAATGATTGAAGGCCCGCTCCCCGCTCGAAAGCAAAACCACGCCCACAACTTCCCTATGATTGGCTGGAGGAGGAGGCTGGGGGCTGGAATTACTGGGAAACCGGCTCTAGAATTATCGCGAGAACAATCTCTGGCCAGGTAGGTGTTGGGGGCGTTCCGTGGTTGGAGGACGCTGCGGTGGTGTTCTAGCGTTATCTTTTGGGCTGTGGTTTCGGGGGGGACAAAAGGGATCCCTGCCTGAGAGCTTTAATGGCGGTGGGTCCTGCCTTCACGCTGAGGAGGCTTCGTTCCCGCGATCAGGCCTAACCCGGATAAGCCCCAGGTAAAGTTCAAGGACCAGAGCGCTCAGGTGCTGCGGCTCCGAAACTGGCCTTATGCTGGCGAACACACTGCATCTTTTAGATGCTTCCCTTTTTCTCGCTGATTGTTGCCAGTTGGAGACACTGTCTCTGCTCTGGTAGCAAGTGTTCTCAGCCACGTGCGTGCTCAACCTAGAGGCCCAGGGACAGCGCCGACTTCTTGCGCTCTCGCCCTCGTGCCCTGAAGTTATCAAGGTGTGGGGCTGGGACCTGGAGAGACTGAGCCAAAATGGAACTCAGGTTTGGACTTGCAGGATTTGTGGACAACAAATTCAGTATTCAGTTCTCAATGATCTCTTAGGATTTAATACACAGTTTGCATAACAGGACCCCACCAAAATATCAAATACTGCCCCACTGTAGAGAGAGAAGTAAACTTGAACCTAGAGAGCTCAAAGATCTTGTCAAATCCAGTCCATTAGAATTTACTCAACGAACATAGTTTCTCTTATATCCGAAGCTACTGTTTTCCCACTATGCTCTGCGACCCTTCCGGACTCATTTAAGTTAGAATCAAGATTTTGATTGTGGAACTTAACTATTTTAAAAATTGAATGCTTGGGAGACTTGATTTCCTTTAACAAGCATTGACACATTTAAGTATACTCTTAAGTTTGGGAGATTAATGTTTATCTTTAATGTCCTTCCTTGATTACAATCTGGGATGATAAAGGGAATATTTTCCAGTCAACAGTATTAGATTACTATCCGCATAGCTTCTATTTTCTTCACATACAAATTGTCACTTTTGCAATTTTGGTTTCCTTTCCTACTGTACAACTTATAATAAACCCCAAAATAAATGAGCACTAGTAATTATGACAATCAGGTAAGCTACAAATCACACTGAAACAGTAAAGTGTCTCCTTTAGCTCTGTGGAAAAATAAAAATAGAGCATTCTTAAATAACCTTAGATGAGGTTATTGGTTTACATGTAAAAGTATGCTACAGTTGCCTGTAGGTTTTAATTTCTGTTTACCCAGGCTCAGTATGCTAAAATTTTTATTTGAATGAGGCTTTGGATTTTCTTGTTTGGTTTTTGCTAGAAATTTTTATAAAATAATGTTAGTACCAAAAATGTAACCTATTTTTTATGGGACTTTAACTCCTGACTTCAGACGCTAATTATCTGTGCATCAGAAAAACATTTAAAAAAATCTGATATTAGGGAAATAGTTTGAGATAGCAGATATGGTATCCTGTTATAGCTTTGAAATAATTTATCAGAAGGAAGTACTAATTCTTATTTTAGTTGAGTTTGCTAGACAGAATGTAGAAATGGAGGATTAGTGAATAGTATGGGAAGGGCATGATTAGGAATGGATTGTTTATATATAATATTTCATTTCCCATAATGGGGAATTTTAGAACTCTCCTGTGTTTAGGATTCCTGAAGAGGATTGTGCTTATTACGAAAAGAGCCTAAGTTCAATTTGCAAACTGTTTATTTTGAGACATTGAAAAAGTTACCTAACTTATCTTCACTTGGCATTCATCTGTCAAAGGAGATAATGTAAATAACGCACAGGTTTGTGAATATTCTTGTCATAGTGCCTGGTACTTGCTATGCCATAAATGTTACAATGGGTAGTTAAAACTTAACTGGTTTTAAAAACTGAAACAACTTTCAGCAGCCAAGGCCTGAAAAAGCAGTTAAGTCAGTAAGGCTATAAAGGAACTTAGGGTCTGAATTCTAAAACACAAGTTGAAAATAGTTATACAGTGTTTCCACAGAGAGTTGTATAAAGTTGAATGTCGACATTCTTCCTTGACTGACTTTCTATGTAAGTCTGGAGTTTTCTGCTTCTATTGTACTTTCTGTTGTATAACCACTGGCTTGTTGATTGCACCTGGCAAGCCTATAAAAAAATCAACTGGCCAGTCTTCCTAGTAGGTACTTTTCTATAATACATAGAGGTTATCAATTAAAAATGTGGAAGAGGGGGCCAGCAGGTGGCGTAGTGGTTAAGGCACTGGACACTGCCACATGGCCGACCAAGGTTCGAGTCCTGGACCTGGTGGCTTGCTTTCTCACTTTCCTTCTCTCTGTGTATCTTTCTGGTCAAATTTAAATAAATAAATAAAACTAAATAATTCTTTTAAAAAATGTGGAAGAAGTAGTACACACTAAGATATTAATAATTTCTGATCTGTACATATTATTCATAGTATTGGGAAATATCACTTTTACTTAGAAAGAGTTGCATTAGTCTAGGCCTTTACAGTTATATTGTATCTGAATAATAGGGGTAGTCATTGAAGTTTGTACCTTAGCAATGAAAATGTAAAAAGAAAAATGACCTTTCCCCCAAGCATTTCAATCATTTCAGTGTTTAAAAAATTATTTTTGGCTTTAATGGTCTTAATAATCACAAGTTATATTCTAAATACAAGTTTTTTGTTGTTGATTTAAAGTTGTAGCAGTACATAATGTTTTAGTATCTTTCAGTGTGTTGCAAACATTCCACAGTTAAAGCTAGATAACTTTTAGTGGTACATGAATATATATTCTAAAATGTTTAATAGTTATGCTTTTATTTTGGAGGTTTCCAAATCAATGAAGACGCTTTCTTTTTTTAATAAAACTGAATAAGATGCGACTCTCTTCAAAAAGAAATATTAAGTAATAATATTGCTTATATACATGTGACTGGCAGTAACAACATAAGTAGTTTGTGAATGTTGATATTTTGCAATCACTGCAACTTTGAGCATAGGCAATTTACTATCCACTAAGCTGTGAGGGATTTGATTTTACTGTATCCTGAATCTTCGTAGGTCTTGTCCTGGAAGAGCCGAAAGAACAAGACAGCCTCTAGTGGCTGCAGTGCATAACGTATTTCCTTTTTAAACGTGAATTCTAAACAATTCAGTGAGCCTTTGGAGTTCCAAGTACACAAGACTAATGGGTGCCGGAGATGCCCTGTCCTGGTGTAGTGGAATTATAATGAAGTGAAAGAGACAGATATTTACTCACATAGGCAAAGGTATGGTTATGTAATTAAAAAACCAAAGTAAAGGTTTTGATTTCTGACTTAGCCTGCATGGTCTCCAGTAAGTGATGCTGGAAAAGAGATGTTAGCAGACAGTGAAGTGAGAGAGGGTGTAGGATAGTTGGAAGCACCTTTCATGGAGAGGAGTTGCACCTGTGAAGGTTTATAGCAGTGAGGTGCCTGGGATACTTGAAAACCAGGAGATCAGTACAATAAAGCTTGGGGAGCGCTATGAGACACGGTTAGAAAAGGGGGCAGAGGCAAGTTCATGTGAGACTTTGTTAGCTGTGCTCAGGGTTTCGTCTCGATTAGGAAAGGGGCAGAGATGGAAGGGTTTTATACCAGGGTAGACATTGTGTAGCAGCAAATCATCTGATTGGTACTTTGGAAGAAACGAAGAAGTAATACTCTGACTATGTGGCAAGAAGTGGATGAGAAATGTCAGAGTGTATGTGGGGAGAACTACTGGAACATTGCCATAGTTCAGTAAGAGAGGTCTTCCCTCTTGGACTACAGGGTGACAGGGGCGATTAAGACAGAAGGATCATTTAAGAAACACAGGACTCTTGCAGTATGAGGGGAAAATGACTCCTTGTTCTCTGGTACTTGGGTGGAAGGTGATGCTGTCTTCTGAGAAGTGAACATTGGGGATTTAGGAGGATAGTAGACAAGCTCATGGTGAATATTATGAGCTTAGTTTGAGTGTTTTTGAAATGTCCAAGTGGATTTAAGAAGGTTGTAGTTATGTGTGTGGGTTTGGAGCTCTCTGTAGTTCAGGATTCTGCACGTAGGTAATAAAGTCAGAGATACGATGGAATGTACCAGGAAAGAAAGTACAGAAGTAACATACAGAGTGACGAGTTTTGAGTAACTCTAAAATTCAGTGATCTCATAGCAGCTTTTCTACATTGTTCGGAAATGTGGAAAACAAAAGGAAACATTTTCATAGAAGCCAAGGGATGACAGCCTATTAAAAAATGAAGGCATGGTTAACAAAGTCAGGTGAATGGAGAAACCACCGAAAATAAAGACTAACAAATAGTTATTGGGTTTTGCGCTATTAGTTTCTTAGTGAAAGCTTATTCTCTAAGGAACTGAATATTGTTTAAATTGTTTGAGAATTAGATGCTCATGTTAAAAAGAAGTCATATTCCATCTTTTCAAGAAGTTTGGTCATGTTGGGGGGAAATAGTCATAGTTAATTAAAAAATTGTTTTTCAGTAATTCTCATATTTGTGAGATGTGTATCCTTTTCCAAGATGTGGCTTAATACTTAATTTTCAGTGCTATGTAGTATTTCATTATGAATAAGCAGTTCTTTGTTCCCAATTGTTAATGTTGTTTCCATTTACTGTTATTTCAGATAACAAAAGTCAAGATAGGAATCTAAAGTTTTTTTGTATCTGTGTTATCTTAGTAAAGGAAACTTCCTTAACATTATAAAGGGACTCTGGGGCCGGCAAGTGGCACAGTGATTACAAGCGCTGGACTCCCACATGGCCAACCCTGGTTCAAGTCTTGGACCTGGTGGCTTGCTTTCTCACTTTCTCTCTATCTCTGTCTCTCTCTGATCAAACTGGAAAATAATAATGATAATACTAATAAAGTTAAATAAAATAATTCTTAAAAAAAACATTATAAAGGGACTCTATAAAAGTCTGGAACACTGTCATATTTTACCCAAAAATTGAGAGCAAGATAAGGATTTCTGCTGTTAACCTCTTTTGTTCAACGGTACAGTAAGTGTGAAGATCCTAGATGGTACAATAAGTGTGAGACATAATAAAAGATGTAACGATTCACAAGGAAGAAGTAAAGCCATCTTTAATCACAGCTAACTGTTGCTGTAGAAAATTTAAAAGCTATGTAGAAGCTATTATAATGATTTATCAGTGTTGCTGGATATAAAGTTAGTATATAAACATTAGTGGAGTTTTAATAACTAACAAGGAAGGTGCCAGCAGGTGTCATAGTGGTTAGATTGCTGACCACAGTTCAAGTTCCAGACCCAGAGTCTTGAAACTCATGCCAAGTGTGTGTGCCCCCAAAATCCCAAGAGGAGAATGGAGGAGAAGGGATTGTGAAGTGGCCATCCCACCTGGGAAGCCATTCTTGCTTTCTGTCTCTGTCTCTCTCTGTCTTTCTGGAAAGCACCCACGCCCTATAGCAAAAATCTAAAAAAAAAAAAACCCCAAAAAACAACAAAAAAAAATGGTACCAAAAAATATGAAATATACAGGGAAGAATTTGAAAATGATACACAAGACCTATACATTTGAAATAGCAAACATTGCTGAGAGAAAGAAGATGTAAGTAAATGGAGAGTTATACTGTGTTCCTGGACAGACAGACTAAAAATTGTTATTATTTCTTCCCAAGATGGTTCATAGATATATCAATTCCAAGAAAATTTCATCATGTTTTTTAAATTTTATTTTTTATTTTTATTGAAGATGGAGTAATATAATATTCTAAATGTCTAGATTTTAGACTGAAAAATTAGGTTTGTTTTGTTGTATCTATTTGAAATGATAACTTTTTTTAGGAGGCCTTGTGAGATAAGCAAAGAAGAAAAATAGTTATCCATGAGTTTCTTAATCCTTAGGAAAATTAGTATTTCACTGAAAAATTTATTTCCACATTCAGTATGTCAAAAGCCTTAAAGATGTTCATAGCTTTTGACTCAGTGATTGCATTCATAGCTGGTATCTTAAACATATAATATGAAATGTCTAAAAAGTTAACATAAAAATTATTGAATGTATATAAACTTAGATTAATCACAGTGATACTGTTAATAGTGAACAATTAGAAGACAGTCATTTAAGTCCTTACCTTAGTATTAGAGAGAACAGGAAAAGTGAGATGCAGCCAGAGACTTTAGTAATGGTAAATGTTGTGTGGCAAGAAGTTTTTAAAATGGAAGTACTAATGTGTGTAACGGTTAAAAAAAAAAAAAAATCAGGGGCCTGCAGGTGGCATAGTAGTTACATTACTGGACTCCTAGGTGGTTCACATAGGTTTGAGTCCTGGACCTGGCTGCTTGAAACTCACAAGAGGTGTGTGTGTACATGTGTACCCTGAATCCCAAGAGGAGAATGGAGGAAAAGGGACTATAGAGTGGCCATCCCTCCTGGGGGTTGATTTCTTGCTTTCTCTCTGTCTATCTCTCCAGAGAGTGCACACACCCTATAGCAAAAATCTCTCAAAAAATTTTAATTAAAAAAATATTTTTTTACTTAACAAAAAATAATCAGTAGATAAAATTGTGAGTCTCCCTTGGTGCAATGATAATGTGCTGCTCAAAGATAAGCCAGATCTCACATGGGACCATGGTCCCAGTCTCTGGCTGGCTTTGCCTAGGTTATGCAGGGCATGTGCACAAACTCCCAAGATTCAGAGGGCTGCAGGCCTAGAGGAGGAGGGTTGTTTCTGACCAGATCCTGTGGAAGGTATTTATTTCTTATTCGCTCTCTTCCTCTCCCCATCACACACATGTGTATGTGATCTATTGTAAAAATACAAGTATTTCAATTTATGAGTCTCTCTTAAAGTATAGATAGGATAAGAATTATAATGATCTCACAACAGAGATTTTTCTCCAGGTGGTAGAATCAGAGGTAATTTTTCTATATTTTTTAAACCTACCACAAGGATTTTATCTTAATATTCAAAATAACATTATTAAAATAGTGCTTGTTGAAACTCATGTGTACTAGAAAAGAAACAAACATTTGCTCTGAAAGTATCATTTTAGATTGCAAAGTAGCATCTACTAATGAATTTTGTCCTTTTTGGACTATCTTTGGTATTTAATCATGATTCTTGGTTCTATCAGAAAAAAAGGAATCCACAGCTCGATCATTTGCTCTATTATATTTTCTTTTTCATGATGTGCTTGGCTCTGATGAGAACTTCTCCAGTGTCTCATTTGTCTTTGTGGAGTATTTTGCCATCCTTTCTTTCCATGATGTGATTCTTCAGGCCAGGAAGAATAACATGTGTCTGTAGTTAAAGATGACCTCAGTTTTGGTGTTTCTCAGCCCAGGGTCACTATATGTATCTAATGCTATTAACATTAAGTAAGATAAATTGTAATTTTTTTTAATGGGCAGAGAGATTCACCAATAAAAGCAAATTCTCGAATGGCTTGAAAAGCACTCCCATGGACAGTTTGATCATAGCAGTTTAGCGGCACACAGTTTTACAGTGCTATTGAAATGTTTCTAAGTGTTTGTCATCTCATCATATCTGTGGCTGTCTTCTTACCACTGTTGGTAGTGCCCCAACACACAATTATCTACATAGTATGTGCACAGGATATTCTTATTACATGAGTAAACGTAATCTTTTTGTATTGTTTCAGGAAAGTAAAATATGTGTTTCCTTAATGAGTACAAATTTTCTGAAGTACAGATGAAATTTAATTTCCTGTATCATATTCAGCTAAATGGACACTATACATGTTTCCTGCTCAATTTGTTATAGTCAAGTGCCAGAAGACCTCTGATCTGCTTATCAAGGTAAAATATTAATAATAATAATGATGATTATAATGATTAAACCCACAAATACTTAAATAATTTAAGTCAGCCTACAAGTATTGAAATAAATAATTTGAAGTTTAATATTCTGAAATAGCAGTAATTATCATGCAGGCATCTAAGAGTAGCATGAGTTATGTTTTGTATTTTTTTTTTTTTTGAGAGGTTTTCGCTATAGGGCGCGTGTGCTTGCCAGACAGACAGAGAGAGACATAGAGACAGAAAGTGAGAAATCACCCCCCAGAGGGGATGGTCACGCTGCAATCCCTTCTCCTCCATTCTCCTCTCGGGATCTTGGACACGCACACACACGCGCCCGGCGTGAGTTTTAAGCCACCGGGTCCGGGACACGAACTGCAGTCGACTACGTGGGAGTCCAGCGACATAGCCATTAGGCTAACTGCTGGTTCCCATGTTTTGTATTTTGTATAGACTTGATTTGACTGAATCTTAACTAATTTTAGGACTAATTTAATTCTTTCTTTGAACTTGACTTTTTTATGAGCTTAGTGTACACTTAAGTTTATTATAAATTGCTTATTGATCCTAATTACTTATAATACTTGAACTCTTTTGTTTTGTAGAGGTTTTTGCTTTAAGACATGTGCACTCGCTGAAGAGAGAGACAGAGACAGTGAGAAGGAAAGTGAGAAATCGCTCTCAAGAGGAGATGGCCATGCCACAGTTCCTTCTCCTTCATTCTCCTCCTGAGTTCTTGGGGGGTACATACACACACATGTCCAGCATGAGTTTCAAGCTACTGGGTCTGGGACTTGAACCACGGTTGGCCATGTGGGAGTCTAGTGATGAAACTGTTATGCCATCTGCTGGCCTGAACTTTCTTTTCTTAGACTTTTTTTTTTTTTTTTTTTTGAGAGATTTTTGGTATAGGGCATGTGTGCTCACTGGAGAGACAGAGAGACAGAAATTGAGAAATCATCCCCCCGTGGAGATGGCCATGCCACAACCCCTTCTCCTCGATTTTCTTCTCAGGATTTTGGGAACACATGAACATGCTACTGGGGTGAATTTCAAGCCACTGGATCTGGAACTCGAACTCTGGCAGACAACGTGGGAATACAGTGCCTTAACCACTGCGCCACCTGCTGGCCTCGGAACTCTTTATTTTGCTTGAGACATTTTTAGTATGGGGCATGTGCATTAGCTGGAGAGACAGAGAGACGGAAAGTGAGAAATCACCTCCCAGGGAGAATGGCCATGCCGCATCCTCTTCTCCATTCTCCTCTTGGGATTTTGGGCACGCACACATACACGCCCAGTCCGGGACTCAAACTGCAGCCGACTACATGGGAGTCCAGCGATGTAACCATTATGCCATCTGGTGGTCCTAGCTTGGTGTTCTTTATCATGTATTTTATTTTGGCAATATCTCATTATTAAATGTTCATTGTTATACTATAATGATACTAAACTTGTGTATTATATAATACCTAAAAATATCAATTCAATGCAGTCATTAAAATCTGTGAAAGTACATGTGATTGCTCTAAGATTTGCCCCAACTTAATTTTGTCCTCTTTTTTTTTTTTTTTTTTTTAAGATTAACTAGTTACAATGAATATGCTGCTATTCTTCACTCTGGGATTGCTCGTGCATTTAGTGTTCTTCGCCTCCATCTTCGACATTTATTTTACATCTCCTTTGGTTCATGGAATGACACCTCGGTTCACACCACTGCCTCCTCCAGCAAGAAGATTAGTGCTGTTTGTTGCCGATGGCTTGCGAGCAGATGCATTTTATGAATTAGATGAAAATGGGAATTCTAGAGCACCGTTTCTTAGGTAAGTGTGCCAACTGATATGGAGAACTCTTAAAAATATTATCCTGGGGGGTCAGCAGATGGCATAGCATTTACATCCTAGACTTCCACATGGCTGACTGCAGTTTGAGTCTTGGACCTGGTGGCTTGAAAATATGCCGGGCGCATGTGCATGCATGCCTAAGATCCTGGGAGGAGAATGGAGAAGACATTGTGGTGTGGCCGTTCCCCCCCAGGGGGGGTGATTTCTCATTTTCCCTCTCACTCTCTCTGTTTCTCTCTCTCTTCCCAGTGAGCACACATGCTCTAAGCCTAAACTAAACTAAACTAAACTAAAAATATATATCATCCTGAGTTCAAGTAAGCAGAAGTGCCTTACTCTTTATCTCACGTTGGATGCAGGAGTGATGATAAGAGAGAACAGGGCACTTGTACATTTGCCTCTGTCTTATGGATTAGAACTGTAATGCCAGTTTCTTTCTAGTTGTTATTTCTACTACTGTTAAAGCTGGTATCAGGTGAATTGAAATGTATAGCCTTAGCTTCTTTGGATAACTTGTCCAAGTTTCCCAAACCTGGCTCATATCTGTATTATCTTTTTCTTATAAAATAAGCCTATTATTTTAAAAATGATGAAAAGCATAAATATTTAATGAATTGCTGTTACAATGGTGGTTAACTAGAAAATCAGACTTTAGTGACCAGCCAATGGTAATGGTTACGTTGCTGGACTCCCACGAGGTTGAACCGCAGTTCGTGTCCCAGACCCACTGGCTTAAACTCACACTGTGAGCGTGTGCGCGCATGCCCAAGATCCCACGAGGAGAATGGAAGAGAAGGGATTGTCACGTGGCCATCCCCCGGTGGGTGATTTCTAGCTTTCTGTCTCTGTCTCAGTGGTGAGCATATACACCCGGTAGCAAAAAACTCTCTTTAAAAAAAAAAAGAAAAGAAAAGAAAATATAGACTTCAAATCAAAATAGAGCCTTTCAAGTCCTTATCACTGTTTAATATAATTTCAGTTTCTATTGAATTTGAAAATAATGTTTAATTTTTTGGGGCTCATGAGACCCCTATGAATAATATTTTTTTTTCCTTTTTGGTGGCAGGCCCCTCAAAAGCCCTTCCTACTGCTGTGATGGAGAGATTAATATCAAATCCAAGAGGAAATTTATCTGAAATGTTGAACTTTCCCCCGTCTCCACCTGTCATTATATTCCAAACTTTTACCATTTTATTTTTCTTTGCTGCCAGTTCCTAGAACATAGTAGACACTTAACAAATATTCGTTGACTGCAAAAATAATGAATAAACTTAATGTTTCATTGACTTTCCAGAAATAAATTTATGGTGACTCAAAAAAAATGCATAATACACTAAAGGATAAAAATTAAAAAATCAATATCCCAGGTCAATAGGTAAATGTTAGTTGGAAATATCAAACTTGAGTTCAGTACAGTACGCAGAAATGTGTAACATAAATTTCTGCAAGTAATTAAAGTACTTGGGGAAATTTCTTAGTTGCCAAAGCAAAGAAAGACATAGTTTACTGAAAATTAATAATATTGTTTATTGGTTGTTAAAGCCAATAATCACTGAGGGCTAATGGCTTAAACAGTCAATGTCTTATGTTGTATGCTACTATGTATTTACAATTTCAGGAATGTTCTAGCTTCTCAGAAACCTGTTTGTAAAATGTTTTGTGTTCTTAAAAAATAAGACCCAAAATAATGATTTTATACCTCCCCACTATTCATTATATAACTCCAGAAGTTTTTAGAATAAAGAATATTTCCTCTTTAATATCTGATATAGTACTTTTTCAAACGATTTACTTACTATGTACATAATTACCAAATTTGTTTTATTATCAGTCAAGTTAGTATTAAAAGGACCTAAACTGGTGTATATAAATATTTTTAATTAGAATATATAAAAATCAAGAATGTAGTTTTTTGTTTGTTTTTCAAGAGAGATTATTGCTGTAGGGCACGGGCATTTGCCAGAAAGATAGAAAGCAAGAAATCACACCCCAGGGAGGATGGACACGCTGCAGTCTCTCCTCCATTCTCCTCTCCAGTTCTTGGGTGCACATGTACATGCACCCAGTGTGTGTGTGTGCTTTTTTTTCTTAAAGAAATTTTTTTATTTAACTTTGTTTATTTATTTTCATTTGACCAGAGAGGGACAGAGCGAGAGAAAAATTGAAAAAACAAGCTACCAAGTCTGGGATGCAAACCACAGTTGTTCATGTGGGAGTCCAGTGTCTTAAACCACCAAGCCACTTGCTGCCCCCCCCCTCCCCAATTCCTGTGTGAGTTTTAAGCCACTGAGTCTGGGACTTGAACTGTGGTTAGCTACATAGAAGTCCAGTGACGTAACCATTATGCCATCTGCTGGTGTCTGAGAATGTATTTTTAAAAATGTTACCAATATATTCACTGTTTTATAACTTGTTGCTCTGCTATTCACTTGGCTTACTTTTATTTAAAAAAATTTTTTTTTATATATATATTCTTTTTCTTGAGAAGTTTTTGCTATAGGGCACATACACTTGCCAGAAAGACAGAGAGACAAATGGAGAAATCACCCCTCAGGGGGGATGGCCATGCCACAATCCCTTCTTCTTCATTCTTCTTTCAGAATCTTGGACATGCATGCACACATGCCCAGCGTGAGTTTACGCCACCAGGTCCGGGACTCGAACTGCGGTCAACCACATGGGTCAACTGCATGGGAGTCCAGAGACATAGCCCTTACGTCAACTGCTGGTCCCACTTGGTTTACTTTTAATAGAATCATTTACTTTCTTTCCCAAATTCTGCACATTGCTGGCATAACTTATGTTGACACATTTTAGCAAAAGACACTTTTTGCCTGTTTTAGTCTTAGATTTAGGATATCTTAACTCCTAATTAGGACTGTAGCCATTTCCTCACTCTATAATTTTCTATTTGAAAATTTTTTCAACTGCACAAAAATTAAAAGAATTATGTAATGGGTAGGCCAATAGTTGGTGTGATGGTTAGGGTGCTGGACTCCCTCATGACTGACTGCAGTTCGAGTCCTGTACCTTGGGTGATGGTCACCCTGTAATCCCTCTTTCTCCCCTTCTCTCTTTCTGTCTCTCTGATGGGCATATGTGCCTTATAGCAAACTGAAAAAAAAAAAAAATTAATAGTGACAGATAAATAATGAAAAAAAAATTAATAGTGACAGATAAATAATAAAAAAAAGACAGGATTATGTTATGAACATCTGTATTCCCTTAACCTAGTTTATCAATTTTTACCTTTTTTGCATTCTCCCAGTACACACACATGCACCCACACACAGGGGTATGTATGAGTGTGTGCCTAATTTTGGTCATTTTTTTCCCTGAATAATTTGAAAGTGAGATACTATAATGCTTCAACCCTAAACTCTTCAACATGGACATAGCTATTAAGAATAAGGACTTGTATAATAGTCCCAGTGGGCTGGACTGAGGTGTAAATCATGCTGGATAAAGTCTTTTCACAATCGAAATGATGTGTAGCGATTTAATGAATGAATAATAATAAAAAAACACACTAATCTAGAGCAAAAAAAAGGGTAAGGACTTGAACCAGCATATCACCACCGTCACAGTGACCTTTAACAATTTTGTGTATATCATTTATCTCTGTGTAACAAACCATCTCAAGATTTTGTGTCTTAAAACGACAGTGGTTAGTTTGTCTCATGAGACGGTGCAAGGGTGAGAGGTTCTTTGCTGGTCTCACCTTAGCAGCTTTTCTGTTCAGCTGGTTGGAGGTCCAGACCCCACTCAGCTGGATTTTTTGAAAGTTTCATTTCCTTCTTAAATTTCAAGTAATTTTATTTTGGCTTTTGATTCCTTCTGTAAGAATCTACTTTTCTAAAGCCTTACGAAGGCATCTGACCCTAGTTTGTGTTTACTGTTTGTCTGTAATATCTTTTAGGAATATCATAATGCATGAAGGCAGCTGGGGGATATCTCATACACGTGTGCCAACAGAATCGCGGCCAGGTCATGTAGCCCTGATAGCTGGGTTTTATGAAGATGTCAGTGCAGTTGCCAAAGGTATTGTTTATTTAATAGCTTTATTAAGTGGAAAATTTGTTTTATAAATATTGCCTTCTTTTATCAAGACGATTATGTATTTTGGGATACTTTTAACAAGTGTTTTAGGATGTTTTACTTCCATGAACACATATTGGTATTGATTCTAGAATTTAGTCTTCTACCATTCATTGATTCTGGAATTAATTTTTTATCACCTTATGCTATTGAAAGTAAATATTAGGTCATCAGGAAAGTTATGACATGTTTTTTAATGCAAAAATGTGTTATGATTTTTCCAATAACCCGGTAGACGGAAATCTTGAATATTCAAAGTGAGTCTATTTCAATAAGTAAACTCTCTATTATTAATTTTTTCAATAGTGGTATAAACTTACAAAAAAACCCTATTATTAGTATTGCATTTATTTTCAAACTCATCATTACAATTTGAAGAATATTTCTTCAGGTGCATATTTCACCAAGTGTATATGTCTGTTCTTACTGCTCGCTCTTTTCCCCTATTACCTGAAGGATGGAAGGAAAATCCTGTTGAATTTGATTCTCTCTTTAATGAAAGCAAGTACACATGGAGCTGGGGAAGCCCAGATATCTTGCCTATGTTTGCCAAAGGTAAGAGTCATTGGTTCTATTTCCTCACGTGGTAAATAGGTTGTAAAGTGTTATAGCAACTTTTCATATATTACTTACTATATTTGTTGATTACGAGCTACATATTTTTACAGTTTTCACATCTTGAAAGAAGGATGTGTTATTACAGTAGATAGACATGTCAGGACACTGGCACCATTTTTCCTTCTCAGTTGTTCTTGAAATATTGGCACATCATACAGTTAGGTAGTCTTTTGGATTCAGTGAAATTATATATATGGTTTTATCCTTAGGAGCTTTATAATCTTGGGCAAGTTAAATAACCTCTGAGTTTTAATTTTCTTGTTTGTAAAATATGATAATTTCTATTTCATTGGTTTGTTTTTAGAATTAAATAATTCTTGTGAAACATTTAACAAAGTGCATATCACATAACTTCATTATGATGATGTTGATGTTTATTTCTTTTACTTATTTTTTTAAAGAATATTTACTTAATTTTATTCATTCATTTATTTTAATTTGATCAGAGAGAGAGAGAGAGAGAGAGAGAGAAAGCAAGGACGCAAGCCACCAGATTCAGGGCTTGAACCATGGTCAATCATGTGGGAGTGTCCAACACCTCAACCTCCATGGCAGCTGCTGGTCTTCTTGTTTTACTTATTATTGAAGGGATTAGAAGATACTCACATGAAGATTTAAATGTTAAATTTTGGAAGGAGAGACATTGTATGTCCCCACTAAATATAAACTGAGTGTCCGCACTCTATGACTGAAACTGATAGACTGAAGGATATACAAACACAGAAAATGGGTGTAAATCCCAGATACAGTGTGTGTGGAGGAGTAGG
This sequence comes from Tupaia belangeri chinensis, assembly GCF_000334495.1. Taxonomy (NCBI): domain Eukaryota; kingdom Metazoa; phylum Chordata; class Mammalia; order Scandentia; family Tupaiidae; genus Tupaia; species Tupaia belangeri. The sequence goes on from NW_006159524.1 coordinate 168,792, forward strand.
GCCTGAGGAAGGACATTTAGAAGAAAAAAAAAGGAGGCAAAGCATTAACGGGACAAAGAAATGTGATATTATCTGTTGAAGATATTTTATAGTTTAATCAACTGGACTAGGGAGAAATGTTCACATTTTGAAATACTCACTTTGTAAGGTAAATAAGGTAATTGAATGTGTAAAAAAATGAAATAAAAGAAAACAAAATTAAAAATGTTAAATTTTGTATTTATAATTTTTATTTTAATATTGACTATGCCATGTATTTTGGCATTTTATATATGACCTTTAATACATATGGCACTGGCATGCTAACCACTGTCACAATATGCCATGTGATACATTTAAATATAGCATTTGGAATTGTGTTTATATGCATGAATCTGCAACTTTTAGGACATCTCTTGACTAGAAAATCATTTATATTATTTTCAAAAATTAGTTGGTTGAATTTCAGCCATTAAATGCTTTTTAAGGGGAATAGAATGATTGATAATTTTACTTAATGGAGAGGTTTTTTGTTTTGTTATGTTTTGTTTTCAGGGTTTTTTTTTTCTTTCTTTCTTTTTTTTGTTTTTGTTTTGTTTTTTCTTTTTGAGAGGTTTTTGCTATAGGGTGTGTGCGCTCACCAGAAAGACAGAGAGAGACATGGAGACAGAAAGTGAGAAATCACCCCCCAGGGGGATGGTCACACTGCAATCCCTTCTCCTCCATTCTCCTCTCAGGATTTTGGACATGCATGCACACACACACCTCCAGCACGAGTTTAAGACACTGGGTTCAGGACTCGAACTGTTGTCAACTACATGGGAATCCAGCGATATCGCCATTACGCCAACTGCTGGTCCCTTGTTTTCAGGTTTTTTCCACAGGGCACATGTACTCGCTGGAGAAAGAGAGAAACAGAGACAGAGACAGTGAGAAAGCACCCTTCAGGGGGGTGGCCTTGCTGCAATCCCTTTTCCATTTTTCTCTCAAGATTTTGGGTACACAGACACTGCCTGGCATGATTTTCAGGCTGCCAGGTCTGGGACTCCAGCTGTGGTCAGCCATGTGGGAATCCAGTGCCTTTAACCACCACAGTACGTCTCTCGGCCCAAAGGAAAGGTATGATAACATAGACATGGGTTTAATTATAATAGTAGGAACTACTGAAAATTACTATATGTCAAACCCCCCCCCCCCATATTCAGAATTTTACATGTGTTATCATAGAACATTTTTTTAGTGGGTAGACCAAAAAAAACCTCAAACTGCTTGCCGCTGATACATTCTCTTCTTTGGAAAACAGCTTGGCTTTTCGGGGTACTGGTGATGCTGAGGATGGGTTAAGTTGCTACGGTTTACCAAATTAGTCTTCCTACTTCTGACTGTAATTGACTGGATAGAACCCATGCTGAAATTGAGACTGTCTAATAGGAATAATCTCTTTCTTAAATAACTATGTCATATCATATGACAGTTTAAAAGACCTTTTAGAAATGAGCTTTTTAGTTAGTACTAAATTTTAGTTCGTACTAATTTTTTAGTTAGTATTAATTTTTTAGTTAGTATTAATTTTTTAGTTAGTATTCAGATGTTTTTACTTGGATTGTGGACAGTAGAATGGTTGAGCAGGATAATAGGGTCATTAAGGTATACTCATGGTATAATAGAGATCATCATTACTTCATTGTATTTCCTCATTATCTAAAGAGCCAGTCTAACCCAGAAATTCTCTAAATTGATTAGATTTTTAATAAAGTGTTACAAATGTATAAGGTTAATATTTTTGTTGACCCCTTCTAACTATTTGGTCATAACAATATTTATTCTCTCATATTGAGAAAAAGACACATAGTCTATGAGTAAGAGAGTGAAATATTTTTAATTTTCTACTTACTTAATGAAGGTTTATATATTAGATATTGTCATCTGTTTTAGATTGTAACATTCCAAGAGGCTTCTGCACAAGTTTTTGTTTTTTGTTTTGTCTTTGGAGAGGTTTTCGCTATAGGGCACGTGCGCTCACCAGACAGACAGACAGAGACATAGAGACAGAAAGCGAGAAATCACCCCCCAGAGAGGTTGGTCACGCCGCAATCCCTTCTCCTCCATTCTCCTCTTGGGATCTTGGGCACGCACGCACACGCGCCCGGCGTGAGTTTTAAGCCACTGGGTCTGGGACGCAAACCGCGGTCGACTCCGTGGGAGTCCAGCGACATAGCCATTACGCTAACTGCTGGTTCCCTGCACAAGTTTTTGAAGTAGTTTTATTCTTTTAAGTTTTTGCTGTAGGCCATGTGAGCTCTCTAGAGAGAGACAGAGAGTGGGAAAGTGAGGAATAATCCTCTGGCTATGCTGCAATCCCTTCTTCCTTCTTTCCTCCTAGAATTTTGGGCACACACGCATGCACATGTGCCCAGCACGGAGTCAAACTGCCGTTGGCCACAGGAATCTTGTGCTTCAACCACCATGCTACCTGCTGGCCCCAGGAATAGTGTTATTCGTAAAGGGAAACAAATGTGGGTGTTTATTTTTGTTTTATTGCTCACAGATTGTAATTTTAGTTCATCTCTTACCTTTGTAATGTATCAGTTCTGGAAAGTAAAAAAGCAATAGGATATTTTAAAGTATATAGCATGGTCTGTGGTATGTTACTGATATGTTACTGAAATGTTACTGATACTTCCCATCTTTTTCTTCCCTATCATAATACTAAGTGCTTTGTGAAAAATTCTAGTTATTCACAAAAAACTGTAAATGACTATGTCATATTATGTGACAGTTTAAAAGACTTTCTAGAAATTAATTTTTTCCAAATTTTTTGTACAGGTGCTAGTGGAGACCATGTTTACATGTACAGTTACGATGCTGAAAGAGAGGATTTTGGTGCTCATGATGCAACAAAGCTGGATACTTGGGTTTTCGATAGTGTTAAGGTATGTGCTTTCGAGCAGTTAATCTATAAAACGTATTTTTACCTAAAATACTGGAAACTGGCTTAGTAAATGTATCTTAAAGTTTTTTCTGCTTGTATAGTTAGAAATCTCTGGGGTGCAGTGTACTATTTTAAAGAGTTTGAATTCTAAGAAATTGTACATTCTAACCAAGTAATAGAAGTTTTAAAAAAAAATTTGAAAAGGTAATCTTTGAAAATTCTTTTTCTGGTAGTAAGATTCAGGAAGTCTGCCTCGATTTTAATTTGGTGACTTGTGCTAGCTAAAATCTTCCTGGTCTTTCATTGACCACACAACCAGTCCTTTGCAGTAGTGGAACAAGTGAGGTGTGAAAGCCTTTTTAAAAACACTTTTCAGGCCAGCACATGGTGTGGTGTTATGGTGCTGTACTTCCATGTGGCCAACCACGGTTCAAGTCCTGGATCTAGCGGCTTGAAAAATCACTCTGGGCGAGTATGCATACTTGCCCAGGATCCTGGGAGGAGACTGGAGGAGAAGGGAGGCCCATCCTCCTGGGAGGTTGCTTCCTCGCTTTTCCTCTCTCTGTCTCTCTTGTGAGTGTACATGCCCTATGACAAAAACCTAAAAAAAAAATTATACAAACACACACATGCACTCACACGCACACACAATTCAAGTGTAATGCTTATGTAATCACAGTAGATAATGTTAAGAATATTGTACTTTAAAGAAAAATTAAGTAAACATATTAGATAAACAAAAACAAATGAACAAGTTATGAAATACCTATGAGTTTCTTTAAGGAATAGTTTTTGATACTGACAATTGTCAGTTTCACCAGAAGTATTGGATAGTGACAATTGTCAGTTTTGAAAAATCTACAATTTCAAAAATTGTGTGAAAATGGCAGTTGCGTCCATGGGCTCTCTCTACCAATCTATTGCTGCTCCTCTCCAAACACCAGCTCATAATACCTCCATTGTAAATGCTTTCTTTGACCTTAAGTGACACTTCTTTTTAGCAATGTTGTCATTTAAACTGACATTGTGGACTTCTCCATAAATTAGTCATTATGTTAGTTTGTTTGTAAATGTACCCCTCAGTAGATGTTTGATTTTTTTGTTGTATTTACTTAGCAGAAATAAAGTGCTCAAATATTTATTCAGCCTTACTTGTTTTTATCAGAGATATTTCTTCTTGAAACTTTCTTTTTCCTCTTAATATCTACTTTGGTCAGCAAGAAACTTCCAATTTAAATAAGATCTCTTTAAAATAAATAGTTATTTTCCTGTTTGTTTCTTAATATAATCTACATATAGTAATATCTACCTGAAAGACCTTGGCTTCTAATTTCATAAATGTAGTTAAACCAGCTCCAAAATCATGAATTTCATTCCTTACAAATGGGCAGACACAACTCTTGGCTAGCCTGATTTCCATACCTTTTCCCCTGTTTATTTCAATGCCAGTAGTGTTGGTGATATGATAGTGAACAGACAAAAAAGATTTGACCCTGATTTCTTTAAAATTAATATATATTAACCAAGTAATAACAAAAATATGAAAGCATCAATAGTACTAAATGATGTGGAGGAGAAATGACTGTATCTTTAGGAAATTCTGATCTAGAGTGTGTAGGGAGGGCAATGAAACTCTTCCTAGGAGTTAAAACTCTTTCCTAATGGTTTGAGTTGGCCTGTGAAGTAGGTACAGGTGGCAAAGATATGGATAGAGATGGATTGATGTAAAATAGAGTATTTTAGGCCAACAGCATTATGTAATTCTTGGCATAGCCCATTGATATATATATATAAAATTTAAAAGTACTGTCCAAAAGTACTTTTTAAATAGAAAGTTATTTATTTATTTATTAATTTTTATTTTATTTATTCATTTATTTTAATTTGACCAGAGAGGGAAGAGAGAGAGAGAGAAAGCAAGCCTCCTGGTCCAGGACGCTGACTGTGATCTGCCATATGGGAGTCCAGTGCCCTTAACCACCATGCCACCTGCCGGCCCCCATAAGTACTTTTATACATGCTCATTATATACTCCTGTATGTGTATATGTAAATACAGGGTGAATCATTTGTCTTAGAGCTTTATGAATCCAGATTTTCATTAAGAAATAAATATAAGTTTTACACTATATTTCATTATGTGGACTTTTTAAACTCAATCATGTGAAGAACATATTCTAGTCAAGGCAAAGGAAAAAGAAGGCTGTCTGCAGTGCTCTGAATGAGACAGTGTGGTTGTAACACCACCGTAGCAGGTAGGACAATGAGAAGTGGTCTAGTTGTGAATATATTCCAGAATAATTAATTATTCTTAAGTTGTTGCCACTATTACTGTTTTATGCTTATGAAAATATGTTTCTTCAGTCTGCTACATTTTATTTAGATATAGGACAACAATGTTACAAGAGCTTTATGAAATCAAGATCCCCTTTCTTTAATCTTTTTTTGTTCTAATTAAAACATTAAAAAATTGTAAAGCATTTAAAACAAAGTAGCTCACTTATTCTTTGAACATAGATGCCTGAACTGATAAGAAAGACTTCTAGTTGTTAGGTCGTAAAAACAGATTTAAATAACTTATGATAATTTAATTTTATAGCTATTTATAAATTTAATTGTGTTCATCAGTATTATTTTTTAAATTAAAAAAGTGAACTAAAAATTTTTAACTGATTTATTACATAGGACTTCTTTCTTGCTGCCAGAAACAACCAGTCTTTGTTTTCTAAGATAAATGAAGAGAAAGTAGTTTTTTTCTTACACTTATTAGGAATAGATACAAACGGACATGCCCACCGCCCATCATCAAGGTAATTTTAGTTTGATTTTTTTTTGAGGGAAGTAGCTATTCTCTTTGAACGGTTGAAAGTAGTGTGATGTTTTCTTTGGTCTTGTAACAATGACGCTAGTATTTTAAATAATGCTATAATGCCCAATAAATGTTCAGTTATGAGATATAGTATGATATAGTGGTTAAAAATCACATGTGCTATTACATTAATATAAATGAAATATATTCTCTATATTATTACCATATTCTCCATTTATCATGGCAGAAAAATGATTATCTAAAATATCTGTATAGGTTAGGGATAGTTTCAGTGAATCTTGAAATAAAAAGCATTTTGTAGCATAACTTTTGTCTTAATTGCCAGAGGACATGTGTACTCACCAGGGGCAAAGAGAAAGAGAGGGAAGTAGGGAGTACCCCGTAAAGGAGCATAGTCACTCTGTAATCCCTTCTCCTCTTGTACATGAAACAGCAATATGCTTCTTACTTTTGCAGACCATAAGAATAAAGAAGAAATCATGTCATACTTTTTGTTCTTTATATTGCACTTGATTTAGATTAGACTGACTCTAACTGTGAAGCCTACTGGATTAGCTGCCGTTAATGAATACTGTGTGTGCCCCTTACTTTTTTTTTTTTTTTTTTGAGAGGTTTTTGCTATAGGGCACATGCGCTCACCAGAAAGAGAGAGACAGAGAGTGAGAAATCACTCCCCCAGGGGAGATGGCCACGCCGCAATTCCTTCTCCTCCATTCTCCTCTCGATATCTTGGGCACGCACACACACGTGCCCAGCGTGAGTTTAACCCACCGGGTCCGGGATTCAAACTACAGTCGACTACATGGGAGTCCAGCGACATAGCCATTACACCAACTGCTGGTCCTAAGATGCACTGTTTTAATGGATGGGATATTCATATCAAACCAACCTTGTTCAAACTCTATGGAAAGCTCAAATGCAAAATAATTTGTGCAAACTCTATTTGTTCAAAACATCTCTATGAGATGAGAATATTATATTTTTTTCTTTCTTTTCTTTTTTTTTTTTTTGAGAAATTTTCATTGTAGGGCGCGTGCGCTCGCCAGACAGACAGAGAGACAAAGAGACAGAAAGTGAGAAATCACCCTCCAGGGGGGATGGCCATGCCACAATCCCTTCACCTCTATTCTCCTCTCGGGATCTTGGGCACACACACACACGCACCTGGCATGAGTTCAAGCTGCTGGGTCTGGGACTCGAACCGCGGTCGACTACATGGGAGTCCAGCGACATAGGCATTACACTAACTGCTGGTCCCAGAATATTGCATTTTCTAAGCAATGATACTTATCTATTGATGTTGTCAAAGCAGTATAGTTTACGTTATGGAAGACATTAATATGAAAGTCATCATTATCTTGTTTGGGACTTAAATAGAGTTTATTAAGGTGAATCATCAACCCAGCCTATGGTGTGGTCAAGGCCGCTAGAGCTCATGTGTCTGAGTGTGCAGTCTGAGCCCCAGACTTGGCAGCTTGAAAAACATGCTAGTAATGTGTGCCCAACATCCAAAGAGAATGGAGGAGAAGGGATTGTGGCTTGGTGATCTCCCTGGGGGTGCTTTCTCACTTTTCCCCTTCCTATCTCTCTGTCTCTTTCTGCCAAGCACACATATACCATAGCAAAAATTAAAAAAAAAAATGGTATATGATAGTTAATACCTTCCTTTTAAGCTATCTCTGAAAACATTTTAGGATCTTTTGTTTCATTAAAGGAGAAAACAATTATTTTAAGCAGTCTAAACGGCACTCGTTTTATTGGATTGTCTAGAAAGTCCTGATGGATTTTTGCATAGGAAGACAGAAAATGTCATGACTTTCCCAATAACCTAATAGTGAAGATAAAATCTGAATGTATTTCAGGAATTCCTGACTTTAAATATAATGAGTCTATGTTGAATAGGTTTGATTTCTATTAATTAATTTACTTTTCTTTTTTTTTTTTTTTCCAAAGGGACTATAAGGACAATATTAAAAAAGTCGATGATGGAGTGAAAGAAATTGTGTCCATGTTTAAACATTTTTATGGAAATGATGGAAAAACGACATTTATCTTTACCTCTGACCATGGCATGACAGACTGGGGTTAGTTTTATCTTTAAATGATATGTATACATTACAGTTAAAGTAGTGGTAAATGTGGCTTGCAAATATCTTACATTGCTGAGAGAAATAGAAGTCTTAGTATATGTAAAATACCTAGCACATAATAATCGCTTAAAATGTCAGCATGAGAAAGGATTGATCTTATATAAAGAATATTTTCTTAAAGAATTATTTTATTTAACTTATTTATTTATTTATTTTAATTTGACCAGAGAGGGACAGAGTGAGAGAGAGAAAGGGAGAGGGAAAGTGAGAAAGCAAGCTGTCAGGTCCAGGATTCGAACCATGGTTGGTCACGTGGGAGTCTAGCACCCTTAACCACTGTACCACTTGCTGGCCCCTAAAGAGTCTTTTTTGTAGCAATATCTCATTTAAAAATGAGAAAGTAGAGAAAAGTATGGGGAGGACAATAAACATACCTATTACCTCCTGCCTAGAATTTACTGCATGCGATGGTAAAGCAGGGATACTAAGATGAGTATTACTGAGGGACCTGGGACTGCACAAATTCTATCTTGCATAAGCCGGTGCTTCCTGTGAGGTTCCCAAGGCAAACAAATAGGGTGTCCGCAGAGAGCATAGTAAAGCAAAGAGGGCTGAGCCCCTAAATCACAGTACAGAGTAATTCTGAGGAGCTGGGTTCCACTTCATAAAGGACTTCTTTTAGCTACACCAGCTGGAGTGGATTGGAGGAAGAGTATCTGGTGATCTTAGTGCTTTGTAAAACAGACCTGGCCTACACAGCTTGCCCTAAGTTGGGCATTTACTCTCTAAAGCTCTCTCCTGCTCCTTCTGTTTTCCGTTGCTACTCTGGCTGTGGTGACATCACTATCTTAATGTTACTGTTTTTATTTAATTTTCAAAGAGTCACTCAGCAGGCATTTTGAGTCTTTTTTTTTTTTTTTGGAGAGATTTTCACTATAGGGCGCGTGCGCTCGCCAGACAGACAGAGAGAGACATAGAGACAGAAGGCGAGAAATCACCCCCCAGGGGAGATGGTCACGCCGCAATCCCTTCTCCTCCATTCTCCTCTCGGGATCTTGGGCACGCACGCACACGCGCCCGGCGTGAGTTTTAAGCCACCGGGTCCAGGACGCGAACCGCGGTCAACTATGTGGGAGTCCAGCGACATAGCCATTACACTAACTGCTGGTTCCCAAGTCTTTACAGTAGTTTTTGCCTGTTTGTTTTTGGTAGTCTGACTTGTTTTGTGGGAATATTTGCAAACTAATTGATGTAAAAAGTTGTAAATATTTGGAACTGTGGTGGCTAGAACCAGCTCTATATGGATCAACTCTTTCAAAATGTTTTTCAAAATAAATATTTACCTATAAATTCATATATTCTTATTATTCTTGCTGTCTTGTTTATAGGTTCCCATGGGGCTGGTCATCCTTCAGAGACTTTAACTCCTTTAGTCACTTGGGGAGCTGGAATAAAGTATCCCCAAAAAGTATCAGCTCAGCAATTCAATGATGCATTTTTGAAAGGTATAAACATTTTTCTTTATTTTTATAAATATAACATTTAAAATAAAGTGAAAGTTTAATTAAGCAAATCACTTCAAATTATATCTTTAAACCCCTCATTTTAATATTCATGTCGTTATTATTTCTATGAAACTCCACAAATCAAGGGGTCCGCTTGTTGGTTTTATTCTCCTACAGAGCCATTTGTTAAACATTTCCCAGCATAAGCATACCACTGCTAATAACTACTTATTCACACCTTTTTCAATGCCTGGTAAGCTGAATTTTTAATGTTTTATTAAATTTATTTTAATTAATTTGAATGTGAGCAGAACAGATAGAGATAAGATAAATGAGAGTAAACAAGTTTCTGAGAGATATATCATAAATTTGATTGTGATTTTCCCAACCCAAACAAAAACAATATATACTATCAGTCATAAAATCATGGTATCTACAAGGTATATTTATTAGATCAAAAGCTAGATAGGGTAACAAAAAAGACCAGGGTGCAGCCGTCAGTGGGCTCAGTGTGGTAAGTCGTGGTGCATTTTCCAGAGGGCAGTTTCGTGCACACTCAGTGCTAGCACAGAGCACACGCCCAGTCACAGGTCACAGAGGCGGCGTTAGGACAAAGGGCTAGAGTAACGTAGCCAGCACCCTGTCACGGTATTTCCAGATTTGCATAAGCATAAAATGAAAAGAATCTAGGTTATTTTTTCATCTACTATATATCTTTAAGCTAGTCCTTACTTTCACAAAACTTAACACTCTAGTATGAGACTTAAAATGGTTATAAGCAAAGTATTAGAAGAAATCGATAGGTTATAATAGGATAATAGTTCTGAAAGAAATTAGAATGATGTGGTAAAACAGGTAAGAGGAGATGAGACTAGGCTCCTTTCCTCATGCCCCTGAGGTTTTTGAGGTGTTTAATAAGGTAGATAAAGTGCATTAATCTTAACTGTATATATATCACGATGGGTCTTGCATGTGCATCTATAGCATGTACTCTCCACCTGGATTCACAGATGCAACAATGCGCAGTGCCCCAGAAACTTCCTTTTGGAACAAGATACTTACTGTAGAGAGGGCTAGTGATGGGTAGTCAGAAAAGTCATGATGCATTTTTGCATAGAAAAATGTTCACGGTGGGGATACAAGGGAGCCATTCACATGAAGGTGAAGGCAAGGTGTTCCAGATGGGGGGACCAACACATGCAGAGCCTGAAAAGGAAAGACCTTAGTGCATTTGAGACAGGAGGCCAAAGTGGCTGGAGCGCTATCCTTTAGGAGGAGCGAGAGGTTGGAGAGGTAAGCAGGAAGTAGATCATTTGAGACATCAAAAGAACATGAGTGAATTCTAAGTGCTCTGCTGTGCCGTTGAAGAGGGAGAAGCAGAGCACTGCCAGGATTGCAGTTTGTGGTAGGCACTATCTTTCTGGCCACTCTATGGTAAATGGATTAGGCTAAGCCTGAAAAGCTAAAGTAGGGACCCGAGATGGTGTAATGTTTACGTCACTGGACTCCCACATAGTCAACTGCGGTTCGAGTCCTGGACCCGGTGACGTAGAACTCAGGCTGGGTGCGTGTATGTGCATGCCTAAGGTCCTGAGAGGAGAATGGAGGAGAAAGGATTGAAGTGTGGTCATCTCCTTGAGGAGTGATTTCTGTTTTTCTGTCTCTCTGTTTCTCTGGCAAGTACACATGCCCTATAGCAGAAATCTCTATAAATAAGTACGTAAGTAAATAAATAAATAAATAACTGAAGTAAATAGTATGTTTATACTTTGGAGATACGCCTTCATGTTCTCAATGAATTGATGTTTCAGAATCACGTGACATCAAAATTATCACAGAAGGAATGTATATTTTCTCATGAATATTAAATATCATAAGTTATAGAGAAAAGAGATATACATTTTTCCGTTCATCCAGTGATTAGTGTAAATTTTTGGCATCAGACTAGTAGAAACAGGAACAAAACCTGGATTAGCTTATTAAAGAACATTTTGTCATAAAAATATCTGAGAGCCTTTTGGTAATATATGCTAAAGCCATTAAATCAAGTCATGGCATCATATACTCACTTTTTTTCAATTACTGTTTATTAGAATTTCTGAATTTACATGTGAGAATAGGAGAGTACAGCTATCTTTGAAAGCAGTTTTTTTTTTCTTTTCTTTTTTTTTTTTTGAGAGAGATTTTTGCTTTAAGGCACGTGCACTTGAAGAGGCAGAGACAGAAAGTGAGAAATCATCCCCCATGCCACAATCCCTTCTCCTCCATCTTCCTCTCCAGATCCTTGGCACGCATGCACATGCGCCTGGTATGAGGTTTTAAGCCACCAGGTCTGGGACTCGACCTGTGGTTGGCTATGTGGGAGTCCAGCGATGTAGCCATTACACTGCCTGTTGGTCCCAGAAAGCAGTTTTACAGTTAGTTGCTCAGTATTTGGGGTTGGTGTCGGTAGGAGCATCACAGCTGCAGTTGCAGGTACGTGGCAAGCAGCTGCCGTCACAGGAAAAGGAGAGGCTAGGCGACTGCCTTGCTCTCAGTCTCCTCCATGTCTCCGACCGGGACTGTCGGGAGCTGTAGCTGTGCCCACCGTTGTTATCACTGTACTTTTTACTTTCCTCTTTCCTTCCTTAGCCTTAGATGTTTTGAAACAATTACCTTCAAGTGAGCATCTTAAAATCTTAATAAATCCATCCCAGGAAACACAAATATTTAGATTCCAGTTATTCTTTTTAAGAAAATATATATCTCTGCCTTTTTAAGTACACTTTCAATTTATACTTGGCTTAAAAGAGACATCTGTTTCCAATACTTGTGTTTTTCATGAAGTATTGATTACTCTGAAAAATTAATGATGTACTCTATTTTAACTCTTAACATCAGCTCTTGCGCCTGATTGTGTCTTTCAGAATGGAGGCTGGAGCACTGGAAGAGGCAAGATGTCAATCAGGTATGAATTTCAATTTAATTATACTCTAATTTATTTCCTACAAGAAGTTTAGACCAAAAATATGAAAAAAATAGATATATTTGGGACCAGTAGTTGGCGTAACGGCTATGTTGCTGGACTCCCATGTAGTTGACCGTGATTCAAGTCCTGGACCTGGTGGCTTAAACTCATGCCGGGTGCATGTGCATGCGTGCCCAAGATCCTGAGAGGAGAATGGAGGAGAAGGGATTGCCACATGGCCATCCCCCCGGGGGGGTGATTTGTCACTTTCTGTCTCTCTGTCTCTCTCTGTCTTTTTTTTTTTTTTTTTGGAGGGGTTTTTACTATAAGGGACATGCACT
>NW_006159524.1:181511-203639 GCF_000334495.1 Tupaia belangeri chinensis
CTTGGGCACGCATGCACATGCGCCCGGCATGAGTTTTAAGCCACTGGGTCCGGGACGTCAACTGCGGTCGACTACATGGGAGTCCAGCGACATAGCCATTACTCTAACTGCTGGTCCCCTCTCTCTCTTTCTTTCTGGCAAGTGCACGTGCCCTATTGCAAAACCTCTAAAAAAAATTAGGTATATTCATGATAATACCAACAGGATTTTCTAAGCCATTTTAGGTATAAAGGAAAATATGTATAGTGCAAATATTTTGGCTCATGCTGTCCTTCTTATGCAAACTCTTAAAAAAATTACCTGGTGAAAATAAAAGAAGACTTCCTCCAAATAACACTGGTAATTAGTTGCTATGTAGATTGAAATTTGTGTGTCTGTTGGATATCTGATTTCTGTCATGATGGCATATTTTACTTAAGCACAGATCTAGTAAAACTCTTGGCATATACTTCTTTTCTGAATGTCAATCACCATTTCTTATTTTATTAAAAATCATTTTGGGGGCCAGCAGGTGGAGTGGTGGTTAAGGACGCTGGACTCCCACATGGCCTACCATGGTTCAAGTCCTGGACCTGGAGGCTTGCTCTCTCACATTCCCACTCTCTCCTTCTCTCTTACTCTGTCCCTCTCTGGTCAAAATAAAAAAATGAAATAAATGAATGAATAAATAAAAAACAAAATAATTCTTTTTAAAAATCATTTTATCTTTAATGCTAACTAATAGCTTTATAAATACAGTGTTAAAAAATGTCAAGAGTATAAACTCCTTAGTCAGAATTGGTAGAAAAAAATCTGTGGCCAACCTAATAAAATTAAGCTAGTAGCACTGTCTGCAAGTATGAAGCACGGAAGTTGCCATTGTTGAAGGTGTGCTACTTACATGGGCATCTTTGTGGACGGCATGGCACGATTGGAATGTGGCTTCTAAAGTGACTGCGGAGTATCTTGCCTTGCAGATCACTGCACGAACTGACATTCCTTACTATGGTGGACAAACCAAAGGTCTTACTTTTCAGATCTGTGTTGCAGAAATCTGGTTCATCTCAGCACTGTAAGAATGGTTTCTTCTCTCAGGAAGGGTGCATATTACTCAAATAAACCAAAATGTGTAAAATACGAATAGCAATTTATTAATTTGTAATAAAAAATTACTCTCAAAGGGACAGGAATGTCTTTTCTTTTTTCTTTTTTTCTGGAGAGTTTTTTGCTATAGAGCGCGTGTGCTTGCCAGAAAGACAGAGACAGAAAGCGAGAAATCACCCCCTTGGGGGCCATGAGGCAATCTCTTCTCTTCCATTCTCCTCTCAGGATCTTGGGTACACACGCACATGCACCTGGCGTGAGTTTAAGTCACCGGGTCCAGGACTCGAACCATGATCGACTACATGGGAGTCTGTCCAGCCATTACACTAACTGCTGGTCCCCTTCACTGTTTTTCTTTCTTTCTTTCTTTCTTTCTTTCTTTCTTTCTTTCTTTCTTTCTTTCTTTCTTTCGGCGGGAGGGGGGGGGGGGGGGGCACTGAAATGTCTTGAAGGCCGTAACCTAGATTTTTTTACTCAATAGCCAGACTAGATCATAATCAGAAATTGAACATAGATTTGCCTATAGCTCTCCGAATTGTGAGTCTACTGGCAAATACTCCTCCTTTCGAACTGCATTGGGCGGGAGTCTCTATTGACTCATTCCTTCCATCAGCCCTGTTACGTGTGTGCCCTGGGCAGAAACTCTGCAGCTTGTAGGGGTGTAATGCTGAGTAAAAGCAAACGCAGCTATTAGCTAGGAGGCTTATACGGCGGGGACGAGGCAGTTACTGTCAAACTGCTGTACAAACAAAAGTAAGATTATAGCTGCGGCAAGTCCTGTAAAGGAGGCTGTTAAGCCATGGGAGCAGAGACAGGCTGAATCTCAAAGACTGTGTGGTTGGCAAAGATTTCCTGAGAAGCTGAGGAACGAGCAGAGATTTAAGAAGAGACAGGAATTACCAGGCCAAGGCAGTGAGAGGACTTTCTGGGTTGAGGAGCAACATGTGTTTGGAGCTCTGGTGAGAGTGTCTGTGTGTATTAAAACATCCTGAAGAATGCTGATAGAACCACAGAGACTGTGTTGTTGGGGGAGGCAGAAGTAGGGACACGTGGACCCTGCAGGCTTTATGGGCCTTGTGGACTTAATACTCAAAGCTCAGGGAGTCCTTGCAGTGTTCGAAGCCTGAACAGTGTCATCATCCAAATTTTTTTGAAGTTTATTTCTTGCATGTGTAAGTGAGACAGAGAGAAATTACTCCTAGTGAACATTTTTTACAAAGTTTATTTCTTCCAGGAGAGAGAGAGAATGAATAAATGAATCCCTAACAGGGTTAGTCCTGATGCTGTGATCCACCCCTGGCTTCATCCAGCCCCACATCCTGGGCATGCAAAGCCCAGAATACTTAAAGAAGTCTCTGGACACAAACCTGGTATCTTCCCCTGTGGGTCAGCCTGGGTCATCATGGGCTCCCATGATCCACTTTTTTGTGTGTATGAAAGGATTCCACTGACTGCAGTGTGGAGAACAGATTTGAGGAGGCCAACGATAGATTCTGGGAGAATGGGAAACGTGATTAGGAGGACTTTGGAGTTTTCAAGTTATCTGGGAGATGTTCCGTGGTAAAGATAGTTCAAATAGTAATAGTTGAAAATTATTGAGAGCCGGGGCTCAAACTCCATGAATGCCATTTAAATGAGGGACTAGAAAAGGTATCTGGAAAGGAGCAGCCAGTAAGTGTGAAGAAATGTAACCAAGTGTGGTGTTCACAGAGGCCGAGAGAAGAGTGGTCTACACAGTGCTGCCGGGAGGTCTAGGGAGGTCTAACGGTAGTAATGACAACAGCAACAGCTGGAGCTACCGCTTATTGCAGGCTTACTGTGGGCCACACACTTTTATCTCGTTTAATCCTCTGCAAGGAAAATTTTTATTTATTTTTTAATAGATAAGGAAATTGAGAGGTTAAATAGTCTGTCCAAGGTCTCAGAGCTTGCAAACCAGGATTTGAAACTGAGCATTCTGACTTCTAAGCACCCTACTGACTAAAAACATTATAAGACCTATTTAAGCCCATTCAATTAGAATTAGAAAAGTGGAGGTCATTAGTTCCCATAGGGAGTGATAAGGGGTCAAAGCCAGTTATGGAGGGCTGATAAGTGAGGGGATATCAGAAAATGGAGCCATAATGTCTTCTAAGACTCAGAGAAATTGGACTTAAAGGGCAAATATCTACAATGATATTTGGGGTTCTTTGACTTAAAAGCCTCTTTTCTGGTTTCTTTCTCTCTTAAAGTTCACTGTTTTTCATTACTATACTATTCATTTTTCTAGTTAAAGTCTACTGCTATTCATTTTTTGTCTAATTTCCTTTTTCATAATATTGAAAAATTATTGTATAAAATGGTCAAGTTCTTAGCTAATTGGTAAGTAAATTTTTTGAGAGATTTTTTGCTGTAGGGCATGTGCGTTCACCAGAGAGAGAAAGTGAGAAATCACTCGCCCTGGAGGGGATAGCCATGTCACAGTTCCTTCTCCTCCATTCTCCTCTTGGGATTTTGTGGAATGCACGCACATGCACCCCATATGAGTTTTTAAGCCACCGGGTGCAGGACTTGAACTGCGGTTGTCTACGTGGAAGCCAAGAGACATAACCATTACGTCATCTGCTGGTCCTGGATAAGTAATTTTTTCATATGCTTTGTATTTAGGATTCTTAATAGTTTCTTTTCAAATTTATTTTTTTCATTAGTTTGTACACTTTTAGCAAATGATATTTTTACAGATTAATATCTTGTATATATTAAATAAATGTTTGAAGGTAATTGATTATAATAATATCATGACTATATTTCAAAATATAGTTAGATTGGATTATACAATTTCTTTATTAACCTCTGTAGTCTTAGAATTGGATATTTTCTCTTTGTAGGCCGATATTGCACCATTGATGGCTTCCCTGATTGGAGTCCCTTTTCCCCTTAATTCAGTGGTAAGGAATAAAATTTTATTATCAACTCTCAGTATAAAATATTGCACAATAAAACTTACCCTTTTTTATGTGTTTCCATATAATCTTTTATTACATTTGCAACTATATATTTCTTTCTAAATACTCAGTACCTCATAATTGCACATGTATTATGATCTGTTACAGGGAGAACAATCTAGGTAGCTTTTCTTTAACGTTTTTTCTTTTCTTTCTTTTTTTTTTCTTAGTTTTGAGATTTTTGCTATAGGGCATATGCGTTCACTGGAGAGACAGAAAGTGAGAAATCATCCTCCCTCCCTCCGGAGGATGGCCACTCCACAATCTCTTCTCCTTCATTCTCCTATTGGGATTTTGGGCACACACACACACACACACACACACACACACACACACAGACATACGGTGTGACTTTCAAGACCCTGGGTCTGACTCAGAACCACAGTTGACCATGTGGAGTACAGTGCCTTAACCACTTCATCACCTGCTTGTCCCAAATTTTTATTTTATGAAATGTATATAATTTATATCTTTGTCTTCTAGTTGTGAGTGATAAAAATGTATAGAGAGCAGCTGGCAGGTGTCGTGGTAGTTAATGTCTCTGGCTTTCCACATGGCCAACCGTGGTTCGAGTACAGGACCTGGCAGCCTGCTTTCTCACTTTCCCTTTCTCAGTCTCTCTCTCTGATCAAATTATAAAATAATAACGAATGGAATTAAATAAATAATAATAATAATAAAAAGAATAAAAAAATTTATAGATAACTTTTTTTTTGAGAGAGACTTTTGCTATAGGGTGCATGAGCTCGCCAGAGAGAGAGACAGAAAGTAAGAAATTATGCTCCACCCCCTCCAGGGGATGGCCTTGCCACAGTCCTATCTCGTCCCTTCTCTTAGGAATTTGGGAATGCATACACACATGCCTGGTGTGAGTTTTAAACCACTGGGTCTGAGAATCAAACCATAGTCAAGTATACGTGAGTCCAGAGATGTAACCATTACACCATTTACTGGTCCCATATAGGTAACTTTTTTCTTTCTTTCTTTTTCTTTTCTTTTTTTTTTGAGAGATTTTTTGCTATAAGGTGCATGTGATTGCTGGAGAGACACAGAGAGTCAGAAAGTGAGAAATCACCTCTCAGGGGGATGGCCATGCTGCAATTCCTTCTCCTCCGTTCTCCTTTTGGGATTTTGGGCATGCATGCACATGTGCCTGGCATGAGTTTTTAAGCCTCCAAGTCTGGGACTCGAACTACAGTTGACTATGTTGGAGTCCAGCAACATAATAATTATGCCATTTGCTGGTCCCAATAACTTTTTGATTGTAAGCAATAGAAATGGAATTGTTTAAAGAACAACTATTGAAAAGATATTGGTTTGCTGACTCAAACAGGTGTTTGGAAACCAGTCTTGGAAATGACAAGGAACCACGAGAGTTCTGTAGACTCAAAGAGCTATAACCACAGTCAGGCACAGCTGTCCCTCTCAGGGCACCAAATTATTTCAGTTTCTGTCTCTTGATTCTTGTGAGTCAGATTTCAGATGGTCTAGCCTGAGTTATTTATCTGCTCTTTAGTAAGAAGGGCCTAGCCCCTGATTAAAAACCCATCATGTTATATGCAATGGAGAGGATTTCTCAGCAGAAAGTGATAAAGCTATTGAGAATAATCTGGAATGCTGAAAAACCAAAAACCAGCTGAGCAAAAAATATCCATTTCAACAAGTCACTTTTATTAGGTTTATTATTTTTATTAATTTTTTTTTTAGTTTTTGCTATAGGGCATATATGGTCACTAAAGAGAGACAGAGAGAGGGAAAGTGAGAAATTGCCTCCTAGTGGGGAATGGCCACACTGTAATCCCTTCCCAATTCTCCTGTCTGGCTTTTGGGCCTGCATGCACACAGCCTGGCTTGATCTTCAGGTCACTGGGTCTAGGACTTAATCCATATTGTTTGCTATGTGGTATTCAGCCTCTCTAACCTTACGTAGGGGCCATGCTAACCTTCTCTGTATCATTCCAGTTTTAGTGTATGTGCTGCTGTCGTGAGCGTCAGTCTCCCTAACCTTTATGCCACCTGCTGGCCCTTAGCTTTCATTTATTTATTTGAAATTTTGCTATTGGGCACATACAGTTATCAGAAAGAAAGGCAGAGAAAGAGGAAAAGTGAGAAGGACCCCTCTTAGGGGGGATAGCCACACCACAGTCTCTTCTTTTTCATCCTCCTCTTGGGATTTTGGGCATGCACATACATGTCTGGCATGTTTTTAAGCCACTAGGTGTAAGGTTTGAACTGCCCAGTCAGCCATGTGGGATCCAGCCACCTTAATAGCCACACCACCGACTGGCCCTTATTCTTTAAATCAAACTTGTTTTTTTTTAAAAATGCATCTAACTCAGAACTCTGAGTAATATGACCTTGACAGTGGTATTTATATTTGTATAACCAAAATAAAAGTTTCACAGAATACCCCTGACTCTTAATGTGTAAATACTCTCATTGTCTTACTTTGTTGCTACTGCTTTTTTTTTTTTTTTTAATACTAGGCTGCTGTGGCCTTACAACGGTGATGTGTGTGTAAAGCACCTAGTTCACAGCTTAGCATATTAGTACTGTCTTCATCAATGTGAAGTTTTATTGCATTTTATCTCTTTTTCTTTATTAACTTTATTTACATCTATTTTGTGGGGAAAAAAATCATAGGATATCATTCAGGTATAGTTTTTGAAAAGATTCCTTATGGGGGCCAGCAGGTGGCATGGTGGTTAAGCCATGGGACTCCCACCTCTGACCATGGTTCGAATCCTGTACCTGGTGGCCTTACTTTCTCATTTTCCCTTCCTCTCCCCACCCCTCTTTCTCTGTTTCTGTCTGTCTTTGGAGAGCACATATGCCTTATAACAAATTAAAATAATAGTAATAGTAAATAAAGTTTAAAAGAAGATTCTTCATATAACGATTGCAGTTGTTGACTTGCCCATAACCTTATCTTTATTGTTCCCTCTACACTTTTAAAATGTGTATTTAGTTATTTCTCTTGCTGGTTAAGAGAGAGACAGCATCCCCAGGAAGGTCCTGATGCTCTGACCCACCCTCACTTGTAGCCAGCCCTCAACGGTGGGTGTGCAGGTGCCCGATGTACTCAGGATGCCTTCGGAAGTAAACCTCCCGTCACGTGGGTCAGCCTCATAGAGCATCGCGTGACACTGCTGGGCACTGTCTGGCCCCTCTTGCTTCCCTTTGAAATGGGTTGTGTTTTATTAGAACAGCCTGAGCTTTGTTACTGTAATACTAAGCCACTGCTTGTTATTTGCAGGGAATCCTTCCTGTGGATTATCTGAACAACACTGATCTCTTCAAAGCAGAGAGCATGTTCACTAATGCAGTACAGATTCTTGAACAGTTCAAGGTAAAGAAAAAAAAGGACACACACACAGAGATGGATATTACTATAATTTTTAAGTTGAGTATATTAGGTAAAAATATTTGACTTTTTGTTTTAATAAGTGATTTTCTATAACTGATGGTGGTTAAATTTTGGGTATTTGACTAGTGTCATAAAGTGCACCTCATGAGTCAGTTTGAGTGTCTGGAATGGCCTTTTTTTTTTTTTTTTTTGGAGAGATTTTCACTGTGGGGCGCGTGCGCTCGCCAGACAGACAGAGAGAGAGACATAGAGATAGAAAGCGAGAAATCACCCCCCAGGGGGGATGGTCACGCCGCAATCCCTTCTCCTCCATTCTCCTCTCGGGATCTTGGGCACGCACGCACATGCGCCCGGCGTGAGTTTTTTAAGCCACCAGGTCCGGAACACGAACCGCGGTCGACTACGTAGGAGTCCAGCGACATAGCCATTACGCTAACTGCTGGTTCCCTGGAATGGCCTTTGAGAGATATTTCTACTTGTAAGCTTATAAAGACTACAAGTCGTCTTTTTCATCTTGCATTCGTCCCATGGAAATACAAGAGGCTCTTCAGAAAGTTTGGGAAGAATGCATATTATGACAAAACTGCATGGATTTCTGAATTTTGACACCAGAATAAATTAATACTTAGATTCCATTTTCCATGAACTTTTTGTGGTACCTTCATATAATTAGAGATCACAGCATTTATCATCTCATTGTACATTCTTTAGATGCGTTAAGAATTTGAAATTAAAACTTTATTGTCTAAACACTGTTAAGAAAAGCAGTTTGGCTTATTTTTTAAAACATTTTTTTAGAGATTTTTGATATAGGGCACTTATACTCACAGGAGCAAGATAGAAAGCGAGAAATCGCTCCCCCCACCCCTCCCCGCAGGAAGAATGGCCATGCCACAATTCTTTCTCCTCTCGGGATCTTGGACATGCAGGCACATGTGCATGGTATGAGTTTTTAAGCCACTGGGTCTGGGACTCAAATGTGGTCAACTACACGGAAGTCCAGTGACATGACCATTACTCCATCTGCTGGTGTTGTAGAGCACCACTGAATGAATGACCACCAGAGCCAGATTAAGTTTAAAGGGAGTCTTTATTAGCCGGCCAGCGACTATAGCCTGAGGCTCGGGGTTGGGGAGGGGGGAACTGAGTCAGAACTGTAGCCCCGACCAAAGTTTGAGTAGTCTTTTTATTTTATTTTATTTTTTTGGAGAGGGTTTTTGTTATAGGGCGCGTGCGCTCACCAGACAGACAGAGAGAGACAGAGAGGCAGAAAGCAAGAAATCTCCCCCAAGAAATCTTGGGATCTTGGGCACACAAGCACACACGCCGGGCGTGAGTAGTCTTTTTATAGGGGGTCAGTTACCAGGGGTTTCTATGCAAGCAGTTACAGAAGCTCAATCAAGCAGGTTAATTATTTCTGAGGGGAGTGGGGTTTCCATGCAAGCCGTTCCATTGCTAAACAAAAGGGTTTGGGCTAGTTAGCAAAGACAGTAGCAGTTACAGGATGTCGTCCCAGACACGGTTTTCTGTATGGCCAGCACAAGCTATTTTCTCATGGAAAGAGCAAGCACATTTACAGAAGCAGACAGCCATGTTAGGGTAAGGGAACAAGATGGCCAAACGTTGTTCATGTGCAAGATCTAATACATGGCCCTCCACACTGGTCCTGGCTTATGTTGTTTTTAAAGAGTTAAGAAAGTCCAGTTTTAATACATTAAAGAATGTTATTTTGTAGACTGGATAGGCTTCAATCTCACCTAAGTAGAGCAATAAGGTAATGTTAAGCTTTTCTTTAAATATTTGTGAAACAGAGTAACACAAAATTCAATTTATTTTTAAAGTAATTAACTGTCCCTGAAGTTGATATCTCAATGTGAAGTTTTTTTTTTCTCATTTATAATATGTTTTCATAATTTTTTTCCAGGTGAAAATGACTCAGAAGAAAGAAGCTACTTTACCATTTTTGTTTACACCATTTAAGTAAGTCCCTTACATTTTGTTATTAACTTGAAGAATTTTTCACTGAATTTGTTCTTAATGGAATAGATTAGTTTACTTATTGTCTTTTTTTTTCAAGAGGTTTCTGCCTTAAGGCGCATGTGCTTGCCAGAGAGAGAGAGAGAGAGTCAGAGACGGTGAAAGGGAAAGTGAGAAATCACCCCCCCTGGGAGGGATGGCCATACCACAATCCCTTCTTCCTGTTCCTCCTGGGATCTTGAGCATGCATGCACACATGCCTGGCATCATTTTCTGGGAGTAGAACTGGCCATGTATGAGTGCAGTGACATAACTACTCCAGCATCTGCTGCTCCCCTGGCTTTTTTTAATTTTTAAGTTATTTTATTTTAGTTCTTTATGAGGTAGGGGTGGATAGGGGTGGACCTTCAGCAGGGTCTCATTACACATTGGCCCTCTTCGTCCCTCATACACAGCCTTTTAGCCAGCTGGGATCATGGACGTGCATCTGTACTTGTCCTGAGTATTTCCAATTAACTTGGGATCTGAACCCCTGGTCTTCCACATGGTTCCAACATCGCAGATCATTGCCCGACTGCTGCACCTAAACTTTGTCTTTCTGTGTATGTTAGTACAAACTCCAAATTGGAATCTTTTTTCTTTTACTTTTGTTAAATAGTGAGCCAAGTATTACCCTTGAATGGCTGGAAGGGATGGGGGGATGGAGAGATATGAGAGAAATATTAAGGAGATGAATTCAACAGAGTTGACTGATTGACTAGGAAGATGTGACAGTAAGGAAAAGGGAAGAATATGACTCCCTGGCTCTTGACTTGGTTAACTGAGAAGTTGCATGTACTGTTGTAGCTTTCAGAAAGAAAAATTGACTTGGGCCAGCCTGTGGCCTACTAGTTATGTGAGCCGGATCCCACATGGCCAGCTGTGCAATTCAAGTCCTGGACCCAGCAGCTTGAAAAACACATTAGGCATGGATGCATACTTGTCCCAAATCCCCAAAGGAGTGAGAAATGGATGAGAAGGGATTATGACATGGCCATTCCCCATAAGGGGTGGTGTGGGGGGGTGCTTTCTTGTCCCTCCTCTTTGCATTGAATTCTGGGGAATGTTGATTTCTATCAGGTGGGCAAAGACTAGAACCGACTTTGGTGAGCAGTAGATTTCGCTGTACCACTTCCAGGAAAATGTGGTTTTTTTTCAAGTCAGGAGACAGGAGGACTGAGTCACACACCTGGTTCTGTGCCGCTGACTGTGTGTGTGTGTGTGTGTGGCAGGTTTACTCACCCTTGAGGTTTGCAGTCAGTAGGCAAGGATTTTGCTGTTGATCAAATAAATTGAGATGGTTTCATCTGTGAATCTTAAAGAGTAAACAATGCATTCTGAACAATGCAGTTATATACTTGAGTTTGTGTGCATATATAAGTGTGTGTATGTATATGTGTTGTGTATGGGTGTACAGGAGGGTAAAAATAAAGCCAGGTAGGATTTTGCACGTTTTGATTATGTGAATTAATTACCCAAGGTGCAAGGGGTTGTTTAAAAAGTTCATGGAAATGTAGATTACAAGTAATCTGTGCTTAGATTCAAATTACTTTTCTCTCAAAATAAACTTACACTTTAATTCCATGTTTCCACAAACTTTTTGAAGTCCCCTTGTGTATCATTAGAATATTATATACATCTGTTGGGCTAATTTTAATTTTCATTTATTATAATAGAAGTGAGATTTGCTAATGGAATTGGTTCTGAGGATTATGTAGGCATTCATTCCTTTTTCAGGAAATAGTTATTGGTATGTGTGCATTGTAGATGTAACAGTGAACATGATAGACTTTGTAGTCATAGAGTACAAATAAATAGGCCATAACAAGTTAACAAGAAATACATGATCGATTCCTGATATGAAGAAAATGCACCCAATATTGAGAGTGAGAGCAAACGATAGTTACTTTAGATCAGTCATTTCAGCAGTGCGGGTCGGGGAAGGACCCTTCACTGCTTGCCTTCTTCCCCATGGCCTCGTGGCTGACCACAAACTTCCCCTAATTTGATGTTCAAGATCTGTCTGCACATACACATTTAGGGCCACTGCTAGTCTGTGTCATCTGGGGTCTAGCGGGATTGCTGCTTCCTACCATTGGCTCACCCATCTGGGACCAAGCTACCCTTTGTAGGGCCAGTCTTAGCCTGGTTAAAAAGTCTCACTTGCCAAAAGCCTGCAATGTGACTAAAAAAAAAAAAAGATAAAATGAAAGTTTCATTATTATTATTATTATTTTGGGGAGAGGTTTTTGCTATAGGATGCGTGCACTCACCAGAAACAGAGAGACAGAGAGACAGAAAGTGAGAAGTCACCCCCCAGGGGGATGGCCACGCTGCAATCCCTTCTCCTCCATTCTCCTCTCGGAATCTTGAGCACGCACGCACACGCGCCCAGAGAGAGTTTAAGCCACCGGGTTCAAGACTTGAACCGCGGTCCACTACATGGGAGTCCAGCAACATAGCCATTACAGCTTTCAGAAAGAAAAATTGACTTGGGCCAGCCTGTGGCCTACTAGTTATGTGAGCCGGATCCCACATGGCCAGCTGTGCAATTCAAGTCCTGGACCCAGCAGCTTGAAAAACACATTAGGCATGGATGCATACTTGTCCCAAATCCCCAAAGGAGTGAGAAATGGATGAGAAGGGATTATGACATGGCCATTCCCCATAAGGGGTGGTGTGGGGGGGTGCTTTCTTGTCCCTCCTCTTTGCATTGAATTCTGGGGAATGTTGATTTCTATCAGGTGGGCAAAGACTAGAACCGACTTTGGTGAGCAGTAGATTTCGCTGTACCACTTCCAGGAAAATGTGGTTTTTTTTCAAGTCAGGAGACAGGAGGACTGAGTCACACACCTGGTTCTGTGCCGCTGACTGTGTGTGTGTGTGTGTGTGGCAGGTTTACTCACCCTTGAGGTTTGCAGTCAGTAGGCAAGGATTTTGCTGTTGATCAAATAAATTGAGATGGTTTCATCTGTGAATCTTAAAGAGTAAACAATGCATTCTGAACAATGCAGTTATATACTTGAGTTTGTGTGCATATATAAGTGTGTGTATGTATATGTGTTGTGTATGGGTGTACAGGAGGGTAAAAATAAAGCCAGGTAGGATTTTGCACGTTTTGATTATGTGAATTAATTACCCAAGGTGCAAGGGGTTGTTTAAAAAGTTCATGGAAATGTAGATTACAAGTAATCTGTGCTTAGATTCAAATTACTTTTCTCTCAAAATAAACTTACACTTTAATTCCATGTTTCCACAAACTTTTTGAAGTCCCCTTGTGTATCATTAGAATATTATATACATCTGTTGGGCTAATTTTAATTTTCATTTATTATAATAGAAGTGAGATTTGCTAATGGAATTGGTTCTGAGGATTATGTAGGCATTCATTCCTTTTTCAGGAAATAGTTATTGGTATGTGTGCATTGTAGATGTAACAGTGAACATGATAGACTTTGTAGTCATAGAGTACAAATAAATAGGCCATAACAAGTTAACAAGAAATACATGATCGATTCCTGATATGAAGAAAATGCACCCAATATTGAGAGTGAGAGCAAACGATAGTTACTTTAGATCAGTCATTTCAGCAGTGCGGGTCGGGGAAGGACCCTTCACTGCTTGCCTTCTTCCCCATGGCCTCGTGGCTGACCACAAACTTCCCCTAATTTGATGTTCAAGATCTGTCTGCACATACACATTTAGGGCCACTGCTAGTCTGTGTCATCTGGGGTCTAGCGGGATTGCTGCTTCCTACCATTGGCTCACCCATCTGGGACCAAGCTACCCTTTGTAGGGCCAGTCTTAGCCTGGTTAAAAAGTCTCACTTGCCAAAAGCCTGCAATGTGACTAAAAAAAAAAAAAGATAAAATGAAAGTTTCATTATTATTATTATTATTTTGGGGAGAGGTTTTTGCTATAGGATGCGTGCACTCACCAGAAACAGAGAGACAGAGAGACAGAAAGTGAGAAGTCACCCCCCAGGGGGATGGCCACGCTGCAATCCCTTCTCCTCCATTCTCCTCTCGGAATCTTGAGCACGCACGCACACGCGCCCAGAGAGAGTTTAAGCCACCGGGTTCAAGACTTGAACCGCGGTCCACTACATGGGAGTCCAGCAACATAGCCATTACGCTAACTGCTGGTCTCAAATGAAAGTTTGATTATTGAACACATACAAATCAAGAAAGTGTTAAAATTCTCAGAAATATGTAAACAACTAGTATATCCATAAACAAAATAAACATGGATTTTACAAAATGAAAAAGGGTGCAGAGTGCATTTACAAAGTAAGAGAAAGGAATCTAACTAGGAACTTCAGGAGGCAGGTCTCCCAAACTAGAACTGGAAGTGTGAAGTGAGTTTTGAGTTATGCACGGATTGAGTAAGAAGCTAGAGGAAATTAAGGACACAGTGCGATTCATAGAAAGCAGACATATTTCTTCACCCCCCTCCACTCCAAAAACAATGACAAAGAAACTTAAAGGAAAAGGCAACATTTTGAACTTTGAAAGAAAACATGCTTTAAATATGAAGCAGTGTCAGATGTGGCGTGATTTTGAACACTGCTGAGTGTGAGAAAAGGAATTCGTTTAAACACTGTCACGTGGATCAAGGCTTTAAAGAAAAAAGGTGAGAAAATCTAATCATAACATAAATCTTTGTTCTTCAGTCAACAGTATTTAAATAATTATAATAATGTAAATATTGGTTTTTCAGCATTTAGGATCAATCCTTAGGCAAACCAGGGAAGAATTAATTATGATTACAGAGTAGAATGCAAGTGTTAATCATCTTACAAGTGCAGTTAACGGGCTGGAAGGCGGAGGGGTGAGGAAACCTACATGGAGTACAGTGCTGTTGTGCTCATATAACGTAATGTGCGTAATTCTGTTCTTGAGAGAAGGAGGAGACAGAAGTGTAGGTGTTAGGGCATAACAGAAACCAAGGTAGCCACCAGAGGAGGCAATGAGGTGATTCAGACATGTCAGGGGAGAGGAGAGCCAGAGACAGCAGGGAGTCAGCAGAAAATGCCTCCGGTCATCAAGTCAAGAAATCTAAAAAAAAAAGCATATTAAGAAAAATGGACTTAACTACTATCATAACTAAAAACAAACATATGTAGGAAGTTTTTGTTTCCGAGTCAGTGAGCTGAGAAATGAGAAGGGTAGCACAGGATTTACTGATTCTCATGTTTTTTGTACTGTTTGACTTCTTAAAAATTATACGGACATAGGGACCAGCAGATGGCATAATGGTTACATTGCTAGACTCCCACACTGTCAACCATGGTTTGAGTCCTGCACCCGGTAGCTTAAAACTCATACTGGGCAGATATGTGTGCATACCCAAAATCTGCAGAGGAGAATGGAGGAGAAGGGACTGTGGTGTGGCCATCCCCCCGTTCCCAGGGGTGATTTCTCGCTTTCTGTTCTCTGTCTCTCTGGCAAGCCTTATACCAAAAATCTCTTAAAAAAAATTATATGGCTGTATTGCTATGATAAAATCTTTTTAAAAAGAAGCAAAAGTAGATATTCTAATCATTGGCATAAAAGTAAAATGTAGGATAGGAAAAAAAAGATATTCATAGTAGAAATAAAATACTCAGGAATAAAATGAGAAAAATGTATTGTAGAGAAAACTATAAAATTTTACTTAAGGATATAACAGAAGCTATAAATAAATGTTGGACAATAATATTTGATATTGTAAAAATGCCAATCCTCTCTAAATTATTCACTGAATATAGTGTAATAACAAAAGAATTTTTTATATAGCTCAAGAAGTTGATTCTAAAATTGGTTTAGAAGAGTAAATTCTCCGGAATAGTTTAACTAGTATTAAGGAAGAACAAGATAAGGGCTTTGTTCTCCTGGGTAGGAAAACACATTCTGAAGTATTATAGCAAATGTGATGCTAGTGCAGTGTAGACATATAGGTTAGTGGGCTCATTAGAAACGAGTGCGTTAAGACACTGATAGCTGCATGGGATTTCGCTGTGATTGAAGCTGGCATCTTAAATCAGTGAGGGAAAGATTGTGTTGGTAAAAGTAAGGCTATATCCCTACCTGGACTCCCATATGGCCGACTACGACTACGGTTCGAGTTCCGGACCTGGTGGCTTGCTTTCTCACTTTCCCTGCTTCTCTCTCTCTGTCTAGCCCTCTCTGGTCCAGTAAAAATAATTAAATAAAGTTAAATAAAATAATTCTTTAAAAAAAATGAGAATGCCGAAACTGTGAGCCTAAAAAATCTACTTGTGTGATCAGCAGGAGGCATGGTGGACAGGGGCTCTGGACTCCCACAAAGCCAACTGTGGCTTGAGTCCTGGACCTGGTGACTTGCTTTCTCACTTTGCCTCTCCTTTCTCTTTCTCTCTCTCCACCCCCACCTCCGGTCAAATTAAAATAAATAAATAAATAAAGTTAAATAGAATAATTAAAAAAAAAATCTACTTGTTAAAGTCTGTTCTCAGAGAAAGACTTGTACATGCTCCGAACTGCTATGGTGAAAACTGGCATCGTGAATGTCCATCAGTAGGAGGAGTGATTAAATTCACAGTGATAACATTCATACTGTGACCTGGCATATGGCAGTGTCAGACAAATGAGGTAGGTTTGTACATACGTGTATGAGGGTTTGTAAGATGGATCATTGAGTCAAAAATGTGAGCCCATAACTATAATATGCTATGATATCATTAATATTAAAAATATTGGGTAAACTTCTGGTTCATGTGTGAGTTCATAAGAAAGCATGGAAGAACACATGCCTGATAGAGTACTTCAGTAAGAATATCCACTAGCCAATAATAAAGATTTATTCCTTACATAATAAATGACATAAAATTGGAAAATACATCAGAGCTAGGTGGAATGCTAAACTGAAGTTTATTTTTCTATCATTTGGAGTGATGTCAATGGCATAAATTGTGTTATTTTTAATAAAAGTTATTTACCTTTACTCATTAAAGTTTATTCTTCCTTTGAGGTACTTTGAAATAGATGTTTGAGGACACTGACTAAATGTTAGCTCTGCTTTAAAATTCTTTACTATTCAGGGGCTATCAGGTGGCGTGGTGGGTGAGACGCTGGATTTCCACATGGCCGACCATGGTTCAAGTCCTGGACCTGGTGGCTTGCTTTCTCACTCTCTCCCCCTCTTTCTCTCGCTCACTCTCTGGTAAAAATTGAAGACTAGTGATAACAATACAATTTTTAAAAAATTCTTTGCTATTCAGTATACCAGGAAAAACAACTATCACCATTTGCCATCTGAATACAATGGACCTTTTATTTTTTTTTCCTCTAATTCAGTGAATTTAAAATTTCAACATCATCTGCTTCTTTGTAATCACATTTATATTTATACATAATGTCAGCGCCGTCTTAGAAACACTATCAGGTAGATGTGGGCCCGTGAACATCTTGAAGGATAAAAGGATATCTTTCTTGTCGCCCAGTTCTTGTCATACACTGTACAATGAAAGCTTTCCCTCTTGAATGAACGCTGTTTCCTTATTGTTCTTAGAAATGTATTTTTTACTCATGTATTCATAATTTTGAGAAAGCTCAGTATCCTAGATAACTAAAGATTCATGGTCTGGAGATTTTATGTAGATCTTGGTTTAATAGTGTCACTAACATTCTTCCATTACCTTGTTTCATCTTTTCTTACATGGTTATGAAAAATTGATGAATGATGAAATGATTCCTAGTGTGATAAAACAGCAAGTCTTTCAAGACAGGAAAAATAAGATCACTAAGACTCTATAATATTCTCTTAGATTTCTAAGAGTCCAGTGGGTTCACATAATTTTAGCCTGTTTTTTTAACTAAATTTTCTCTTTTATATTTTAAAGACCTCCCAAAAGAATAAAAGTCTGGAAATATTCTAAAGAAGAGAACTGCTCAAAACCCCCCCCTAAAAGCTAAAATCAGATCCAGTGGATAGTTGTTGTTATGCCAAGGCTTGACCAGCAGGTGGTGCTACATGACCAGGAAAAACAAAAGGTTATATTGAAATTATCTTGAACAGGCGGGGAAAAAACTATATTTCAGAAGTGTGTATTATAAAAGCCAAAGTAAGACAAGAAGAACTTTAAAAGAAAAATGATATGAAATAAAAAAAAAACAGTAAAAGGTCTCTTTAGAGATAGTTTAGGGAAAAAATACAATTGGGAAGGAGACACATGGGTGGCCAATAGAAGCAAAATTGTGTCTTTTAAATAAAATTGAAAATCATGTAAATTAAGGAAGTTTAAATTAACTTTAACAAAAAATTTATTTTCTGCTAAATAATTTTAATACATTTATTCTTTTGGACTGATATAAAGTTCCTTCCCTAGAACAAATTTAAAAAGTGTTTTTATGTGAAGCTTCTATAGCTTCCGTCATCTGGTTTATATATTATTTACAGGAAATGTCATTTTCTGGTTTAAAACAAATTCATCTTGTTAAAAAAACAACTTTTAGGGACCACCAGTTGGCATAATGGCTATGTCACTGGACTCCCATGTAGTCGACTGCAGTTCGAGTCCCAGACCCGATGGCTTAAAGCTCACACCAGGCATATGTGCGTGTGTGCCCAAGATTTCATGAGGAGAATGGAGGAGAAGGGATTGCAGTGTGGTCATCCCCCCCAGGGGGTGATATCTCGCTTTCTGTCTGTCTCACCGTCTTTCTGGTGAGTGCATGCACCCTATAGCAAAAACCTCTCAAAAATAAATAAATAAATAAATAAAAAACAACTTTGGAGCCAGCTCTGTGCATGGTGGCTAAGATAGCCAAATCCCACACTGCTGACTATGCAGTTTGAGTCTCAGATATGGCAGTTGAGCAGGCTGCATGCATGCCCAGAATCCCAACAGGAAGAGGAGATGGAGGAAAAGGGATTGCAGTGTGACCATTCCCTATAGGCGGTCCTTTTTCTTCCCCTTTCTTTCTGTCTCTCTGGTGAGCTCATGCAACCTCTAGCAAAATCAGTAATATTACTAACAGTGAAGGCAACTTTATAAATAAATCACATACATAGAAAAAATATTTTTCATTTATTCATTTATGATAAAGATAATGTGATTCTGCATCACTGAGTATGCTAAAAGAATGCAGATTATTCCAAAATTATTTCTAAGTTTCATTTATATCATGAGAGAGAAACAGAGAGCAAGGAATCCCCTGAAGGGAACCCCCAACAGGGTCTCCATGTCATAATTCATTCCCAGCCTCAGCCAGCTCAGCTCATGGGTGCATGTGTGTGTGCAGAGACCTGCTAGGCAAAAGTGGGAGGAGACCCCCGTCAGAGTGGGAACAGTGGTGGATTTTGGAAAGAACTATTACACAGGGATCAGGTGCACCGGGCGTTCTTAGAGAATGCCATGGCCCTGAGTGGTTCCCAGGTTTATTCTTTTATAAGGAGATGTGGAAGGTAAAGCCACGTCTTCTATGAAAGGTGTCTTCTATTATCAGCTGCAGCCGTGGAGCATCTTGCATCCAGTGGTTCTAAATAAGGCCCTTCTGTCCTTCTCTGACTGAAACAGCTTCCTTTAACCTCCACCTGCTGTGCAGTATCGGCCCAAGCAAGAGAGTCTGAGCTCTGCTCTTTTTTGAAGGTTGCCATCGTTCAGCTCAGAGCTGACTGCTCCCTACGTGTGTGCATGCTCAGCATGTGAAGGGAGGCCCTCAGAGATAAATATGGGTCCAGCATCACAAATATTAGAAATATTTTTTAAACACATTTTCTCTTTTTCTTCTTGAAATATTATTCCTTTTAATCTAAACAGACTCCAAAAAGGAATGGACAGTTTAGCATGTTTCCGAGGTAGTAACAGCTAACACCCCTGCACTCATGAACTTGACACCAATAGCAGTGGACTGCAGTGGGTCTCAGGTCGATAAGAACGTGGGGTGTGTCGGGGAGAGTGTAGCACGGGTGTGCTGATGAATGTTTGACAAGGGACTCAGCTTTCTAGGGCGGGAAAGAGCCCTGACTTGTAACATTTGCCAGTTTCCATGGTGTCAGTTCTCTGACCAGTTTCAAGCTACCAAGATAATGCCTCTAGAAGATGCACAGATTTCTACACCGTCAGCTCTTGGAAGCCAGTGCAAACAGGCTCCAGCACACCACTGTGGGACCAGGGGCAAGTGTGGGGTGGGCAGAAGGAAATAGAAGTTGAGGTAAGAGGTGAGTGAGGGTAGGCAGAAGGAAATAGAAGTTGGGGTAAGAGGAGAGAAAGCTTGAGGTAAGAGGTGAGTGGGGGTGGGCAGAAGGAAATAGAAGTTGAGGTAAGAGGTGAGTGAGGGTAGGCAGAAGGAAATAGAAGTTGGGGTAAGAGGAGAGAAAGCTTGAGGTAAGAGGTGAGTGGGGGTGGGCAGAAGGAAATAGAAGTTGAGGTAAGAGGTGAGTGAGGGTAGGCAGAAGGAAATAGAAGTTGGGGTAAGAGGAGAGAAAGCTTGAGGTAAGAGGTGAGTGGGGGTGGGCGGAAGGCAATAGAAGTTGAGGTAAGAGGAGAGAAAGCTTGAGGTAAGAGGTGAGTGGGGGTGGGCGGAAGGCAATAGAAGTTGAGGTAAGAGGAGAGAAAGCTTGAGGTAAGAGGTGAGTGGGGGTGGGCGGAAGGCAATAGAAGTTGAGGTAAGAGGAGAGAAAGCTTGAGGTAAGAGGTGAGTGGGGGTGGGCGGAAGGCAATAGAAGTTGAGGTAAGAGGAGAGAAAGCTTGAGGTAAGAGGTGAGTGGGGGTGGGCGGAAGGCAATAGAAGTTGAGGTAAGAGGAGAGAAAGCTTGAGGTAAGAGGTGAGTGGGGGTGGGCGGAAGGCAATAGAAGTTGAGGTAAGAGGAGAGAAAGCTTGAGGTAAGAGGTGAGTGGGGGTGGGCGGAAGGCAATAGAAGTTGAGGTAAGAGGAGAGAAAGCTTGAGGTAAGAGGTGAGTGGGGGTGGGCGGAAGGCAATAGAAGTTGAGGTAAGAGGAGAGAAAGCTTGAGGTAAGAGGTGAGTGGGGGTGGGCGGAAGGCAATAGAAGTTGAGGTAAGAGGAGAGAAAGCTTGAGGTAAGAGGTGAGTGGGGGTGGGCGGAAGGCAATAGAAGTTGAGGTAAGAGGAGAGAAAGCTTGAGGTAAGAGGTGAGTGGGGGTGGGCGGAAGGCAATAGAAGTTGAGGTAAGAGGAGAGAAAGCTTGAGGTAAGAGGTGAGTGGGGGTGGGCGGAAGGCAATAGAAGTTGAGGTAAGAGGAGAGAAAGCTTGAGGTAAGAGGTGAGAGGGAGGGGGCGGAAGGAAATAGAAGTTGGGGTAAGAGGTGGAGAGCGGATAGAAAGTACTCTTCTGTGTTGGCTTTAGGTCGTCCCTGGTAGGGAGTTTTGCAGTGAGAGGGGAGATCTATATTTCAGATGAAACGTCTTTACATCCTTATGTTTTACTAATGTTCCTTCATGATGACTTATTTTAGAGCCAAATCAAATTTTAATATTTTTTTCCTTATTTTTCTTTTTATGTTAAATATACAAGTATTAAAGTGTATTTCAGAAAAGGGAAGAATAGCTCTAGATGCAATCATTAAATACTATAGTCTTGAAGAAATAATGGGGCTGATGGAATTTTAGTGAATTTTTGAACATTTTCTTAAGATACTTTTTCAAAATGGAAAACAAAGGAGAAATTTTCCTCAGATCTAAATAAACTCTCTGCTAACCAACCCCCCACCTCAGCTGTAGCATGTGGGCCCCCCACTGTCCCCCGAGCCAGAGCTTTATTCTCTAAGGACTAGTGTGCTGTGGTTCTGGTTGGGTACTTTCTTTCCCGGTGATCTCTCATAGACCCCATCTGTTCTGAAGCTCTTTGTGTAAATGTACAATCCCCTCTGTGGCCCAGTGGTTTAGTTATGTTTCTAGCTCTGTGATCTGACACGTAGGAGTTGTTTGGCAATCCTCCTGACTGGCCTCCAGCCATTTCTTTGTGCATACTTTTCACCACAAGCCAATCTCATCATTGAAGATGTTTTTTTTTTTTTTTTTCTGAAAACCACATTAATAAGTATATGTAGGAAGGAAAGAAAACAGCCAAGTCTTTTCCAGTTTTGAAACCCAGGAAATTTACATTTTTTGTTGTGATATCTTGAATAGTATAGTGATTTTTATTTAATGTGTGTGAAGTTTTTTTTCAATTTATTATTTTTAGTGATACTATGTTGTGATCCTCCTGCCTTTGCCTCCCATGTAGTTGGGATGACAGCTGCAGTACAATGCCCAGGTGTGAGGGTGGGCCAGGGATGGACCCTCGGCTTCTCGGGTGCCCTTAGCCTGCCACGTAGCAGTGTCAACTGGCACACACCACCAGGGCTATGCTTATGTGTGATTTTTTTAAAATTAAGGAATAACTCCTGTGGCAGTTACGAAATGTTTTAGACTTAAAAAAAAATGGATTGAAAATACTTTATAAGGTAAGTCTTCTAAAGCATGAATTAGAAAATTTATAAACATTTTTATATTTATTGACATGTTTTTCATGTTCTCTGTATAATTTCCTATATATTTTTTCATGGAGGCAATAACTTCTTATATTTTCCTTTTATATATATATATATTTCCTTTTATATATATGTGTGTGTGTGTGTGTGTGTGTGTATGTATATATACATACACATACATAAATATATGTGTGTGTATATATATATATATATATATATATACAC
>NW_006159524.1:203650-231205 GCF_000334495.1 Tupaia belangeri chinensis
TGTGTGTGTATACATACATATATATATATATATATACACACACACATATATAAGTTTTTGCTACAGAGTGTGTGTGTGTGTGCCAGGAAAAGACAGAGATGGAGAGAGGAGGTAAGAAAGCACCCCCCGCCCCCCACAGGAGGGATGACCATGCAACAATTTCTTCTCCATTCTCTTGTTGGAAATTTGAGGTGCACAAGCACATGTGCCTGGTGTGATTTTCAAGCTGCTGGGTCCAAGATTCGAACCACATAGTCAGCCATGTGGATTCCAGCTACCTTAACCACCATACCACTGGCCAGCTCTCCTTGTATTTTTGATTACCAGTTTCATCATCACTCCTCTGTTCCTCCACCATTATTTATGTTTATTATGGCTTAGATAATTGGAAATGCCAAACAAAATGCCACAGGATACAGGACACAAAAAATGTACTCAACGTATGCATAATAGACAGTTACATAGGAATGGGCAAAAATAATTGACTAATGATAATAACTCTAGATTCCAGTATCTTATGAACAAAAGCATAGAAAAAGTGTGTCAGAGTGATAATATTCTTTAACTGGAAGTTTGAATTGCATTTTCAGTTGATATCTATGTTACCTTATTTGTAGAAACAGTTTTTGAAATTTTTTTTTTTTTAAGAGGATTTTGCTATAGGGCACATGCGCTTGCCAGACAGACAGAGAGAGACAGAGAGACAGAAAGTGAGAAATCACCCCCAGGGGGATGGCCACGCTGTAATCCCTTCTTCTCCATTCTCCTCTCGGGATCTTGGACACACACGCACACGCACTCGGCTTGAATTTTTTAAGCCACCAGGTCCGGGACGCGAACCGCAGTCGACTACATGGGAGTCCAGCAACATAGCCATTACACTAACTGCTGGTCCCTGAAATTCTAAATTACTGCTTTATCCTTACAATAACCTTTAAAGGTTATTGTAAAGAAGATGAGTAAAATTAACTTAAGACTCAGAGAATTAAAATGATAGGGCTACTGTGTGGAAGACCTGGGGATGGAACTCGTTTTCTGCCTTCATCGCCCACCAGTTGCCTGTCTCATATCACAGCTACTAGTGCTTGGAGTGGACCTCCTCATGGCCAAGTATATATATATATACACACACACATATATAAGTTTTTGCTACAGAGTGTGTGTGTGTGTGCCAGGAAAAGACAGAGATGGAGAGAGGAGGTAAGAAAGCACCCCCCGCCCCCCACAGGAGGGATGACCATGCAACAATTTCTTCTCCATTCTCTTGTTGGAAATTTGAGGTGCACAAGCACATGTGCCTGGTGTGATTTTCAAGCTGCTGGGTCCAAGATTCGAACCACATAGTCAGCCATGTGGATTCCAGCTACCTTAACCACCATACCACTGGCCAGCTCTCCTTGTATTTTTGATTACCAGTTTCATCATCACTCCTCTGTTCCTCCACCATTATTTATGTTTATTATGGCTTAGATAATTGGAAATGCCAAACAAAATGCCACACGATACAGGACACAAAAAATGCCACAGGATACAGGACACAAAAAATGTACTCAACGTATGCATAATAGACAGTTACATAGGAATGGGCAAAAATAATTGACTAATGATAATAACTCTAGATTCCAGTATCTTATGAACAAAAGCATAGAAAAAGTGTGTCAGAGTGATAATATTCTTTAACTGGAAGTTTGAATTGCATTTTCAGTTGATATCTATGTTACCTTATTTGTAGAAACAGTTTTTGAAATTTTTTTTTTTTTAAGAGGATTTTGCTATAGGGCACATGCGCTTGCCAGACAGACAGAGAGAGACAGAGCGACAGAAAGTGAGAAACACAAGGGGGATGGCCACGCTGTAATCCCTTCTTCTCCATTCTCCTCTCGGGATCTTGGACACACACGCACACGCACTCGGCTTGAATTTTTTA
The DNA here is from genome assembly GCF_000334495.1 of Tupaia belangeri chinensis. NCBI lineage: Eukaryota > Metazoa > Chordata > Mammalia > Scandentia > Tupaiidae > Tupaia > Tupaia belangeri. Next base: position 205,578 of record NW_006159524.1, read on the forward strand.
AGCCACCAGGTCCGGGACGCGAACCGCAGTCGACTACATGGGAGTCCAGCAACATAGCCATTACACTAACTGCTGGTCCCTGAAATTCTAAATTACTGCTTTATCCTTACAATAACCTTTAAAGGTTATTGTAAAGAAGATGAGTAAAATTAACTTAAGACTCAGAGAATTAAAATGATAGGGCTACTGTGTGGAAGACCTGGGGATGGAACTCGTTTTCTGCCTTCATCGCCCACCAGTTGCCTGTCTCATATCACAGCTACTAGTGCTTGGAGTGGACCTCCTCATGGCCAAGTGTGATTTGAGTCCTGGACATGGTAGCTTGCTTTCTCACTTGCCTTTTCTCTCTCCCTCTGGTCAAATTAAAAAACAATAGTAATAATAAATATTTTAATAATAATAAATAATATTTTTTTTAAAAGAAAGAAACAAATCTGAATTCCAGGTATTTGAAATCTTAGTCCACCAGTCCCTACTCTTTTTTTCAAAGTTAGTAACATTATGTTCTACTTGTTCATAATATTCTTGGTATTTTAATCCTTGGCCACCCCTATCCCCAATGTTCTATTTAGTCAAAGGAATGCTTTCTCTATTTTTAAATATATTTTCTATCATAGCCAATATTAGGTTATTTCAGTCTGGTCAGATTCTCACTATGCCATATCCAAGATCTAAAAATCACTGCAGCACTTAAGAGTATTAAACCGCACCCATGTTTCTCACACTTTCTCTTGGTTAGGAATCCTGGCTTGGTTTAGCTGGGTTTTCTGCACACTTTCTTTCAGGGTCTCAGTTGAGCTATAAACACAGGAGGGCCTGCCTGGGGAGAGACCCACTCCCAAGCTCACGTGGGGGCGGCACAATTCAGTTTCTCGCGGGTTGTTGGACAAAGGACCTCAGTCTTAGCAGCTGGCTGTGGGCTGCCCCAGGCCCTGACCTTTTCCCACAGCTTTCTTCATCAAAGCATGTCAGCCAAAACGGCGGTAAAGAGTCTGCTAGCAAGGCAGAAATCAGCCTTTTAAAACATAATTACAGAAGTGTCAGTTCCCCAATGTCGATAGCTGTTTCTTTCTTTTTATTTACTTTTTATTTATTATCATCATAATCTTGTTTATATAACATTGAATTGCATTTAACTTTACAGTGTATTACATTGCTTTTTCAAAAGGGTTGCCATGCATGTCAGTCAGTACAGAGATATTAAACTCCCCACTTCATCATTCAATATCTTTTCATTCCTTTTTTTCCGATCATTATTATTATTATTCCAATTATTTTTTTAAACAATCAGTATTTCTCATTTTTCTTGTAAAAAGACTTTATCCATTATGAAATACTTCTCAGACCAAACCAGTTGCTAATGCTATACATGTCGTCATCAACAGGTAATAAGCTGATAGTTGTTTCTTAAAAGCAAGTTACCCAAGGGGGTGGGATTGCACTGGCTGTGAACACAGAGGTAGGAGTCTTTGGGGCTATTCTAGAGGATGCCGCCTTGCATCCTAGTGCCAAGAAGAGCTGGAGACTGTGTATGAAGCTATTGCAGTTTTTTCTTCACTAAGGGTCTCTCAGATGAGTTGAAACTCGAGTAGAGAATTGAAGAAAGTAAAGGAATAAAAAGAGCAAAAGTTTGAAGGGAGAGCAGGGCAGGCATAGGGAATGGCCACTGCAAAGGACTTGTGGTGGCCGAGAGCCGGTTAGGGGCTGAAGGGAGGTGAATGAGGTGGAGAGTGGTAGGCCATGGCATAAGAGAAGTAGACCACTCTAAGACTGTACAGAGACTTTATTGTGAGTGGGATGGGAAGGCTCTAAGTAAACTTATGTGACCTGAGATGTTATGGAGTGGTCATGCTGCTGGTGTGTGGGACGGCTAAGCGCACTCACAGGAGACCAAGGTGATGATGGCTCGTTCCAGGGTGCTAAGACTGAGTAAGTTTGAAGAGAAAATATAATAGGATTTTCTGATGGATTGAATGTGAGGTGTGAGGGGAGAGGAGAGGCCACAGATGACTTGATGACTTTTGGCCTGAATTAGTGAACTGGTCATTTTCTAAGAAGGGCAAGTTATTTGAGGAGCAGTTTTGGACGAACATCAGAAGTTCATGTGATATTGGGACCAACGGATGGTATAATGGCTATGTCGCTGGACTCCCTTGTAGTTGACCGTGGTTCGAGTCCCAGACTCAGCGGTTCAAAACTCACTCCAGGTGCGTGCATGCATGCCTGAGATCCTGAGAGGAGAATGGAGGAGAAGGGATTGCAGCATAGCCATCCCCCTGGGGAGTGATTTCTTGTTTTCTGTCTCTCAGTCTCTCTCTGTCTCTCTGGCGAGTGCACATGCCCGATAACAAAAATCTCTCTCTGAAAAAAAAAAGAAGTTCATGTGCTATTAATATAATATTATGAAGTACAGAAGGGGGGACTGAAGGAGGAAATATTAGTTAAAAGACTATAGCAGTTCTTTAGGCAAATGATGAGATCTTGAACCATTACTGTCCTCATGACTGCTTGTTCACATTTAGTACATGCTTAGTGGATGCAGGGCACTGATCTAAGTAATTTGCATAGATTAGCTTTCTATTTTTTTAAACAATTATTTTATTTCATTTTATTTACTGTCATTATTTTATTTTATTTTTTCGGGATTGACCGAGAGAGACAGAGTGAGAGAGAGAGAGAGAGAGAGAGAGAGAGAGAGAGAGAAGGAAAGAGAGAAAGCAAGCTGCCAGGACCAGGACTCAAATTTCGGTCAGCCATGTGGGAGTCCAGCAGCCTTAATCACCACACCACCTGCACCTGCTGGCCCCATAGATTAGCGTTTTTTTCTTTCTTTTTTTTTTTTTTGGAGAGGTTTTTGCCATAGGGCGCATGTGCCCACCAGAAAGACAGAGAGAGACAGAGACAGAAAGCGAGAAATCACCCCCCCAGGGGGGATGGCCACGCTGCAATCCCTTCTCCTCCATTCTCCTCTTGGGATCTTGGGCACGCATGCACACATGCCTGGCATGAGTTTAAGCCACCAAGTTTGAGACTGAAACCGCGGTCGACTACATGGGAGTCCAGCGACATAGCCATTACACTAACTGCTGGTCCCAGCTTTTTAAATTCTTATAGTAGCCCTGGACGCAGCCCAGACAAGGTGTCTGGAGGAGGCTAGGGACAGTCATCCCTGTTAATATATCATTTTGTAATGGGAAGAACTGAGCAGAAAGATGCTTCCTCAGATAGCAGAATTAGTAAACGTTAGAGCTGGCATGGAAACCAGGCAGTCTCACTTGGGGTCCGTCACTAAGCAGAGTAAGATTTATCCTGCCGTGTCCTCCTTGCGAAATACTGCTTGAGGGCTGAGAAAGCAGGCATGGAAAGAAGACAGGGATTTAAAGTATTATGGAAGTAGAATCATTAACTTTAGGCAATGGCCAGGTAGAAGGGAAAAGGGAAGAGCTGAAGTGTGAAATTTCCTGTTTTGAGAGGTGTTAGGACATTTCTATGATTTACCGAACTGCTCCTTGTAGGAGGGAGAGCAAGTTAATTTGTGGAGCTGTAGAGTCTCAGATGTCTTTAGAACAGCGTTATGGTATGCACTCAACAGAAAATTGGACGTCTGAGTCTGGAGCTCAGAAACAAGAATTGGGCTATAAATATAGAGTTGGAAATTGAACATATACTGTCAGGTCATCAGAAAAGTCATGATGCATGCATTGAAAAACATATCCTGGGAACCAGCAGTTAGCGTAATGGCTGTGTCACTGGACTCCCACGTAGTCGACCGCAGTTCACGTCCTGGACCCGGTGGCTTAAAACTCACGCCGGGCGCGTGTGCGTGCGTGCCCAAGATCCCGAGAGGAGAATGGAGGAGAAGGGATTGAGGCGTGACCATCCCCCCTGGGGGGTGATTTCTCGCTTTCTGTCTCTATGTCTCTCTCGGTCTGTCTGGCGAGCGCACGCGCCCTACAGTGAAAATCTCTCCAAAAAAAAAAACCAAAAAAAAAAACCCACAAAAAACCAAAAACCATATCCTGACTTTTCCAGCAACCCAATATTATTAATTAAAGCTGTAGTGCTAGGTGAAATCCCTGTCAGAGGTAGTAGAGGAAGGATATTGGGCAATGACAGAAAATAAGAGAAATACGTGCTTTCCTCCTGTTTTTACACTTCATTAATGAATTTCCAATAAATGATAAAGGTGGGATTAAAATGCTTTCTAGGGCCAGCTGGTGACATGGTGGTTAAGGTGACTGGATCCGCATGCCTGTGTAGTCAGGTCCCAAACCCAGCAGCTTAAAAACCTTAAAAACCATGCTGGGTGCGTGTGTATATATGCCAATCCCAAAAGGAGACTGGAAGAGAAGGGACTGTAGTATGGTCGCCTTCCTTGGGGGTTGGGAGGTGCTGTCTCACTCTCCCAACCCCTGCAAGCACACAAGCCCTGTAGCAAAATAAATAAATAAATAAATAGGTTTTTGTTTGTTTGTTTGTTTTTCAAGAGAGATTTTTTGCTACAGGGCACATGTGCTCTCTGGAGAGACAGAGAGAGACAGAAAGTGAGACATCACGTTCCAGGGGGGGATGGCCACACCTCCATATCTTCTCCTCATCCCTTCTCAGGATTTTGGGCACACATACACATGTACCTGGTGTGAGTTTCAAGCTGCCGGATCCAAGACTTGAATCATGGTTGGCCATGTGAGATTCCAGCGATGTAACCATTACTCCGTCTGCTGGTCCCAATTTTGAAAGGCTTTTTAAAAATTCACATGAAGCTCTAAGTTTATCCAAGCATTTTGTTGCAGTAATTTTTAACTTCCTTCATCTAGTTTTCATTAATTCTTTAGCTCAGATTGATGAATTGCAACAGGGTTGGCTCTGCAGTGCAGTGGGTAAGCACTGTGCATAGGGAGCCAAATCCCATGTGGCCGGCCATAGTTCAAGCCGCAGCCCAGTGGCTGGGAAAAACAAAAATGCTGGGCACACGTGCGCATGCTCACAATCCTTTCTTAAGGCCTAAATATGGCCTGGAGGGTAATCAGGGAGAGGAAGGGGGGCAAGCTTTGTGGTGCCAAGGGGTCTTTCTGTTTCACAGAGCCTGTATCTGTGTGCTATTTGAGTAAAGGGCAGCTCTCAGGACCTGGACGCAGCCCAGACAAGGTGTCTGGAGGAGGCTAGGGACAGTCATCCCTTTCTAACCCCAGTTCAGATTTTGTGTTCTTCCTCTGATTTCTGGCGGTCAACAACCTTCTTGATCATGCAGAAGAGGCTGAGGGCAAGTCTGTCTGTGAGTGACCCAAAACAGATCCTGTGTGGGACACCTGGAGGGACCCTCCTACTGGGATGTGGCCTTATAAGGTCACTGAAGAGCAGACAGCTACAAACTTATCTGTTAGGCTCTCAGCAGGGTATGCAGCCCATAGAACCTAGGGGTTCAGGGAGGTTGATTGGGCTTGAGCAGACTCCTGCTAGGAATTAGGAGGCCCAGTCGTGCAGTTCAGGATTAGAAGGTAGTCTGGGATGTTTCCATCTTCTCTCAGTCTGGCCTGGAGGTGGCGAATCTCTGGTACCCTCATCTCTCTCAGGTGGTACTCCATTTACCTTTGCCCACCCTTACACTTGAGGGAGGTCCAGAAATGCTGCGTGGGGTAGTGACCATTGTAGCAAGTAGCCACTCTCCTGGACTTGAATCTGAAGGAAAGAGAGTGCGGGCCTGCCCTGCCCATCCTTAAGGGGGATGTGTCCAGATTGCTCAAAGTCTGTTGGAATGGAAGTCCTCTCTCGCATCCTTTGGGCTATGGAGTCTTGATCCTAAAAGGAGCTCCCCCTGCTGATCCACTCATGGTCCACTCACAGCTGTTCTTGCAGCTTGGCATGGGCGTGGGTGGAAGGTGTGATATTTTCTTGGAACCGGTGTATTCCTTCACTTCCATAAACGTACGAGATGTGTTAGCTCTGTGCCCGCTTCCTTCTTCTGCAGGTGGGGAGTGCTGGGATCTCAGGTGGGAGTCGGATTTGGTGTTTCAGAGGAGAGGTCCTCCAGCCTTTTCTTCCTGTAGTGGGGGAGGGCTCAGCTCACCAGTTTCAGAGGTTGACTCCCTCTTTACTTTTCTTTCTTTCTTTCTTTCTTTCTTTCTTTCTTTCTTTCTTTCTTTTTTTGGATATTTTTTTGCTATAGGGTGTGTGCGCTCGCCAGACAGATAGAGACAGACAGAGATAGAAAGCGAGAAATCATCCCCCAGGGGGTATGGCCACGCTGCAATCCCTTTTCCATTCTCCTCTCGGGATCTTGGGCACACACGCACACGCGCCCGGCGTGAGTTTAAGCTACCAGGTCCGGGTCTCGAACCGCGGTCAACTACGTGGGAGTCCAGCGACATAGCTATTACGCTGACTGCTGGTTTCTACTTTTCTAAGGAGAGATTCTTGTTTCAGAAGTTCCTGCTGTCTTTTTCCTGTACTTCATCATTCTCACATCACTTCGCTTCTGGAAGCTTAGGCATTTATTCCGTTTTTAGATTTTATTTTTATGTTTTTAGTCTTTCTTACCAGAGAGAAGTCAAAGTAGGTGTTTTTAGTTAGCTGTCTTCCCTCCTTCTTCTCTCTTGTCTATTATTGAACATAGTAGCTATGATTATTTTAGTGTCTGTACATGGCAACACTAATAACTCCATCATTTGTGAATTTGTTTCTTTGGTTTTGCTTTTGATTGATCTTGTTTCTTAAGTCGAGTAGTTTTAAAATAATTGCTTGTCCTCCTATGTTAAAAGTTGTGGAAGCCGTGGATCATCTTATTTTTACCCAGAGAGGTTTTACTGTATCCTCTGACACAGAGTTAGTAGTGACTGAGTGGAGGCCTTGCTCCGATTTTAAGTGTTCTCTGACCTCTGGTTTGTTTCCGCTCTTAGGAGTGTAGACTCTCAGGGTTCCCATTTGAGATCTTGTGTTTTCTAGAGACTTTCCTTTCCGGTGACTGTTGAATGCCAATTTTTGTCTTTTATACATCTTAAGACTACCAAAACTTCTGCCTGCTTTTCAGGGGCTTCCTGACTCTTGTCCCCCGTGTGGTCTGCAGTAAGTGTCAGACTTACCTCCTTTTTCACATTCCTTCCTACCAAGGCTTAGCCCTCGTTTCTCTGAGCTCTTTGATTATACAATATGGCATGTTATGATAGGCATACTATATTAAATGCTCCTTTCTTATAAAAATTTCTTCTCTCGATCTCAAGACTTCACTATAAACTTTGTATTAAACTAGTTTAAGTCATTCCACATTATTTTTTAAATGTCTTTTTTCTTTTGATCCAGTATGAAAATGTTCATTATTTTCTTATTTTCAGGTCTTCAAGTCTTAGCTGCATTGGAAGCCACAAACTTTAATTTTTCTCTTCTAGTCTTAGAAGATTGCCCAAAACTCTATTGATTCTCTGCTTCTTGGCAACAACTAAATGCCCAAATTCTCAACCTTTCTCTTTGTGTCAAGAAAAAGAATGGCATATGTCCTAAGACTTACAACTTCTAGCATGTTTCTTACATCTCTGTGTTTTCTTTCTTTCTAGGATCTTGGCTCTTCAATTCTTTATCATCTTATTAAGTTCAAAGTGATATTTAATTTTATTTATCAAGCTTTGTAGTTGTTCTTGGTGGGAGTATTGGTATGTCCATGCTTCTCTATAATAACAGAAGGTATGATTTCTTTTTTCTTTTCTTTTCTTCTTCTTTTAACTTGCTATTGGAGGAATGCACTTGCTAGAGACAGAGAGACAGAAAGGAAGAGAGAGCCAGAGAATGAAGAAGAAAAAGCACTCACCTGGGGGATGACCATACTACAATTTCTTCTCCATACTCCTCTTGGGATTTGGGGCACACAAGCACATGCACTGGTCATGTTTTTAAAGTCACTAGGTTCAGGACTTGGACCAGGCAGTCAACCATGTGGGACCCAGCCACTTTAACCACTGAACCATTTGGCTAGCCTACTAGAAGCTATGATTAAATTTTAATATTTTAAATATTTTATTTAGGAAAACTTGTTAATGAAATAGTGATGCATACACACAATCTAAATTACACAGACTATAATAAAAAGTCACCTTTCTTCCCGTGTCTAGTCTTAGTATTCATTTCTCTGGAAGAAAAGTTGTAGTTTATTGTTCATTCGTTTGTATCTATCATGAGTACATATATCCATATAAGTTTATATCCCTTTCATTAACATCTTTTTAATTGTCAGAGGATGTGTGTACTTGCTAGAGAGAAACTAACAGAGGGCAGGGGAGAAAGTACTCCCCCCCAGTGGCGCGTGGTCATGCCGCAGTCCCTTCTCCATTGTTCCAACCTCTTAGAATTTGGGGTATACATGTGCATACGCTTGGCATATTTTTCAGGCTACCAGGATTTGAACCTTGATCAGAGCCAGTATTCGAGTATTAGCCCAGGTCCCTTAATCACTAGGCTACAGGGCCAGCCCTTGTTAACATTTAAAAATTTAATTATGGAGACCAGCGTGTGGGATGGTGGTTAAGGCACTGACTGGACCCTCTCACATGGCCAACCATGGTTTGAGTCCTGGACCTGGTGACTTGTTTTCTCATTTTCCCTTTCTCTTTCTCTATGTCACTCTGGTCAAATTTAAATAAAGGAGTGAATAAATAAAATTAGATAAATAATCCTTAAAAAATAAATAAAAATAAGAATTTAATTATGAGGGACCAGCGGATGGTTACATCGCTGGACTCCCACATAGTTGACCACATTTCGAGTCCCAGACCCGGTGGCTTAACACTCACGGTGGGCATGTATGCATATGTTCCCCAAATCCCAAAAGGAGACTGGAGGAGAAGGGATTGCAACATGGCCATCCCCCCAGTGATTTCTCTTTCTTTGTGTCTCTGTCTCTCCAATGAGTGCATGTGCCCTAATACCAAAAATCTTAACCAAAAAAAATTAAGTATGAAATATTGCAAATATACCTTAAAAAAACAGAGGATATGACAACAATTCTTGTACTCACAATCTAGGCCTAACAAATATTAACACTTTACATTTATTTATATCCTCTTTTTCTTAGGAAATAAAAAAAAATCCCTAATTTAAAAATACAATTTTTGGTAATTTTTTTCCATTCATTATGATTTTTAAGTTTCATTAATGCCGACACGTACAGATCTCCCTTATTCATTATAATTTTATACATGGTATTTCTTTAATTGCTCCCCTGCCAACCCTTAATTTTGGTGGCTTCTTTTGTTTCTTTCTTTTTTTTTCATAATTGTGTCTTATGTTCTGGACTTCATATTTTCTCACAAGATTTTTTTATGTTTAAAATACATGATTTCAGGGACCAGCAGTTGGCATAATGGCTGTGTCGCTGGACTCGTATGTAGGGGATGGAAAACTAAAGCAAAAGATGTCTTTAGTGTCATGGTGATACAATGAGGTTTGTATAGAGCATGTTGAATTTCAGATATAATGCAAATCTTTGGTTTGTTCATCTTTGTTATGTCTCAAGATTTATGAATAGTCCATTTTGGGAAAAAAATTGCAAATGAGCTTGACCCCTATTTCTTTACCAGAGTATTCCATATGTAATATATAATGTAACATAAATATTCTCCTTAAAAATGTTTCCTCTCTTATAAAGATTTCACTTGAGAATGCCCAAAGTTTATTTTACTTATTCTGTGAGCAAGAAAGAGACAGAGATAACACTCCCAACACTCTTACCCTACCCTCCGCCAGCTCCAGCTCATGGGAGATGCCCAGACACAGACCTCGAACCCACCCTTGTGGGTTATCCTCATAGAGCATTGCAGTGTTCCGCCATACCACTGCCTAGCCCCAAGAATGCCAATCAAATTAGCTTAATTAATTTCACTTTAGAAGAGCTTTTTGTTTATCCTTTTATTTAATTTAGCAAATTCTTAGGTGCTTTAAGAATGGTAATATTTTTCTTTCTTAGGTCTGTAATAGTTTGATAGCATTTTAATCAATGAAGATATATTGATTCATTTTACGTGCCTAGCCCTTTGCTAAGTGTTATTGTGGATATTACTGGAAATATTAGGACATTATCTTGGCCCACATGGAGGTTAAAACTTAATTGAAGGGAAATAAACTGATCATTAGACCACACTAAAGTGCCAGTTGTATGGATATTAGGTGAGATTTGCAGTGGATCACAAAGGATGATGGAGGTTTGATTTTGTAAAGTAGAGAAGGGAAGATCTTTAGTAGCAAGAACTCAAATGTTGAATACAAAACAGGTGAAGAATGAAGAGTTTAACCATTATACAGTTGGGGGTATACATTTGCGACAATGAGAATTTAAATGAAATAGAGGAAAGGGTCACCAATAGTTCAAAAAGGTTGGAATTAATAAGTAGGCAATAAGAAGCCCATATCAGTTATAAAATCAATATTTTAGAAAGTTGAGTGGCTCAGAGCAAGGGGAATGAAGTCAACTAAAAAACTTTCATAGAAATGTGGGAAATTAAGCTTAGGTATAGTCTTAAAAAAAATAATAATAAATTAAAAAGCCTGTTCTTTGGGCCAGAAATCCTGTTTGTGTAACTTCCAGGAAGATACTCCAAAGTCCATGGTTTCAGAAGGGGCAGGGAACTAAATCAAGTGAAATTTTTCAAGTGTTCTTTCATAAGCTACTGCCATAGAACTGTAAAGGAATTCATAAATAGCCTTCTCAGGTTCATGAATTTTCTGAAATTATATGTAAAATTTGAGATTATGTGCATTTTCTGGACAAGAGTATCAAATTCCAAAAAAAGTCTTATGACCCCCCCGTTACAATAATTACTTAAAAGATTTACTTCCTCCAAGTCTCAGTCCTTATTGTTTCAGAGACTGCTGAAACGAAGTAGAAAGAAGACAGATGATTACATTATACAGAACCACACGAAATAGCCAACATTTTATTTAGTCGTTTTTAGCATACATCAATTTTATATCATTCAACCTATATATCCTTAAATAATTTTTGTGTGTTTTGTTAAAATAGAAATGTGTTATCTTTAAGAATGTAGTAGTAGGACCAGCAGATGGCATTATGGTCACGTCTCTGGACTCCCATGTAGCAGACCGCAGTTCAAGTGCTGAACCCAGCAGCTGCGTCACTGAGCTATCATGTAGCCAGTCACGGTTCAAGTCCCAGACCCAGTGGCTTAAACTCACATCAGGTGCATGTGCATGCATACCCAAGATCCCAAGAGGAGAATGGAGAAGAAGGGATTGCGGCATGGCCATCCGCCCTGGGGGGTGATTTCACAAACAAAATAACTTTCACCGGATGTGTGTGCATGAGTGCCTAAAATCCTGACAGAAGAGTGGAGGAGGAGGGATTGTGGCAAGACTATCCGCCCGGGGAATGATTTCTTGTTTTCTGTTTCTCTGGCGAGTGCACATACCCTATAGCAAAAAATTTCTCTCTAAAAAGTAAAAAAAAAAAAAAAATGAATGTCATAGCACATATTCAAATCTGTGCTTAAATATATTTAGTTCATGAAGGTAGTTAGGTTCTGTTATCTTAGTTTCTATGTTCTATAAACTTAATGCCTTTTTATATGTATAGGTTCAGGTATTGCTGTATTTTTTCAGAGTATTTCTCCTGTGTGTTTATGGTTTCTGCTGTGGTAAAATAAGATAGAGAAATGGTGGAAACAGAAATGAAAGCTGGATATAAGAATTGCAAATATGTTCAGATTATTCACTAAACTCCATTGTTGGTTAACCTCTCCTGAGCGCTTTCATAATGAAATTTCTCAGGTCTTGTCCAGGGGTGGGATTAAAAAGTGCATTGATGAATCTGTCCTTTGTTTCAGTGCCATGAGCACAGAGGGCTGAGTTGGTGGAATGCATACCATACCCTCAGTGTTCCATTAATGGCTTGGATTTAATCAGAATTTCTTTGTTTGCCAGGGTATTACATTTCTACAGATGGATTATATGAGTTTAATAAATGTAGTTTGGCAGTTGAAACTTTGGATCTGGAAAACCAAATTTAATTTAAGCTATTAAAAGAGTTCAGATTGGCAGCAGTACAATTTACCTTGAAGTTTCCTTTTGTTTTCTCAATTTTTGCTATCCTTTATTTTTCAATTGAAAATAAAAACAAGAGAGGCCAGCAGTTGGCATAGTGATTACGTCACTGAATTCCCATGTGGCTGACCATGGTTTGAGTCCCAGACGTGGTAGCTTGAAACTCATACTGGTTACGTATATGTGTGTGCCCAAGATCCCGGGAGGAGAATGGAGGAGAAGGGATTGTAGTGTGGTCGTCTCCCATGCAGAGTGATTTCTCACTTTCCCACTCATTGTCTCTCTTTCTCTCTCTGGTAAATGCACCCACCATAAGGCAAAAGCCTTTACAAAAAAAAAAAATATTAATACCGATAATGAAAACAAGGAAGTATATTATTGATTGAGGGTACTTTAAGCTTATTCTTTTTTTCTTTATAGGTTACTTTCTGATTCTGAACAGCTCAACATTTTAAGAAAAGCAAGATCTTACATAAAACAGAGGAAGTTTGATGAAGTGGTAGGTATACAGACCTTGAAAACATAAATACCAGATTATCGTTTCTGGGAGTGGGGGTGAAGTCTGGTGTTGGAGAGCAAAGTGGGCAGGTCAGGGAGCTTCTCTCTCTCTTTTTTTTTTTTTACCGTGAGTCAAATTTCCCCGAAGGGGAATTTTATTGATTACTTTATTCCCTTACAAACAGACCAACTGTAATCAAATGAGGTGAACATTCACCTCAGGATTTTGCCATCTTCATAATAGAAAAGATGAGGCTTAGAACTGGATCCCTTGACCCTTTCTCTTCTTATCCCCTCCCAGTTCACAATGCTTACATCTCTTGATAGCCAGCGTTCTCTTAGATCTGCAGCTGGGCTCAACACATTCAAGCCTCAGCACAATCTTCTTTGCAGTTTTTGCCTTTTTCCGGAAAATAGGCTTAGTATGTCCACCATAGCCACTCCGCTTCCTGTCATAACGCCGCTTTCTCTGAGCATACAGAGAATCCTTGCCCTTTTTGTACTGTGTCACTTTATGAGGTTGGTGCTTGCCACACTTCTTACAGAAGGTCTGGTGGGTTTTAGGGACGTTCACCATGCTTGTGGGCCTGCTATCTGCACAAAAAAGCAGCGAGCTTTTCTGACCTGTCTCAGAACAGTTCAATTTCAAGCTTGAGTCGCTGCTTTCGTCATGAACATGTTGCTCTTATTTTCAATAACATTATGGGTAAATTTTTGTAGATTAGCATTAGAAGTGAACTATTACTATTTCTTAAAATGAGAAAATGTATTCCAATTGTATGCCACCCTTCTTGTATATAGCACCACAAATTTGTCATCTGGAATGGTGCATATACTATCACAAGTCTCATGATTCATATAGATACTTTGACTCCCAACCCCACTCTCTTCATTATTTTGTTCCTTTGTTGAATGTTCACATAACTTTGAAATAGGAAAGAATTTTCTTTTCAGTTTCTAAAGTTTTTTATTTATTTATTTTATTTTATTTTATTTTATTTTGAGAGATTTTCGCTATAGGGCGTGTGCGCTTGCCAGACAGACAGAGACAGACATAGAGACAGAAAGCGAGAAATCACCCCCCCAGGGGGGATGGTCAAGCCACAATCCCTTCTCCTCCATTCTCCTGTCGAGATCTTGGGCACGCTAGCACACATGCCCGGCTTGAGTTTTAAGCCATCGGGTCCGGGATGCGAACCGTGGTTGACTACGTGGGAGTCCAGCGACATAGCCATTATGCTAACTGCTAGTTCCCAAGTTTTTTAATGGTTAAGCTATGTATTTAAAAAAAAAAAATTGAATTATTTTTACAATTTTATTAATTATTGTCATTATTTTTAAGTTTGCTATTGGGTGCGTGTACTCATTAGAGAGAAATTGAGTGAAGAAGAGAGAGAGTAAGGCACCAGATCTGGGACTTGAACTGTAGTCGGCCATGTGGGAGTCCAGCACCTTAACCACCACCTGCTGGCCACCCATTTATTTCTAGTGCTTATTTTAGTTGTTGTTATAGATATTTTTCTCAAATATTATATAATTTTAGTGATAGTTTATGATTATTTGGCTAGTCTGGTGTGAGGAAGTAAAAAATTATATAAATATGGGCATCTGTGTTGTTTAGGACCTATATTAAGAGCTTGAAGGCCATTACTGTGAAACAAATACTTTTATTATTAAACATTCATATGTCATAGGTAGTTTATATTTATGATGCCCTTTCTTAAAACTTCATTTATTCTAGAATTTTTATTATACTTTGCAAGAATATCCTCGAACAGTTGAAAGCTATTCTTAATCTTGCCCCTATTACTCTAATTTTAATACAGGAGTGGTTTGGCTCTTAGGAACTTTACAATTTTCCATTCTTTGAATTTAGATTTTCTTATTCTTTCTATATGAAAGGTTTTTTTTTTTTCTTTTTCCTTTAGGTCTCTCTTTGCAGGGAGCTGATTAATCTTGCATTGGAAGGATTGTCCTATTATCACACTTATGACAGATTCTTTTTGGGCATCAATGTTGTTACTGGTTTTGTGGGATGGACATCTTATGCTTCTTTGGTGATCATCAAGTCTCATTCCAACCTCCTAAAAGGTGTTAGTAAAGAAATTAAGGTAAGTTCAGAAAGTAAAATGAGGATTCAGGTCATGGTGTAAAATCAGTGGGCCCAAGGAAAGGAATTTAAACAAATAAGTATAGTAAGTTCATTGCATGTGCAAGTCATCATACTAAACTTTTATTTATCTCTTATTTGTTTTGTTGTACTGGGTCTTTTTGCTCAGTTATCTCTATTCTTTCAGTTGGGGAAAAGATATACTATTACTAATAATGGCCATGGGCGAGCGGGTGGCTTGGTGGTTATGTGGCTGGATCCCACATAGTTGACTACTTGGTTCAAATGCCAGACCTGGTGGCTTGGGGAACATGTCAGGTATGTATGCATACATGACAAAAATCTCAAGACAAAAATGGAGAAGAAGGGATTGCAGTGTGGCCATTCAACTTGGGAGGATGCCTTCTCATCTTCTCTCTCTGTCCAGTACACACCCTCTATAGCAAATTTAATAAATAAATAAATAAATGAATGAAAATAATGGACCTTGGGAACCAGCAGTTAGCGTAATGGCTATGTTGCTGGACTCCCACGTAGTCGACCGTGGTTCGTGTCCCGGACCCGGTGGCTTAGAACTCATGCCGGGCACGTGTGCGTGCGTGCCCAAGATCCCAAGAGGAGAATGGAGAAGGGATTGCGGCGTGACCATCCCCCCTGGGGGGTGATTTCTCGCTTTCTGTCTCTATGTCTCTCTCTGTCTGGCTGGCAAGCACACGCACCCTATAGTGAAAACCTCTCCCAAAAAAAAAATAAATAAATAAAGGACCTAAAAGTAGAACTACTGTATGATCCAGCAGTCCCAGTCCTGGGTATTTACCCAAAGGACAGGAGAATGCACTGTCGGAAAAGCGCTTGCACATTTATGTTTATTACAGCATTATTCATGATTGCTAAGACATGGAACCAACCCAAATGTCCATGAGCAGATGAATGGATTGAAAAAATGTGGCACATGTATTCTATGGAATAGTATTCAGCCATAAAAAACAACAAGACCCTGACATTTGATAGAAAGTGGTCAAAAATGGAAGATTTATTGCTGAGTGAAGCAAGCCAGGATATGAAAGAAAGATAGTGTATGTATCCACTTTATGTGTTCCAACCGTCTGCACTGTGGAAGAGACTGCAGGGTTAGAGGGCATAAAAGCAGTGAAAATAGTTATGGATGCTGGAGATAGTGAGGAAAAAGTATGAGGAGAAGAGTGTAGAGAAGGAAATCACGGAGGAAAAATAGAGAAGCAAGATATTTGTAGGACACAGCAATGGTTTATTACCTGTTGATAATGTGTATCGTACTCCAACACACGTTGGATAAATTCTCTTTACAAGTCAAATGATATATAATGATCAAATGTTTAAAAAAAAATAATAATGGCCCTGTAGTTTAAGAAGGCTATAGAGGCAGTTGTATAAATAATTTAAATTCTTTGATAATGTTAATTGTGTTGGTTTCCTGTTCTTTTTTACAACTATTTAGCATGTTATACATATTATTACATACCTGTCTAGTACCAGTGGACAAAAAACTTTTTCAAAGCAATATATTTATCTGATATTGAAAGTCTAGGGACAGAAAAGCATAAAATCACTTGTTAAAAGGTTTCTTTTCTTTAAATAATGTTTCTTTTAAATGTTTCTTAATATGTTTTTAAGGCATTATTTTTACCTTAAACTTTCTGAAATTTTCCGAAATTTCCAGAACTTTCTATTCTTATTTTAAGAATTTGTCTCTAGCTTGCTTTACTTTTTTTTTTCTTTTCTTTTTTTTTTTGGGAGAGGTTTTTGCTATAGGGTGCGTGTGCTCACCAGACAGACAGAGAGAGACAGAGAGACAGAAAGTGAGAAATCACCCCCCAGGGGGGATGGCCACACCGCAGTCCCTTCTCCTCCATTCTCCTCTCAGGATCTTGGGCACGCATGCACATGCGCCCGGCGTGAGTTTTAAGCCACTGGGTCCAGGACGTGCACCATGGTCGACTACATGGGAGTCCAGCGACATAGTCGTTGTGCCAACTGCTGGTCCTTAGCTTACTTTACTTTTAATGAAAAAAAATTTTAAGAACTATTTATTTCATTTTATTTATCATCATTATTGTTATTATTATTATTTTATATGACCAGAAAGAGACAGAAAGAGAGAAAGTGAGAAAGCAAGTGGCTAAGTCTGGAAATTAAAGCATGGTTAGTCACATGGGAGTCCAGTGTCCACACCACCTACCAGCCCCAATGAAAAAAAAATTTAAAGCCTCTTTAATGATACTTCATATACTGAGTAAATATAACAGTACATATATGGTTTTACTACATAAAAACACTTACGTCTTTTAAAATATATTGCTGACTATCATTTACCAGGGAGAATATGCTACTTCTGTTCCCTTTGCCTCATTCTAATGATTATTACCATTTTCAGGTTCTCTAAAAAATAATAAATTCAAAAAAAACTGCTGGTATATTTTTAATAATAATAGTCTGCAAACATTTCCAGTGGCAACTTTTCTAATTTTATATTTTACTTTTCTGTAATGGAAGGAAGAACATTAATGTTTATTCCAATTTTTATAATGCTTTAATGCATCTTATATAATTTCCCCCAAGTAATTTTAATTTGAATACATGTGAAGTTGGCTAGAATAGGAATTATTTTCAACATGGTAGGAAAAGCTACAAAATGACCGTTTCAGTAATGGGTATGCTGAGGCTTTCTGTGAGTACTTGAGCTGTGTCCTGGCGTCTTAGAGTCATAGCAACTGAAAGTAGGCATAATTACACGTGCCCTCTAGCAGCTACATTTTTTTTAAAAAAAATGGCTGAACCTAATTTTTTTTTTTATATATAACTTATTATAGTTTCCTATAAGTGTATGTAATTTCTAATAGCTATTACTCTGTGTATCAAAGGATTAGAGAATTATACCAAATTGTAATAACTCTAGGAAATCTCTTGAATGTTTTGTTTAGGTATTCTTACAGACGTGTGTGTGTGTGTGTGTGTGTGAGTGTGTGTGTATACAATCTCATGCAGGCTAGAGGGCACATATAGTTGTAAGAGAGAGACAGAGAAACAGAGGAAAGGAGAAAGCACCCTCCACAAAGAGTATTCATGCTGCAATCCCTTCTCTCCATTTCTCCCCCTTTTCCAGATTTTGAGCATGCGTACGTGTACACACACTCCCACTGCATTTCTCAAGCTGCCATGTCCGGGACTCAAACAGTGTAGTTGACCACATAGGATCTAGCTGTCTTAACCACCAGGTCATGGAGCTAACCCAAGCTATTTTCTTTCTGTTTTACTATTCTCAAAATGACATAAAACCAGCCCTCAACCCATACAGTGAATTGCGACCTCGGCCATCTTCAGCTTTAGAGACTTCATGTGTTGTCTTGTGTTTGGTTTTTGTCCCTTCCTCCTCCATCCACTTGCTGTGAGACCCCTTCTGCTGTGTCTCATACCTCCGTGTCCCGTGCTGTTCACTAATAGGTTACTGTAGTGATTGCCGGGCCTGTGGAAGGAGAAGTAGGGGAGGAGAGGATAAAGATAAAATAATAGCAGCCATTATTTACTAAGCAGTAGTAATAGACCAGGCATTTTGTTAAACTCTTTACATGATCTCATGTAAGCATTACCAACCTCAATAAATAGATGTGGAATTAGTATTCCCATTTTGATAGAAGGAGCATAACTAAGTTTTATACGTTGTTTCATGATTTACACAGTGAGTAGTTGTCAGAGTCAAGATTTGGATTCTGATCCGTCTAGCTCCAAACTCTTAATTACAAAGCCATGTTTTAACCTCCTTTTAAAAACAATGCCCTATTTATCCTTGTTTCTTATTTCCTTTCTGATGCCAGTGATGGAGGAATTATATAAAGGGGGAAAACAAACAAACAAAACAAAAATCTCTTGCTTTTACTCCCTAAATTCTCCTACTTCCAGAAGACAGATTATGTTTTGAAGTTAGTTTCCTTTTTTCCTTCATCCTTCCCTTTCTTTTTCCCTCCCTCCTTCCTGCTTTCCATCCTTCTTCCTTTTCTCCCTTCCTGTCCTCTGTCCTCCACCCCTCTCCCGTCTTCTCCCTTCCCAACACTGCACAGCAGTGCCTCTGCCTGTGCTCCCAAAGCCAGGCTGGAAGGCAGTTCTCAGTTCCCACCTTATTTAACGTTGGCTATCAGAATAAGGAGAATGCAGAGAAAAACAAGGAATGTAGGCAAGAAGGTACCATGGTACTCTTCCATTCCTATTTTTTCACACATTTCTTCTCTCCAAGCAGGATTACTCTGTTGGGAGTTCCTAATTATACTTCTAACCCCTTTCTAACTCCCACTTCATAATTTAGAACTCTTGTTCCTAGCATCGTAACTTCCCATACATAAGTCATTTTCCCAGGTACTGGGACTTCTGCCCCTGAGCCTGCACTATCACATGTGGCCCAAGCATCCATGGGCCTGCCTAGGCTGTGGGTGCTAACATGTGCATTGAGGCCCTCCCTTCTTGTTTGGCAGGTGGTCGGGAAGAGTAGGTTTGGCCAATTGAAATTTCTGGGCTTGGGCAATGAATGGAGAGGAGTGGGCAGCACCAAATAAGGATCCAGTCCCATAATTTATTCTGGGTTTAATAGGGTTTTGTGAACTAGCCAGAGGGCTCCATCAGCATTTCTAAAATTGTTTCTAAGAGGGTATATGTTCAGAATTCCACACAAGCTGTTTGCAAGCAAACTTTAGGACCATAGTCACTTTTAAGGTGAGAATTGCCTAATTCCAACAATTCCAGGCAGTACAGCTGCTTCTTCTGTAATATGCTTCCCAAAGACCGGCGTCTCCCCTACATCCCTCCCTCCCTTCTTTTCTCTTTCACAGCTCTTTGATTAATCATCTACTTGTAGAACTGTTGAAAGAAAGCAGTATGTTTTCTTCACTTCATAAAATTTCTTTTAAAAACCTATTAGTTAACATGGATTTGGAAGTGTTTCAGTGTTTTGTTTGATTTTCAGGAACCAAGCCATCTCTTGCCATGCAGTTTTGTAGCTATTGGTATTTTCGTGGCATTATTCCTACTGATTCAAGCCTGTCCCTGGACTTATTATGTATATTGTCTGTTGCCAGTGCCAGTATGGTATGCAGTTCTACGAGAGTAAGTAATACATCTCACTGCCTTGTTTTTCACTTGGTTGACAGTTGAATTTATATTTAAAATGCAGTAGATTTTGGTAGCATAAGTCATAAAGATATTTATAATACCTTCAAATCTCTAAACTCTCTCACTTTATGATTGTAGCTGCAAAAATGTTGTGCATAAATGTCCTTTTAATTTTTACCTTTACCTTTTGACTTCATCTTTGTTGCCCTGAGGTAGCAGTGACCTTGTTCCCTTCTTTGTGTGTGTGTGTTTATATTGTTTATATGTATATAAACCAAGATCTGGAGTAAAAGTAGTATAATGAATATTGATTCCCCTATGCCTAGAGTAACATATTTTGAGCTCGTCTCATCATCTCAGATTCTAGAGAGAATTTGTACAAAGAGATTTGTATATTTTCTTTCCTTACATTTTACTCCTTTTTTTCCTTGCCATCTTATAAACCTAGACAAATGAAATATTGCAATTACTAATAAAGTAATGTATACATACAGGGATTCATCCATGTTATTCACACATACCATGTTTCTGTACGTCCCTACTAGTTGGATTTCAAATGGATTCTTTTTTTTTTTGGAAGAGGTTTTTGCTATAGGGCACGTGCTCACCAGAAAGACAGAGAGACAGAAAGCGAGATATCACCCCCAGGGGCAATGGCCACACTACAATCCCTTCTCCTCCATTCTCCTCTCAGGATCTTGGGCACACACACACAAATGCCTGATGTGAGTTCAAGCCTCTGGGTCTAGGACTTGAACTGCAGTCGACTTCGACTACATGGGAGTCTAGCGACATAGCTGGTATGCCAACTGCTGGTCCCTCAAATGGATTCTTATCATAGAAGAGAAACTCTCAGGAGAGTTTGAGACATGTTTAAAGAAAACCAATGGGCTAGCCCTGTGGCCTAGTGGTAAGGGAGCCATATCCCACATGGCTGATTACAGTTCAAATCCCTACACATACCAAGTGCACGTGTTTGTGTGCCCCAAATCTTAGCAGGATGGAACATGGAGAAGGGGTTATGGCATGACCACAGTCCATTGAGGGGTTCACTCCCCTCAACTCCCCCATCTCTCTCTGGCAAACACATGCACACTCTGGCAATTAAAAATAAACAAAACACTAAAACATGGTAGTGGTTCATGTTCACAGACAGCCAGAGTCATGCGGCAGACCTTGTTGATTTCTGTATTTGCACTGGTAATCTAGAAATTTAAACTTACTTTTGGACATCAAAATGTCTTCTGAGCAGGACCAGCAGATGATGTAATGGTTATGTTGCTGGACTCCTGTGTAGTCAAATGTGGTTCAAGTCCCAGACCCGGTGGCTTAAACTCACACCAGGTGCGTGTACATGCGTGCCCAAGATCCCAAGATGAGAAAGGAGAAGAATGAAGCAGAAGAGATTGCAGTGTCGCTGTCCCCCTGGGGTGGTGTGGGGAGTGATTTCTTGCTTTCTGTCTCTCTGTCTCCTGGGCAAGTACACATGCCCTATAGCAAAAATCTCTCTAAAATAATAAAAACATCTTCCGAGAAAATCAGATCTCTTGAATATACTAGAAGATGAGGACCTAGAATAAGGGTGTCCTCTGGGTTCACTGACAGGTGCATCGTGACACTATGTGTACTTTAATTCTAATTTTTGTTGACTCCAACTTTGACCATTTTTTCATCCTTTAAAAACATGAAGCATTGGAACCAGCAGTTAGTGTAATGGCTATATCACTGGACTGCCATGTAGTCGACCGCAGTTCGCATCCCGGACCCTCACGCCGAGCGCGTGTGCGTGCGTGCCCAAGATCCTGAGAGGAGAATGGAGGAAAAGGGATTGTGACGTGGCCATCCCCCCCGGGAGGTGATTTCTCACTTTCTGTCTCTGTCTCTCTGTCTGTCTGGCAAGCACACGCGCCCTATAGCAAATACCTCTCAAAAAAAAACAAAAACAAAAACCAGGAAGCATTAAAAACAGTAATGTATTAAATTTATCAAAAATAAGATAGAAAATATTTACATAAGATATTAATTATTTTTAAATATAAGACAAAAAGACACTGGTCAAAGAACATAGTCTTATTTCTCTATTTGAGAAGAATAAAGTTGTCGGATATGATGATTTAATTCAGTTTTTTTTTCAAATGTTATTTACTCTGGCTTTTAAATTATTAGACTGAAAGATTTTATCTTTGCAGAAAATTTTATTATTTTACTATAGAAACCTTTCTAAATTACCAAATACCCTAATTATTTTTTATTTTTTGGAGAGATTTTTGCTATCGGGCGCATGCGCCGGCCGGAAAGACAGACAGACAAGAGACAGAATGTGAAAAATCACCCCTCGGGGAGATGGCCACACCACAACCCGTTCTCCTCCACTCTCCTCTCGGGATCTTGGGCACGCACACGCATGCACCCAGTGCAAGTTTAAGCCACCAGGGCTGGAACTTGAACTGCAATTGACTACATGGGAGTCCAGTGACATAGCTATTATGCCAACTGCTGGTCCCTCTATATTTAAATTTTAAAGGAAAACATCATTTTGAAAGTATATTATGTTTTCTCTTTATCTTTTTGATAGATTATATAGGAAAAAGACATAAAAATTCACTTTTCTGCAAGAAAAATATTTTCTAAATGATTTCACAAAATCATCTCTTGTTCTTCTGTTTATTCACTGTTGAGAATGAACGAGACATTTTCCTGTCAACTGGTGTTAGCTTTTCTTTCCTACATGGCATCTTAATAGTTTGATAACATTCTGCAACCATTATTTTCTATCAGAAAACGGTCATTAACCAAATGATACTGACCTTTTATAATTGTCTACTTAATAATATACTACAATGCTAGAATTTTTCCCCCCTGAGCGATGAAATATGAAGTGTACCCAAGTATGTAATACGTTTTTGAGGGTTATGAATTCACACTTAATTACAATTAGAATATAATTAGTGACATCTTAAAGTGGGTTTGGAAAAGGTTATTTATCTCATTTAAAAGTGCAATTAGGGCCGCTCCATGGCACAGTGGCAATGTGCCGCTCAAGAGGGGCCAGATCCCACAGGATGAAAGCGACTCAAGTCCGCAGCCTTTTCAGCCTGAAACACACTGGGCACTCACAGATCTGACAGGCGGGAGGGCTGGAGGGCTGGAGGAAGGGATGGGACATAAGCAGACCTCAGAGGGTGCTCAACCCACTCTCATGTATGGGCACATGCTCTATCATGAATGAAGAAAAAACGTTTTAATTTAACTGCAATTAGGACTTTCCCTAGAGTAAGAAACTTTAGTTCATTAAGACAACTGGGATTTTAATATAAGGTTACTTAAGTGAATTTGTTTTTATTTTAAAGCATTATTTATTTATTTATTTAGATAGGTTTTTGCCGTAGGGAGTATGTGCTTTCTAGAGAGACAGAGAGAAACAGAAAGTGACAAATCACCCCCGGTGGGGGATGGCACGCCACGTTTCCTCCTCCATTCTCTCAGGATCTTGGGCATGCACACACACGCACCTGGCATGAATTTTAAGCCACTGGATCCGGGTCTCAAACCTGGCTAACTACGTGGGAGTTTAACAATGTAACCATTACGCCATCTGCTAGTCCCAGTAATTATTTATTTTTTTAAATTTATTGCTGTTAGTTTTTAATTTGACCAGAGAGAGACAGAGAGAAGAGAGAGGGAAAGTGAGAAAGCAAGTCACCAGTTCCAGGACTTAAATTGTAGTTGACCACATAGGAGGTCAGCTCCTCAACCATCATGTAACCTGCCGACCCCAAGCTTTAAAAAAAAAAAAATTCAGCTTATATAATTTGGCTTCGTTATATTTTTTAATATTGTATTTGTAATTGTATGTACCCATGTTTAAGATCAAACAAGACTTATTTATTGTCATTAATGACAAACGCCAATCGAACCTTTGTGATTATTTTCTAATTAATTGCATTTTTCCTGAAATACTTCTAAATTTCCACACACAGACACAAAATAGGTAAATACAGTCACTGCAACAAATTTATTGAAATTTGTCTTAGTTTTTTTAATAGCCTATGAAATAAAAATCCTGATTTTTAGCTTTATGCATTGTTTTAATTATATATATTTAATTTTCAAGTTCAACACAAAGTATAATTAACCTTTTTATAAATAATCTTTTAAAACAGATTTCAAGTTATACGAGACCTTGCTGCATCGCTGTTGACCGTTCGCCTGAGCTATGTTATTGGGTACCTGTTCGTCTTTACCCTGGGGATCGAAGTATTAGTAAGTACCTACCAGATTGTGACATTCTCAGATGTTTTCATGTACATGTAGCTAGTGTTACGTGACCTAATCTCTTCTTTCTTTGGA
Organism: Tupaia belangeri chinensis; assembly: GCF_000334495.1. Classification (NCBI taxonomy): domain Eukaryota; kingdom Metazoa; phylum Chordata; class Mammalia; order Scandentia; family Tupaiidae; genus Tupaia; species Tupaia belangeri. The sequence goes on from NW_006159524.1 coordinate 229,711, forward strand.
ATCCGTTGCTAGGTCCTCAGTTTTTTCTACCGCTATATGCTTACAGCTGGACTTATCGCATTTGCGGGCTGGCCCTTTCTCTCTCAGCTGTGGACTCAAGCAAAGGTATATGTATCATTTTGACATAGGGTAGACTAGAAATACTTGTTTTGATATGTGTTTAACTCAAAGGATTGTTTTTTTAAAAAAAAATTTTTTTTAGATTTTTTTTTTTGCCATAGATCATGTGTGTTCACTGGAGAGAAGGAGACAGAGAAAGGGAAAGTAAGAATTCACCCCCTAGGGGAGATGACCATGCCGTAGTCCCTTCTCCATTCTCCTCTTGGGATTTTGAACACATATGCACATGTGTTCACTGTGAGTTTCAAACCACTGGCTCCGGTACTTGAACCATCACTGGCAATGTCAGAGTCCAGTCCTTTAACCACTACACCACCTACTTGTCCCAAGAATTGTTTATTTTTACAGAGATGGATGGAATGTCTCCAATATAATGAGACTGTCTTTTTGCCAAGATGTCTAACATTACTTTTCAGGATCTGGTGATTCACTTAGAATTTCATAGCAGAATGAACCGGTATGTGGTGACTGAAGTGGTGCAGAAGCAGAGCGGATGTGTCCTTTTGAGCACTTCCTGGACATATCCGCTCTGCTTTAACCCCAAATACCAGATGATGAAGCATCAAACAAATGGCATAGGAGGCTGTGTTCTGAACTTGACAGAGGAGTTACCTCCTTGTTGGTCTTGAACCTCTCATTGTTTTTCTGGAGAAGTATATTTTCATGGTAGATTTTTTAAAATACAGTTGATCCTGCTCCCTTCCTTTAGCTAGGTGGAAATTACATGTGCTTCTACAAAGAATACTCTCATGTTTTCCAGTTCTGTGCTTTTTCAAGGAGGTAGCAGGAAGATGGATATACCTTCTTTATACCTTATGAAGATTTATTTAAAAATCTCCTATTAAAGGGGTTATTGTTTTTGTTTTGGTTGTTGTTGTTATAGGGTGTGTGCGCTTGCCAGAAAGACAGACAGAGAGACAGAAAGCAAGAAGACACACACCCCCCGGGGGGGGGGATGGCCACACTGCAATCCCTTCTCCTCCATTCTCCCCTTAGGATTTTGAGCACACACGCACACGTGCTGGCGTGAGTTTAAGCCACCAGGCCCAGGACTCGAACTGAGGTTGACTACATGGGAGTCCAGTGCCGTAGCCATTACACTATCTGCTAATCCCGATTATTGATTATTTTTGTCTTGACCTAATTCCAAAATATTTTTGAAGCCTCCTAAGCTAAATCATTTGATTATCATTACAGGCCAGTAATCTACAGATGTCATCATCCATATGTGATGTGGCATAAACTGAATGAAGAACTTGCTTTGAAGTATTGGACCCAGGTTTATTTATTGCCTGTTTCATTTAGTCAGGGGCTGCTTACATTTTGGCTTTTCTTTCTTTCTTTCTTTTTTTTTTTTTTTAAGAATTATTTATTT